>NC_081563.1:80592573-80927547 GCF_022355385.1 Mustela nigripes | reverse complement strand
ATGACAGAGAGAAATTACAAGTACACTGAGAGGCAGGCAGAGAGAGAGAGAGAAGGAAGCAGGCTCCCTGCTGAGCAGAGAGCCCGATGCGGGGCTCGATCCCAGGACCCTGAGATCATGACCCGAGCCGAAGGCAGCGGCTTAACCCACTGAGCCACCCAGGCGCCCCATGAAACATGCATATTTTTATGTATGTGGCAAGGACACAAGAAAGGCTGACTATTATTATTATTCCTGCACTATTTTCCAGAAATGAGATTTTCTAGTATCCCTGTGAAGATGTGACAATAAATTAACCAAGTTAATAAATAACACAAAAATAAAGAGACAGTTATTAATATGGAATATTTTAAAAAGTGCTGAAGCCAGATTAATCAGTCTTCAGACAACCAAGCATAGTTTCTTACAAGTGGAGTGAACCCAGAGGATTCTGGCAGGATTATGCTTAGGAAAATAAATGTAAGCTTCTCCGAATCATGGTTGGGCCTCTTGCAATGCTGCCTCTGCTGGGGCATGTAGGCTGGGGCACATAGGCTAGGACATCTGGAAGACCTGACTATATGTGATAGTGTGTCAGGCACATTGGAGGGACCATGACTTACTTCTCTATCTGTTAGCTGTAAGAACCGAAACATGACTACAGTGGCTCAGCCAAATAGAGTCTTGCTTTGTCTCCAAAATCCAGAGATAGGTGGTTTGAAGATGGTATAATTGTGTGAAAAAAAAAAAAAACAAAACCCAAAAAACAAACAAACAAAAAAACACCCAGGTTGTAGCTTCCTTTTAACTTCAGTTCTGTAAACCCTAGTCTGTGGTTTTTGCCCTTAAGGTCCAAGATGGCTGCTCCACCTCAGACATTTAAATACATTCTGGACAAGAAGAAGGAAGTGACCTAGAGGAAGAGATGGTGCCTATTTCAGGAAAGCAAAGACTCCGAAGAAATTCCAGAACTTGAACTATGTCTCATTGGTCCAAGCTGTGTTATAGGCTCAGTTCTTGCTATAATAGAGCAAGCTGGGCTTATTAGTTCCCCAAACACAACTTGGGTTTTGTTTGTAAGTAAGAGGAAGATGCATATTGGGTAGGCAACTGGCAGTGACTGTCATACTTGTTGGTCTCCTGATGAGGTAGACTCTACTATTTCTTTTTTTCTGGATGGAGGACATTCACTATGGACTTTGACCTACAGGAGATACCGCGCTACCTGAAAGACCTTGTGAGGATCTTATACTGTTGCCCTTTGTCCACGTCAATATTTAACCCATCAACATATAATTTTGGAATTTCTGTGTCTTCAGGCTGTGAGCCATAGTTGGTCCATTTGCAACTCCAATGTCCTCCACGGGCTCTATGGGGACCGTCATTCCATGCCTGAAAACCTTCTGGGGTGCTATAGAGCAAAAAGTCTGACACCTTTAGTCATGTTATGACTTCTTTCTCACATTTGCCCCCAGACCAAAGTCATGTCTCTTCCTCTTGGGAACACTGGTCTTGCTGTCTGTGAACACTTAACAGAACAGCAAGCGCTCTTGTTTGGAACAGACCAACACCTTGATATTTGTTTAAGCCAAGGAGGCGGTCCTACCTTTAAACAAAAAAAGATTTATGGCTTTCCTGATGTACTCCAGGGATTCCTGTCTGGCAGTGCTTAGGAGGAACAGCTGAAACTAGAATTCTAACATTTTAGAACTGTCAGAGACAAAATCTGACAAAGACAAAGAATGGCCAACTCAGCCCTCTCGTGTTGCAAAGGAAGACACTGAGACTTGGGAGAGTGTGTGTCTTTCTCCAGCTGTGGCACGGCAGAGCTCAGAGGTCAAAAACTAAAGGAAAAATTGTATGGAGAGAGTAGAGGGCTCTCTTTTACCTTCTGAGTGGGTGCATATTACATTCATTCTCTAAGCATCTGCAGGCATAGAAACACTCCAGAGCTATAGATTATTTAGCGAAAGTTATGGAAGGTGGTGTGGTATGTGGCTACTAGGTCGAATCCCCTATCTGCCATGCTTTGGTTTGTGATGCTTATCCATTCCTTAAGTTTACTCACCTGTAAAATAAAAACAATAGTAACACCCTGTGTGGTGTTAGGAGGAGAAAATGAAGTTGCCACTTAGAGCAGTACCCAGCGATAATATGGAAATATTATAATATGTAAATGTTTGTAGTCATTATGATTAAATGTTTCCTATTCTCAATTTATTAATAGTCTTTAAATCTTGCACGGATGGCCAGTGCACATCTTGAAGAAGTACGCCAAAGAGTCAGTGGGGATATTAAGTTTTAAACTTAAATCAGGATGGTTGGTTCTTGTTACCAGCACTAAGGGATTCTTGAATCACAAACAAGGGGATTATCCCCCAAGTAGGTCAGTGTGGCATGAAATACATGATCTGTGATAAGGAATACTTTTCTGATCTACTTTTATGACTAGCCTATGCCTTTTCTGCCAGTATTTTCATCTTCAGTAGATATGCCTGCTTTGTTTCTTTTCTTTTTTAAAATGTGGTGTGCTTCACGCACTAGTCTTTTGTACCAGCTATATAAGGAGCAACTAACACCAAAGACACATACGCGGAATTCTTCTACCAAATTAACTTTTTTTTTTTTTTTAAGAACTCTTTAATTGGACAATACTTTAAATCTCTAAACAATGTTATGGTAGTTGACCACATTTTGAAATTTGTCTTATTTGGTACTTGAATGGCATGAAAAATTTCCCTCTGCTTCCTTACCCATCTCCCAAGGGGTCATTTTCCCCGCTCTTTTTTCTGCCCTGCCTGGCCTCTGACCCTGCCCAACTCTGCTGTTTCCATGGACTTCTGAATCTAATTAATGTCTCAGTGGCTATATAAGTGAATTATGTAGGCAAGAAGATGTTGGAAAGTTTGAGGAAGGTACATACATTCCTTAGAGAAAACCTGGTTTTGTACAAAGGAAAAAAAGGAATGCACTTGGAGGAGGTAGCTTGTCAATAAAGTGTATACAACACTGGTAACATGCTTACATTCATTAAGTCTCTTGCCTGATGAGCAGATGCAACCTTAGGAGCATCTCTTTTGACGTCTGGGCAATAACCAGCCATGACAGCATCTGGCTGAGGGGACAGAAAATCTAAATATGCCACCATTGCAACACAACTGCTGCACAACTAGGCTATCAGCACTCCTTCCCCTCCCCCTTCTTTCTGCAGTCAGTTCACAACCACTTGTGGGGAACATGTCCTCAGATGATCTCTGAAATGACCCTGGCTACCAGGGCTACAAGTCCTTCTCAAACTCTGCAGGATGTGGGCAGGCAAGGGGGAGGGGGCCAGAGTGCTTAAGTTCTCTGCCAGAGGATACTGTCAGAGAGCCCAAGGCAGAGATGGTCCCTATGCCCCGTGTTTCCATGGCAACATAGGAGGAGTGATGACAGCCAGCACAGCCACACCATCTGCTCGGGACCTGGTGAATGATGAAAAAAAAAAAAAAAACCAAAACCACAGAAAAAGAGAGGCATCTCAAATCCCAGGCTAGAACCACTCAGATACCAGTGCAGAGGGAAAGGCCTGAAGACATTAGAACTCCGAGATGGATTAAAACCGAAGCTGCCCTGGAGCTCGACATATTAGCATGTAATTTGCAAGCAGAAAGCCTAGAGGGTTTATCCTGCAATCCCTAGATACAGTTACAAACACTCAAGAAACCTCTGAGAGAAGCGGACTGTGATGTCTGCAGCCTTGCTGGAACAGGAGAGAAGGTGCAGTGACAAATAATGCTGTACGACATGGGGTGGGGGCTCCTCTGACCTTCTGGCAAGAGGGCCTGCCCATCTGACTTTTAGCCAGGTGTATTTTTCTAGGGGAACGGTGAGATTATAAAAGGAAAATTCCCATCCAGTCACTTGAGTTGCAGCCACATCTTCAGAATAAAGCATGAATTAATAAAATCCGTGCTAGATTTCTCTCCTTTCAGTTTGTATCCAGAAGGAGATCTTAGGTGGATGCCACAGATTTGCATCTGGGTCTGTTTTGGAGGCTTTTAACTCCAGGTTGGTGGAATGTGAGTGGGGCCCTTGCTGAGTGCACTTGTAGGCCTGCCCCAGACTGAGGAGGATTCACTTTTCAGTCCCTTCCATTCATAGATTTAACTCAGAAAAACACCCCTGATCTAGGAGCCTAAGCTCCTCTCTCAGCTAACTCCTCGCAGGGGCTCTGCAGACTCCAGAGCTGGGGGGTTTCATTCAGTTCTCTGGAGGGTTATCTGCCTTTGTCCCCAGAGAAGAGTCTCTTAAGTCACCAAGTCTTTAACATGCACAGAAACTCCACCCCCTTCAGAGGAAACACTAGCTTTTATTATTTTTATTTTTAATTTAGGTAGTCCCCTATTCCTCTACAAGTTTAAAAAAACAAAAACAAACAAACAAAAAAACCCCAAAACCAAAACCTCCAAACCTCCCTTTTAGTTCTGGAATTTCTAATCCCAGGAAGTCCAAACTTTTTGCTTTTTATTAAGAATTTAACATTTTGACAACTGGATTAAGCACTTGTTTTGGTATAATGGCAAACATCTTGCTATACCAGATAAATAAAAATAATTTAAAAATAGAAAGATTAATAAAAAAATAATAAAAAAGATCACCATATAAAGGCTCTCATTAACTGTTCTACATTTTCCTTGTAAATATTATTAATTTACATTTATTTTCTATGACAACTTAATAAAAATGATATCTATGAGTATGATTTGGGCTTCTTCAAAAGACCATATTCTCCAACTGGATACTATACACAAAAACATACACTGGAAGTGAAAGTATTAATGCAACTTCCTTTACGTTAGGAGGCCCCAAACAGAAAATAAAGGCTGAAATTGCTTTAGGCTCAAGTACATTCATATATTAACACGAGGAACTGTGTTGAAATTCAAATACAAATCTACCCATTCCTATGTGGCTTTGGGGAGAGGCCTTTTATGAGTAAACCACTCCACCAGCTCTATACCCCTCAGTGCTTTCCCTCTTTCCTTTTCCTGGGCCATCTATTTATCTTCAACCTCTGTAGTGAAGGCAAATCTGCATCTTAAGCTTCAAGCTTAGGATGGGACTCCCAGTAAACATGGTTCTGTTTTTCTCCAGCTGCCCTCCTTTGTATAAACAGATGTGGTGGGAAGGGAAGGAAAGCCAGGTCTCTGTAAGGGGTGGGAGGTCTCCTTTCTGGAGAAGCTTCCAGGCTGCAGCCATGAGCACAGGACAGGATGCATTTCTTGTTCAGGCCAAGGAACTTGCAGTTCTTCCAGAGAGGGGCTGTTCTTTCACTCTCCTCCACCCTCCACCCCCATCCTTTGTTCCTGGGAATGCTGTCTGGATGTCTCAGGCATCTCACTTTTGCCAGAGCAAACATTTCCAACAAGGCTTATGCTAAGGAGACATTAGGAAGACAGATTTTTTTTTTCTTCTCTCCAAATGCACTGTAGGCTGGGATTTGGGAAGACAGCCCTTCACACCTGTAAGTTCTCCTCTATTCACATTCTCTTTGTTCAGTTGTAGCCTTGTTACTACCTTCAACTAATGAGGGAGGTTTTTAGGGGCTGGGAGTTGTCAGTTTGTAAAATAACAAAGCCATTTTCTCAAACTATGTTAATACTCTCTCTTAATTTAGTGTTTTACATTTGCACACTAGTTACGGATGCTAATAAAGCAAAATACTTCAGAGCTAGGGGAAGAAAGGAGGGCTGAGCATTTTGTAATCAGATCCCAAATAGGTAAGCATTCTTATTGGTCTTTTCTTCTTCTATGTGTTCTCAAAACTTCATTTGCTAATAATCCTCATTCAGAGGTCAGGGAAGTGAGGAGGTTTGATGGAGGGATCCTGTGACTTTCACACAAGAGTCTAGATTTCTGGTGGCCCCAGTCGGTGGTCCTTCTCGAGAGTGAACAAAGGGGAGAGTATCGGAAAGGACTTATGTGCTGCAGAAAATTAGGGGTTTGGTGCAAGTGATGAGATATAACCACAATGCTCTTGTGGCACTCTCTCCAGGAATTCTCTGGAATCCTGAGCGAGGCTTCCAGAACTGTGGCCAAGAGGATGAGAGAGTCAGGGAACTGAGAAGGGGTTTTGATTTTGGCCAACTGTGGATAAACAGAGCCATGGCCCTGATCTAGGCATGGACTTCTCAGCATGTCTGTAAAAGTGAGGAGGGGGGTGGGGATGTTCTTTACAATCAAGGAAGTAATAATAAAAAAGACCTGAATTTTAGGAGCCACAATGATACTCTATCATCCTCCAGCTGACAGTTTTGTCACTCAGGAGATGGGGTGAGAAGTTAGCAGTCTACACCCAGAGGCCTGCCCCACCCCCGTAAGAAAGAAAAAGGAGGTTAGTTTTCAGGGACGGCCAGTTGGAGGATGGTGGGGCCCCCACTGTAGGCCAAACTGCAGGTCCTGTCAGAAGAGGTTTCCTCCCTTTCACTTAACTTACTGACTCCAGATATTTTAAACGATTTGTTTACAGCGCGGCTGCAGGCAGTTCAGTTAACTCTCCCCGTGCCTGGGGCGGCCAGGGAATTTCCCAGCACCCCCTCCAGGGCCGCAGCTGGCACATCGCCCGCGGGGGCGCCTGGCAGGGTCGGGGGAATTCTGGGCCCTAAGAGAAGTGCGTGCTGCCTGGCCAGGGCCGGGTGGGGTCGGGCGAGGGCGAAAGGCTGAAGATGCGGCAGGCCCGGCCCGGCTCAGCATCCCCCTGCGCTCGGCACCATCGCCTTTCCCTTCGCCCCGACTCGCGGGACTGCCCCGGGCGGCCCCGGGCGGCGGCGGGTCAGGCGGGTGGCAGGGTCGCGGGGCGAGGGGGCGGCGCGGCCTGCGAGCGCCGCGGGACCCCGGGGAGCCGCGCGGAAAGCGCAGGGGCGCGCGGGGCGGGCGCGGCGCGGGGCTCACGGCGCGCGCGCGCCTTGGCCTCGCCCGCGCACACGCGCCTCCCCGAGGAGAAAGAGGCGGGCGGGCGGGCGCAGAGCACCGCGGCGGCGGCGGCGGCGGCTGCAGCGGGCCGGGCCGCCGGGAGGGAGGGGAGGAGGGGCTGGCGCGGGGAGGGAGGGGGGCGAGGCGGTGGCGGCGGCGGCGGCGGCGCGGCGAGCTCGCCGCTCTCTCCTGAGTGTGCCTGCGCGCGAGACGAAGAGCGGGTGAGTGCGCCGGCCGCTACCGCCCGCCCGGCGGGCTGGGAGTCGGAGGCGGGGGACGCGGGGAAGCCCGACCCGGGGGCGGGCAGGGGGCAGGCGGCGGCCGCTCCGGCGCGGCCGGGATGCACCTTGAGCGGCGCCTTTCCTTGCAGCGCGCGGGCGGCCCGAGCCTCGGCGGCAGCGGCGGCAGCGGCGGCGGCGGCGCTGACACCTCCCACCATGGACAGCTTCGACTTAGCCCTGCTCCAGGAATGGGACCTCGAGTCGCTGTGGTGAGTCCCTGTGCCGGCCGCCTGGGCAGGCGGGAGTGGCGAGGGGCGGCCGCGGCGGCCCGCGCGCCCTTACCTGGGCTGGGGGCTAGGAGCGGTCGGCCGCCGTGGGGGTGGGGTGGGTCGGGGGCGCCCCCCGGGCCCCCAGCTGGCTCCTTCCTGTCTCCCCTGGGTGGATGCACGGCCGCCTCCCCGTCTTCTTGCCCCCTTTCCTGTTCTCTCGCCCGGTGCTGCCGCCCCAGCCCAGGCGCTGGTGATCTAGGGAGCCGGGGGACAGAGCGCAGCCATGGAGAGAAAAAGACCCGATTTCTAGAACGTGTCACTAGTGCCTGGGGATCCACCCCTCGGCCCCCAGCCCCTCTCACCTCCCTTCGCTTCATTTGCGCCCTCCCTCTTCTTTAAGAGCCTCTGGTTCACACCAGCGACCCCCTGGAGTTGGTGCTGCTGCGAAGTGCCCTTAGAGGATGCTCCAGCCTCCTCCCTGGAGGCGCCGGGTCTGGGAGGCTGCATCTTCTCTGTCTGCTACCCGCTCCCACCCGAGAAGGAAAGTGAACACCGGGGGCAGGGGGCGAGTGTTTCTCCGTGCGGGAATTCCAGAGGCCTTGGCCCAGGGAGACTCATTTCCTCGAGGTTCACAATTCCTTTGGGTCCTTTCTTCACACCTCACTACAGTTATACTCCTCCTCCCCACCCCGGCTCCCCGCGTGTCCCTTTATTCCACGCTCACAGCTCGTAGCCTGGGGAGCGGGCGGGCGGCCGGGGAAGCACTCCGGGATCTGTTGCTCCGCGTTCTCACGTTGAAGAGCTGCTGTAGGTAAATCGCCGCTAGAAGCAGTTTAATTCTCGTTGCGGGTTTCTTAAAAATCCCATTGGCTGCTTCGGCATCCCTCTTATTTCCCCCCCCCCCCCAAATGTTTCCAACCAGCCCTATTCAGGTGGTAAAATCACTGCCCGCATATTCCTGGAGGAACTTGTTTTATGTTTAATATTTACGGGAATGAACATCTGCTGGAACAAGCATATTAACTACACTCTGTTCTGCCTCTGGTAATTTTTTTTTTTTTTTTTTTTTTTTGCTTTAATTCAGTAAAGAGTTCACATGTGTCTAAAACTGCAAGTGGTGTGCACATGAATATGCAATGTACAATTTTAAAGCTAAACTGTTCTAAGATTTATAGATTATGTGGATGATATGTGGGTTATTTCCAGTGATTTTTTTCCAGTGATAGCCTTCTAGTGACTTTTATCTTTCTAAAGCCAGGTGTAACAAACTAAACTGGACACAAAGCTAGTGCATTATTGAGCAGTTTCTTATAAAAGATCTATTGATGAGTAACTACAGCATGCTCTGCATAATGCTGGTGCTTATAAAATACACAAGGATGGGCCCTAATGTAATAAAACTTTTATACATTACACTGGAAACTTCAAAGAGCCAGTGTAGAAAGAATATGAAACACGTTATTACTCTATAAAAGTTGCTAATTACTGTCTTGTTGCTCCTGGGGTTATTTCAGCCTTTCATTTACAGATACCCATTATTTTACAGGTTTACATTTAGAAACGTCGGTTTCTGGCACAAATTCAATAGTTTTCTAGATAGAAACTGTGCTTTAAAGATGACTTTTGCTTTTAAAAGACAGTGTTTCAGTCAAAGGGAAGAACTTTTATTGCTTTGGCATGTTTTTATGGTGCTTGTCAGTTTGCTGATTCAAATTGAAACCCCCTCATGACTTTTACAAGTAATATTTTGAAATTATCAGCTCTAATATGTGGGCTTTTCCAGCACAGGGTCTAAGCTTTATTTCTCTTTGCATCCTTAGCTGCCAGCTGGGTTACCTGGAGCACAGTTACACAGTAAATATCTGTTGCATTGACTTGAAATTTACATTACCAACAGTACATTTATTCTTTTTTTGAATAAATATTTCAATGAAGTTTTAAATGAAAAAGTTTTAAGTGAAAGAAAGTTTCATTTGTTTTAAATGAAAGAAATTAAGCATTTTTAAAAAGTTGCTGTACATGTAATCAGCACTTAATCAGTGCATCAGTTTATCTTTGGCTTACAAAAATGTGCAGGCCTTCTTGCTTACAGTATAGTGGGAAATTTTGGCTTGACAGAGAGTGTTTCTAGTTTGCAGATGTAAAATTTACATTTTACAAAAGCTTATATAATTCTGATAGGTTAATGATAAACCATCCTTCTTGAGGATGCATTTCTAACATAGATATGTTCTCAATTTAGGGATGAGTTTTTGCATAGTATTTTCTAACTTAGTGTTATGGTTTATTTATAAGTTTATAAGTGATCCAAAATAACTAACATTTGAGTACTTTCTGTGTGTCACATGTTTTCTTAACCATTTTTTTCTTATTTGAATCTTATAATCTTGGAGGTGATAAGTTATAGGAATCCCATTTTATAGATAAGGAGATGGAGTTTTTGAATGGTAAAAGGACACTACTGAGACCATAAAACAAATGAGAGAGGAATTTTTTAAAAAGATTTTATTTATTTATTAGAGAGAAAGTGTGCACATGTGTGTGCACAAGTGGTAGGAGGAGGGGCAGAGTGAGAGGGAGAAACAGATGACACTGAGCATGGAGCCCTGGACCCTGAGATCATGACCTGAGCCAAAGGCAGATGCTGAACTGACTGAGCCACCCACGTGCACTGAGAGCAAAAATTTTAAACTAACATTGGCTGATTGCTTACCATGTACCATGCACTGTTCTAAGAGCATTACATGTTATAGCTCATTTAGCCCTTACAGCCACCCTAGGAAGGATTATCTGTTACTATTCCCATTTTACAGATTGGCACATTGAGGGTGGGGACAAAGGGGTAATCAGCCCAAGGTCACACATCCAGAAATGGAGCAGCCTTTTTGGAACCAACCATTAACTTCTCAAAACTCAGTTTTCTGACTCTAAACCCTGTGCATTTTCTACAGTACTGCAGATGTTTCCCAGTTTATGAGGGCGGCTCTGAAGTTAATTACAAAACAAAACCTTGATGGACTGGAAGTTAAGGTTCTATTAAAATACCAAAGAAAGAGAAGGTCAGAACCCTAAAGATTCTGATCTTAAATTAAAAATCTGAAAAAAAAAATACCATGATTTAGCAAACCATGTCTGCCTGACATGAGTTAACTTATAAATATCTATAAATTTAAAATAAACACTAAAAACTTGTTTTAGTTCATTAGGAAAAAATGTTTCTTTGTATAGTGTGGGGGAAGGTACAGGTTAATGGCAAAGGAGAATGGTATTTTAATTCCTAATAGTTCTTTCCAGTTGGTAGGCATTGTCTTCCCAAAAAAAAAAAAAAAAAAAAAAAAATTGTGGTTTATTAGTTGTGACTATGGCTTTGAACCAGACCTACCTGAGTCTAGTGGCCACAAAAAAGTGCCTCCAAATGACTGTATAGACAGTCTGAAGAGAAAAGCTCAGTATCGTTGAAAAAAATCAAGTAATTCAAGAACTATCTCCTCCACCTTCTTGTACCTGCCCCCCATTCTGCCCAAACACCCATACTTATTTTTCAAAGGAGGCCTTTTGGTCTAGATAGCTCTTTTAGTTTTTCCTTTCAGCCTTAAAGTTGAAAAGGGTAGCCCTAATTTCTACTTCTAATTTCACTTTACATTTCTGGTTTAAAGCCAGAGTAGAACTCTTGGAACAAGGTGAAGGCACTTATCCTGCACCTGGCTCCATAGCTTCATTGGATAGAGTTGGGTCTCCAAAGAGTTGGGGATTCAGTAAGTTTGCAGGGACTAATAGCCTGAGGAACAGCACCTTTTGTCAAATTCTCACTCTTTTGCCATCTGCTCCTTTCTGTTCTCCACCAGCTTTTGATAAGCTGCTGGACATAGATGCCTTTCCTTAGGGCCTTTGAAATAATGCCTATCCCTTTTAGCAGGCTAACCATTACTTTAATTTGTTCACTTAAATATTTGTTCACTTTAATATTAATTTGATCACTTAAATATTAATTGATAATTTCTTAAGTGTATGACTTTGTGCTGATTGCTATAAGGAGTACAAAGATGAGTGAACTGTGGGTTATACATGTGATTATCTAGTGGGGAATGAGAGGAGTATACAAATAAAAAAGGAAGTTTTCAACCCTCGTGGTTCAGAAAGACCATATTTGGGACGAGGGTGGCTGGTAGAGGGAGAAAGAGGAAAAATTGAGTTAAAACAACAACAACAACAACAAAAACGCTTCCATGGAAAATGTGGCCTTTGAACTAAGCCTTGGAAGATGAATGGGATTTTTACAGATGGTGGGGGTCGGGGTATTTGGGCAAAGAAAGAACTTGAACAAAGGCTTTCATGCTGTCTCTGAAAGATCCTTTTATGAATCATGATGGAATTACCTATACCAAGCATTTTAAAGATGCAGAACTTTTGTAATCAGTAGGTAGTTTCAGTGAATGGGAAAAGTTTTACAAATGAAGTTGGACAAAATTGTCTTTAATCTTCTTTAAATATAAAACATTTTAGTTATTGGGGGGAAAGTCCATCGAAATACAATAGAAATATTCAGATTTCTCTTACCGCACTCCCCCATAGCTTCCCATAGGCCAGAATCCATCTACTTTTGTTCAGATAGGCATTATACTTTATATTCTTTCAAATTGGAACCTTTGAAGTTGTGATAAATGGATTGTTTCGTATTTATCAATTTGCTCATTCAGCAAGCATTCATAGAGTATTAAGCATTATTATATGATAGGTACTATAGAACAGTGGCTTTCAAACGTTTTAGACCATGACTCACAATAATAAATCATTTAACGTTTTGACCTTTTGTGGGTACACATACACATAACTGCAACAACTGTCACAAAATAACACTTACCCTTACTATGTGTGATGCACTTTGATATTTTATCTTCTATTTCCATTCTATTTTTTACAGATTTTTCCATCTTCTCATGGGTTGAAAACCCTTTGCACCCCCATGTTTCTATGGGGGAGGCGGAGTGAAGCAGAGCCACTAACAACACAGGGGTGTTTCCCAGTAGTACCTACTGACACATTTGGTCCTCTTCAAATCAGTTGCCAGTGGACATGCCCAAGCCATGGCTTCACTCATGCCTTCTTAGTTAGGCTTCCTGGGTCCTGTATAGGGTCAGAAAACTGCTCCAAATTCCTCACCTTGACCCTCAGCTACCTTGACCCTTTTCCTACAGCCCCAGCAAAGCAAACCTTTTAAGGCCTACCACTCTCCCTGTTGTGGTCTCTTGGGGTTAAAGCAGTTCAGTAGAACACAGAAGGCAGGAGAGAGGCAGGCAGGGACCCTTCACATGCTCTCTGCAGGGTGACTGGTAGAGGGCAGGCGGGTTGATTGTGCTCATTCTGAGTGGCCCACAGTGGCTGTATGGTTGTCAGCAGTGGTTCTCTTTGTTTGAGAACCCCAGAGCATACCTGGAGCTCAGGAAAGACCTTAGCATTTGCAGGGATGAAAATGTTTCTACAAGTGACTTTCAGGGCTAGGAGCTTGAAGCGGGGCTGTGGGCTGCAGCCTGGAAGGGGTCTGGTTGCCTAGGTGCAAAAGGCAAGGAGGTGTCCATAGAAAGCTGTGGAGTGCTGGGGGCAGGGTGCTGAGTGCTGCTCCCATCTGTAAGGAGCATCAGCCTGGCTGTGGGTAGGTGTATTTTGGAGAAAACCAGGTGGGAAGAGTGGCTAATGCATGGTATTGAAGTGGAGGACTCAGGCTTTGGCTGGGGGCCACACTGACCAGAGAGGATGCACACTGGATGTGCAGATGAATTTTAACCACATGCTTTCTGATGACAGTGAAGATGAGTATTATGTGTGGGGAAATGGTTCCTTCCTGTGTTCTAGATTCTCTTTTGTGAAAATGTAGGAGGGTTATAAAATGCTCAGTATCTATTTTGGGAGAATGTCTCTGTGAACCAGAATGGGTCTAATCAATGACACTTTAGATGGAGCAACTTCTACGAGGCCCTTTGGCATAATACTGGTTAGCTTAGCAGTCAAATTAGGGAAAAAATAATCTCAAAAGGAATGCAAGATTTTTTGGGTATAAATGGAATTTTTAACCTGGAATAATTTTGCCTGTTTAAATTTTCTTTATTTTGAAAATAAAGCCTTGGTAGCAAAATCAAGGCCATAAAAGACTATTTTAATATCATTTAATGGTAACATAATGTTTCCTTGTTTTATTTCAAAGTGAAATCCATAAAACTTATTTTAAATGTTGCCCGTTTTCTTTTGTCTGGGAATTTAATTGAGGTTTCTGAATTCAGCTGGCTCCAACCTTGCTTTCTGTTTGGCCCTGGGCAGCTCACGATTTTTCTCATTTCCTATTCTCAGTCTTGGTTTAATCACTTATAAAATGACAGCACTTATACTGGCCAACCTCATAAGGTTGTGATGTTAAGTAATAAAAGTGTCAATTGCTTTGTGAATGCCAAATGTAGTTCTTTTAATATCCTTCGCTTCCTTAAAAAGTCTCTTTATCATAAACAAGGAGGGATACAGAAAGGCCACGCTGGGTCAGGTCATCCATCTGGTATAGAATTCTGTCCCTGGCAGTGGGATCCAGGGGCGATTTAGAGTGGTGGTTGGTAGTTTTTCTTAGTTGTATATCATAGTCTAGCAGACAAATATACCCTTACTTGTGGTTGTATTACTAACATATGTAGATATATTAACCATTACATAATCTTTGATGTTTCACTGAGAATGTATTGAATTACCACCCATTACATCAAATGACTTCATTTGGCACTGTGGGTCTCATTAAATTATGTCAGGCTAATCATAATTTAGTTTCAATAGAAACAAAATACACAGTTATTACCAGGGTAAGAGGACACCACACCATCCAAGAAACGAAATGGGTTTAGTCCATAGAAACTAACCCCAGGGGACATGATAGGGGCCCTGGAGGGGTTGAAGGAGTTTCACTGGGAAGGGAGCCTTGAGCTGTTCCGGGTTAAGGGCACCGGTAAGGTCAGTGGGTATGAGAGTACCTGAAGGGGTTATTTCCTGGCTGTCTTGGAGGGTAACAATTACCTATCAATATGAAGCTATAGATGCCCTGCTAGCTACATGGTAGAAGAAGATTCCTGGGTCAGTGGACCCACAACAGTAAGTTATCTGAGTTCTTCCAACTTAAAAATCTTTGATCATTCCTATTGTAGGAGAGTGGGAATCAAAGTACAGACGTCATTAATTTTCTCTTATGTGTTTTTCCCCTTTGTAATTCTCCACTCACATGTGGAGGATGGCATAGAGGATACTTAAACTTCTTCACATAATTTCTTCCCAGGGGGCTCATTGTTAGCTGAGGTAAACAAAAGGAACCGTAATTTGAAGACCACAATATAACAGCTAAGCTTAGAGTTGTGTGTTACCTTGACGCTGAAAATAATGTTAATTTTCTTTTTTTTATGGACAGGAAATTCGTTTTCAGAAATCCTTTGGAGTGCTATAATATAAGCCTGGTGGTCTTGGTTAAATTTTTGTTGTCATGCCTCTACTGTTTACCTGAGTTATGAAGTGACAGAACAAATTTTCTGTCAGTGTTCATTGAAATGTTAATTAGTTACATGGCAGTTTAGATAGAAAAAACCTTTAGTGGATCATTACCAGTTCTGGGTAATAATCTGTTTTTATTTTCCAATTTCAAGATATATTTGTTTTTTCTATACGATGTATCTTGAGAAAGAAAAGACTCCGGGCTTAGAAAACTATTCTAAGAACACAGGTCAGTGTACTTAACTATCATCCAGGCCAGTGCTTCTCAGACAGTAACGCATCTTCAGATAGCTTAGGGATCTTGAGAAAATATACATTATGATTTAATAGGTCCAGGGTGAGCCTGTGATTCTGTGTTTCTAACCAGCTCCATCGTAAACTGCTGGTCCATAGACCAAGCTTTGAGTAGTGAGAACTAAAAGGACAAAAATTTGTTAAAAAGAAGCTCTTTTAAAATACTGCTTTCTTCTCTTTATTTTGGGGGGCAGGGTTTGCGTTATAACACTACAATTCCATAATGTCAGGAATTTACGTTTAGATGCAGCATTTATTTTATTTTTGTGGGTCTTTCTGATACAACTTTGATGAGTGAGGGGGTGGTTAATTGTATCCTAGTGGGGATACAGTGGTAAAAGCCTGAGTAAACAAAGTTTGTGATAAATAGGCTAATCCCTTTTTACAGCTTTACAGTTCTTGTCAGTCCTTCCGAAAGCCAGGCCCTTTTGTGTCAGGAGCGAGTGCTCAGAGTAACTGGATACCTACCAGGTCTTATAGGCACCTCTGGATTTGTCAGGGAATCTCAGTCCTTCCTGTAGGTGCCCAGGACTCAGACCAAATGTCTGCATTCTCTTCCAGCCACTCTCTCTTTGGAAGGGAACTGGGGAGGCAGGGTGTGGAGGGAGAGGGAGGTGGCAGTGGTGGGGAAGAGGGGCAGCTATTTGCAGAATGACGGCACTACCCTGTGGCCATAGCTGTAAATTGCAACTTTCCTCGTGTCCTGGGAGAAATCAAAACTCAAACTCTAAGTGGAACCAAGGACGAGTGTCTGGCACCTCAGGTGGGAGCCTTCTCTCCAGCGCTGCCAGCTACCCTCTCCCTCAGCCCTGACCACAGAGTGCCCTGAGTCCACCAGGTGGTCAGATAGTGCTGCAGTTTCCGGGCTTAATTTCCAGTCCTATTTCATTAGAAAAATAAGTGCCGATAGAAATGATTATGTGAGCAAATACAGCACAGTTGACTTTGAATGTGCAGTGAGACTGGAAAGGAGTTTATTTACTTTATCTTCTTAATGAGGTTTTGTGTGTGTGTATGCGCGCGCGTGTGCACACATACCCATTTCCATTCTCTGAAATGGCATAGGAGACTGTTGCTGATAGGAGCAAGCCACGCTGGGTCTAAACAATTATGACTACTTTAGATTTGGAAAAGAAAGGTGGCTTCTCAGGAGTAATAGTGACCAGTTCAAATCTTGCAGTCTTGGGACTCATGTGAACCGACAGAGGAAATGCTTATGGTAACTTTTAGCCTATTGTTCGTGGCAAGACTCATTTATACCTCTAGTGGACATGGTGCTAATTGTGTTTAATAATTTCTTGTAATTATTCCACTAATTTAACTTTTCTTTAAGATTGAGGAAGGGAGGGAAATGATTTCCCTTAAGCATGAAGATAGATCAGGCCCCTAATAAGGAAAGCAAGTGTTTGGTTTTTGCCTTGGTTTGTACTAGTATTACCAAATTAGTGTGTTTTCTTTTACAGGAGAGAAAACACTGTTTATTGGCTGTCAATATATAATACAGATAGCAGAATAGTCAGGTAATTTGGACAACTCTCAGGGGAAAAAAAGGACTCTCAGAGTCTGGGGTGTGTTCTCTTGGGTCTGGAGAAGAAACACACAAGAGTTCCTTAAGAACTCCTTAAGAACCTTAAGAAAAGCGACTGGTGATGGTCAGCTAAATCCTGAACTTTGGTTACATTATTCAGGCTTTTGGCCTTTGAGTGAGAAGACAGGCCATCAGCATGGTCCTTCCTTGCTTGTTCCCTTTTATACCAATGATATTCCATGGCAGGGATCTGACTGGTGTCATTTTTCAGAATTGCCAAGCAGGAAAATGCTGTTGGAGTTTGAGGATGTTACCTCAGGCTAAGAACCATGTATCTTCATGGTGCATGGACTCTGCATGCAGCTCACTGAAACAGAGGCTTGGGTTCTGGAGTATTTTGGTCCATCTACTATCTGGATTGTCCTGTCAGCCCTTCTCATGGTCTGCAGTGGTGGTAGAAATGAGAACTTACCTAATGGGAAGGTGGGACACTTTGAGCAAAATATATGGGTTGTCTGTTGTCCTGAGGAAATATGTAGTAGCATCAACAGTAATGGGAAAACCATTATTCCAGCTGACATCCGTATGTGATAGCCTCCTCTTTTTGATGTAAAATCAAATGGTTTAATAGTTTACTGTGGTATACCAGTTGTACCTCTGGATGTATAACTCTGTAGGATGAAGCCTTTGACCTGGCCTGTATTGTCTGGGCTCAGGTTAGGGTGATGCAGATAAAGTCCATGCTGCGTCTGAGCACCAGACACATCTGCTGCTATAGCATATTCAGAGCTCAGGACAGATGTTGTGTGCAGAGCCTGCTGAGTCCTCAGAAGTGTGTCCATGTGTAGGACAGGATTGCTCAGCTGGTACGACATGGACTCTCCTACTTCTTTTCCGTTCATTGAAGATTGGTCCTTCTCCAGAATATGGCATGGCTTCCCCTGAGAACTGAATCTTTAAGGTGACTTTCCTTTAGAGTGTTTTTTGTTTTGTTTTGTTTTTAATAAGTAGAGTTTAATCTTTTACTGTGAGTGCAACACCTGAAAAAGGTCTGTTGTGGGAAAGCTGGCGTATTTTACCTGCTACCTAGCCGTCCTTCCCCTCCCTCCCCTCAACTTGAATGAATACTCCAAGGCTGAATTAACAGTTCTCAGTACGGAAATTAAATGTTTATAGTCTAAAAAGGAAGTATGGTATTTTAGTTTCTAATATTTAGGTAGATAATTAGTTACATAAATTAGTTTCTATTCTTTTCCTAACTCTTATTCCTCAGCAGGACAAAAGTAATATTTTAAAGTCCTAAAACATATACAATAATGTAACACAGTATGGATGCTTTAAGCTGCTCTTTGTAACTTTCTTCCTCTAGATTTATAGGTTTCTGGGTTGAGATGAACAACCATTTATTGAACCAGACACAAAAGTGAATAGATCACTTTTCCAGACCTTGGTATGTTTATGCTTTAGCCTGGAGCAGATTATTTCAAATAATCTCAGTAGAGTTTTTATATGATCTAATAGGGAATCCTGTGGAGTACATAAAAGGATGCCCTTCCCAGTGTGGGGTTTTAGGGAAGATTCCTGAAGATAATGACATCTAATTAGAGTTTTACAGGATGAATAGGAGTTAAGCTGGGAGTAGGGGGAATGTGGGTAGGTACTGTAGTGCAAAGGGTAAGCAAAGACAAAATGTGGAAAATAGCATGTTGTGAACAATGATGAATGCAGGTAAGTTGCCGGTGTGAAGCATTTAAGATAAGGACTAGCAGGGGAGGAGTGGGGGGAAAGGATCTCTGGGAGCCAGGCCTCGGAGAGCCTTGCTTGTCATTCCAAGGAGCTTCAACATTTTCCAGTAGGTGATAGCCTGCTATTGAGGGCTTTGGGTAGGGAACAAAATAGTCACATTTGCATTTTACCATTATTTCTAGAAGGCATTGTCCTTGGTTGAGTCTGGTGACTGTAAGGATCCAGAGGTCAGTCAGGGAATTGATTGCCACCAAGTTGAGGCCAATGAGGATGGAGGGGAGGGGAGGCCGGGGAGATGTGTTTAGATGATTACGTGGGCAGAACTTGGTGACTGACTGAGTAAAGAAATGAGGGAGGATGAAGAACCAAAGATGCTTTTAGAACTTTTAGCTTGTGTGATGAGATAGGGAATATAAGAGGAGGAGCAAACTGAGTGGGGAAAGATGAAGGGGTTGGAGTTAAATAGGTTGCACTTGAAGTGCCTTGGGCCATCCAGGTAGAATTGCCTGTAGAGAGTTTACTGTATGATAATGATGGTTGAGAAGGTTAGGACAGAAATAAAGATTTGGGAGTTATCTGCATACAGGCGCTGATGAGAGCTGTGAGATTGGGCAAGATTATCCAGGAAGAGGGAGAGAGAATGGGAGTTTAGCTGAGGACACAGAGGGGCAGTGGGAGGGAAAGCAGCCCTTGAAGAAGGTTGAAAACAAATGGAGAGGTAGGAGACCATGAGAAAGTGGGGTCCCCCTGCTCAATTGCTTTAGAGAGTTAACACGAGAAGATTGAGGTGGTTGAAGGGCTGGCCGTGGGGGTGCAAGAATGAACAGGGAGTGGGGAAGTAGAGATTAAGAGGGGAAAGAGGGGGCAAATGGATGGAGGCATGTCTCAGAAAAGGAAGAGGGCAGGCTGGGCCAAGCCAAGAGGAAGAGCTCGTGGGTGGTTATAGATATCGACACGTTGGGGGTGGCAGAGACTTTTAAGCAAATATCTGTGAGAAATGGAAGTTTTGGAGCATGGAACCATAGAGAAAAAGATAGTATCAAATATTAGACTCTAAAATGTAAATAATAAATGCTTTATGGACAGTTTGGAATAAGTGACTAATGAATGAAAAGTCTGCGTACACCACTTTAGCATAAATCTCTGTCACACCATCTGTAATTTAATTAGAGTGTTTTTAAAAGTAATTTTGATTTGGAAGTAATTGGATGAAGCTCTGTAGCCAGGAAAAAATTTGTAGACTTTTCTAATTGAGGACTGTTTAAAATGGATTTTAAAAAAGTGTTTTCAAACACACAAGACTGACAGTGAGGTGCCCCATGATGGTATTCTGACACTTAATAGCTGTATCTCCTGAGAAGGACACTTAGCCCATCTGGCCTCAAGAATTCTTAGTTTTTCTTATATGCAAGGAAGTGTATTGAACCCTTTACAAGCATTGTATCTCATTTAATCTTCATAACCTGTGAGTAGGTTCTGTTATTCTCTATTTTATATCAAGAGCAGGAAACAAAAGTGTGAAGTAACTCAATCTAAAGGCTCATAACTAGTGTTTATGGAGCTGGGGTTTTAGTCCAGATGGCCATGCTCCAGGCCTTGCATGTGGTCACCAGCAGAGAAGAAGCGTCTCTTGGTGACAGAATCATAGGGCACGAGTTCTGAGGTCCCTCCCAGCATTACAGTGTTTGTGATTTCATGTGCATTTATTTATGGTCTGTAGCAGGTACAGTGAAGTACATATGAAAAAACATCTGAAGAATGAGTTTGAACTTTTTAATTCAGAAGGAATAGTATATTGTGACCAAGTTATTGTGTATTTTGGACTAGAATTCCAATTAAACAGGTTTTACTGTACAAAGATTGTAATTGCCATTTCAGCTACTAGTTTTTTGTCAGTGTTTAAAATGTATAAAAATATATCGTCTATATCTGTTTTCTCTTAATTATTTGTATTCTCATAAAGCCGCTACTTCGACAAGCTTAATGGATGAAGAAAATGGTAATAACTATTTACCACAGCTGGTCAAATCTACCATTAACCCCTAAATATAACTTTATTAATAATGATAATGATGATGCAGCAATAAAATGATTACAACTACTATATGAAAGTAATCTGAGATTGTGTGTGAGGTGATTCTTTTTTATGTAGATTATTCTACAATTTCTTTTTCATTTCTACAGAAATACTGTCTCTTCTAGCTATAGGAATGGTTCTGTAAAAAGTGTTGCTTTGATAATGGAAAGAGTAAATGGGCTTAATTTATGTCAGAAGCACTTCAGGGGAAATAAAATTAATAGATTCTTGGCGTAAGGAATGGTGACATATTGAGACAGATGACAAAGATTATTTTAAGTCTGTAAAAATCCTGGAATATAAGACAAATTAGACTTCAAGGTAGGTTAAAAATCTACTTGGTGACAAAATTTCAGAAAGACACCATTTGATAATGGGAAGGCCAAGGGCTTTGGAGCCAGCATGCGGTGGGTTCAGATTATGACTGTGCCATCTTCTAGTTGAGCAAGTGACTTAACCTTTCTGAGCCCATTTCCTCCTGTATAATATGGAGATAATGCCTGTGCCACTGATGCATCTTGAAGGTTAAGTGAGATAATAAACACAGATAGCCTGGCACATAGTGGAGCCTCAGAATATGGTAAATTTATTATTAATTCTTTATTCTTTTCTCATGGTTACTTAATGTTTTTATTAGTAATTGTTTTCAAAGGCTGTATCCATTCCGTGGATTAAAACATTTAGAAGCATTTATGTGAGTCACTCTTTCAGTTTGTATCTTTTTTAAAAAAAATTGATAAATTTTTTTTCAGGTCTGGGCTTATGTTTATTTAATGACTACAGCAGATAAGAACAGAAAATAGTCCAATATTTTCTTCAGTTGAGAGTAGAAATATTTTCTTGTGACTTCACTATCCTCTTTAGTGTTAGTATAAGGATCCCTTTGTATGTGCTAAGAAACATCTATTTTTTTAAAAAAAATTATATGCATTTCAATTAAAATAAAAACCAATTAAGACAGAGAACTTGAAAATTGGTGAAGGAGTCATATTATTGAATTGTTTTAGGTGGACTTAGGAACAATGACTTTGGATAGTCCTGGTGACAAAATTTCTAGTAACTTTTCATCAATACCAAACTGAGTTTTTTCTACTATTTCAGATAGATGACTGTACCTTGACCTCATATCTATGTCTGTTTTATCTATACCGATATGATTGCTCCCCGGTTTCAGATTTAGAATGACCTCAGATTCTCTAGCTGGATGACAGCCTGTTGCAATCTGTCCAGTGAACCTAAGTGATATATTCATTGTTACTGTAGACTTTGGATTTGGGTGCTTTCTGTTCTCTTGATTCCCTTCTCTTATCACTACATTAATTGCTGTTACAGAATATAGGGATAGCTTTACATCAAATTGCTTGATTCTGGCAAACTAAGATGAGTCAGTACATATTTCTTTCATACTGAATTTTGAAATCAACATTTCCTAAAGGTGGTTTATGACATCCCTCAGGTCTTTCTACTTACAGATAAATTAAAATGACAAAGTGGGTTAAGTGCTAGGGTTGTAGTTTGTATTAGTCAGCTTTTGTCAGGCAATGCTGTGGTCATAACCCTTAGATCTCAGTGGCTTACAATCTCAAAGTGTAATTCTTACCCATATTACGTGGCAATTGAAGGTCAGCTGTGCCCTAGTGTGCCTTTTTCATTCTAGGACTTAGGCTGACAGAGTATACCTTTTTCGGAACATGCCATCTTCTTGGTGGAGGGAATGAAAGAGCTTTTGCAGTATGTGGCATACATCATTAAGGCTCCCATTTCATTGGCCTAATAATCAGTAATAAGCCCAAGCCTTATATCAGTAGGAAATGCAGATACCCTCCTTTGATAAAGCAGTCCAAGTTTCCATGTTATCATCTTTACAATAGTAGGGAGATTATTTTTGAAAGCATATGTTTACTTATATTTCATTTTTAAGCAATTTGCCTTATTTTATATATGTAGAATATGTTCTATATATGTAGAGAGAGAATATTATTATTTAATTATTATGTCCAGGTTCTTCAATTAATAACTTGACTTTGTTTGCCACTTAATAATAAGAATCAAATTGTGAATAAAGAGTAAATTCTCTATATAAATTGGAAGGGAATCAAGCAATAAACTACCTGATTTATAGGAAAAGAAAACCTACATTAATGTTTTATTTAACTGAAGCTTTGCTTATAACTTGGGTCTGGTTTTGATTTTTGTTTAGAACACAATTGAACAACAAAAGATGTGGTAACTTATAAATACAGAGGGAACGATAACTGACCATTGATGTGAGTGAATGAATTTGTGTTTATTGAGATCCTGTGGATAAAGGGTATGAAACGATTTTTTTGGAACCTAGCAGGACCCCCTCAGAGCTTAGGCTTACTCTTGGTTCACTTTACACCTTCTAGATTTTAGAGTAGGCTGCTTCTGTATTCAGATCTTCAGAAAAGAAACAAATGTAATGCTTTTCTGAAATAATGAACAATTTTCCTTTCTATGTATGTTCAGTTTGTGTTATCTAAGACGCATGTTCAATATTATTGGAATGAGATACCACTTTTATGTTAATTCTAATGAAATTGAAGAAGGAAACAGTCCACACCAATATTATGAAGTACTTAATGGTGTTTAGAATCTCTGGGAGACTGGGCCAAAGTAGGAATATAAACAAATAACTGAAAATGTAGCCATTACTTTCTAGTTTGTATGAACACCAAGATGCAATATTTTGAACTAATTGCAACAGCTCTGGAGTATTTTGAAGAAAACCTATTAGAAGAAAAGTAAAACCTGAACAGCTTAGGGTTCTTTAGTGAGCCTGGAAGAATTTCTTTTGTTGCTTCAAAATCTTTTCTATTTCTCAGTACTTAATTTTCTTGGCTCTATAAACAAAAGTATCTTTCCCTCCACATTTTCCAGAACTGTGGGTATACCAGGAAACATTTCTCTTAATCAAATATTATAGATAGTTTTGAAGCCAAAATAAATTCTGAATTTTATATTCTACATCTCAGGTTGAGATTAATGAAATTAAAAGAATAAGCTTTTTAGTTGCTAGTATTTAGTGATGGGATTGTGGGTCCCTGATATTTTTACTTTCTTTTTAGTATATTGATCTTGTGTCCTGCAACCTTGCTGAATGTGTTCATTAGTCCTGATGAGTGTGTGTGTGTGTGTGTGTGTGTGTTTGTATATTCCTTAGGATTTTAGATCATTTGATCTGTTAATAGAGATAGTTTTGCTTCTTCCTTTACAATTGGATACCTTTTATTCCTTTTTCTTGACTAATTGGCATGTTAGAATGTTTAGTACTATGTTGATTAGCAATGGTGAAAGTAGACATATTCTTTCTTTGCTTATTCCTGTCTTAGAGGGAAAAACATTCAGTCATTCACTATTACCATACTGTTTGTGGGTTTTCATAGATGCCTTTTATCACGTTGAAGAAGTTTGTCTCTGTACTTCTGGTTAAGTGTTTTTATCATGAAGGGTGTTTGATTTTGTCAAAGACTTTAGACATCTATGAAGGCAACCCTGTGGGTTTTGTTTTTTATTCTATTTATGTGGTCTATTATGTTGACTGATTTCTCATATGTTGTATCAACTTTGCATGCCTGGAATATTTCACTTGGTCATGGCATATAATCCTTTTGTATGTTGCTGGATTCATTTTGCCAGGATGAATAACTTCCTTTTTTTGGGAAGACTTTCTGCCAATTTATTATTTGATATTAGAAACTCATGAACACTGGAGAGAAAAACAGAGGAACATGAGTTTCCCAGGACTTGGCCCCATGGAAATATGGAAACTTCATTTCTTTTTTTTTTCCCCCCAATATTTTATTTATTTATTTGACAGAGATCACAAGGAGGCAGAGAGGCAGGCAGAGAGAGAGGAGGAAGCAGCCCCCCCACACAGCAGAGAGCCCGATGTGGGGCTCAATCCCAGGACCCTGGGATCATGACCTGAGCCGAAGGCAGAGGCTATAAACCACTGAGCCACCCATGCTCCCCGGAAACTTCATTTCTGAACATACTCCAGATGACTGTCCTTTTAGTGATAATCAAACTTCAGAATATGCCAACCTAAGTACCCAAGTTCAGACACTTATGTAATGGTTATCTAAAAAGAACGTTACCTTGGCGTATGCTTAAAAATTCCCACATCATGTTATTTCTTACATGACACATTCAGATTTTAGGTCCTGACCCTGTGGAGGTCACTTTAATTTTTATTCTTAGGTTAGTTTTATAATCAGTAAACAGAATTATGAGGAACAAATAAAATATGATATGTGAATGTTCTCAAAAGATATTACATAATATGGTAAGATACAATTATTTATATTTATATAAGCAGGTAAATATAATTACTTAGCACAGGGGCACAAATTCAAATAAGTTTAGGTGCCAAAGAGACCAAGTAAATATCTGGAGCAGTTACATAATTGGATGTGATGGGGCCTGTGGCCAGTTGGAAATTTTGCAACCTTGCTTCAGTATACCCAAATTCAAAGGAAAACAAACAAAATAAAATGAGCAAAGCAAACTCAAACCCCCACTGTCCTGGCCAGGTATCACATATCTGCCTCCCCTCTGTGATACTCCGATTTAGTGATAGAATGTGAAGACCTGGGGTCTCATTCCAGTTCCACCATTGAAAAGTTCTTAACCTCTCCTAGGCTTCTTTTCCTCATTTGTAAAATGCAGTTGATGTATGTCTTGCCTGCCTCTAAGGGCTGTTGTGAGAGGCTTAAGGGAAATAACATGTGAAAATGACACAAAAACTATTCAAGCCTATATCAATGTAAGGAACATTATTGTTTCTTAGTTTCTGTAAACCTTAACTTTCCAGTGATGGCACACTTCTTTGTTGAGAAGGTTTCCTAGCCAGACATTGGGAAACTCCAAAATGCCAGCTGGAAAAGCCTCTTTTTGATAGAGTGAGCATGGTAATAGATGCAAGCCCGTTTAATGTATTTTCTGGACTTAAACTGTTACCTGGATCATACCATTATCATTATAGTAAAAAGAACCATTGTCTTGTTTTTCTCACTATTATCTTCTATTAGATATGTGAATTATTATGACAGTACAAGAGGCTTCATAATTCTCTCAAATCGGTTATGTTATTCATAAGGGTTTTCTGTGGTTTCCTTAACAAATAAACAAAGTCAAAACTGGTACTTTCTTGGTACCCTAAGGTTAGAAAAAGTGATTGCTTCAATTTTCTGACTGTAGTCAGTCAAGTGCTCATATCTTGAAGCCTCTGTAGGAGATGATTTTGGAGCAAAATGTAAACCAGCATTTGCATAGCATTTGCCAAATAGCCATTCAGTGGCATCTGTGGCTCAGCTTACCAGTTCTCCTCAGCCAGCAAGACATAGTCATAGTTACTCATGATCCTAAGTTTATTGAGCTCCTACTAAGTGTAAAGCTAGCTTGGAAACACAGAAGAGTAATGTGGCCCCTCCTTTGAAGAAGCATGAAGTTTTGGTTGGTGAGCAAGCACTATCTATGAAATAGCTCTAGAATCTGGACTCACAGGCTATTAGCTTGTCTGGAAGAAGCCCTGGAGGTCATCCACCCAACTATTTCACCCAGTTTACAGCAAATAACACTGAACCTATCACTAAGTGTTAATATTTATCTGGTAGTCCAGGTGTTCTCAAATCTAGCTGCTTCCCAGAATCATGTGTGGATACAGTCTCTGTATCCCCACTGGTAGGGAACCAGGAGTTCATAGTGAAGTACAAAAGATCTATAGTCCTGGAAGATTCTGGCAGACCCATTTTGCTTAATGGATTTGGGAATGGTACCAGTCCTGTGGTGTTAGTGGTTTTGGAATTTAGGGTTTAGGGAGTTCATTGAAAGGTTGGTAAAGGGCCTGATGAGGAGCTTTCATGTTGTAGTAATGGGTGGGTAAGATTGAGGTGACTAGGACCGTGGGTGAGGGCATGGAGTTGGGGATTGGCATGGCTGAGGCGATGAGCGAGATGTTTTACATCATTGTCCCTCTTGAATAGCAAGGTGCTGTAGGGGATTTCACACATTTGCTTTGAAAAAGAGCTATGACGTGCTCAAGACAACCTGATAGTTACTTGGAGTTTTTTTTGTTTTTTTGTTTGTTTGTTTGTTTGTTTTTGGTGAGTGTTTTAATAAAGTGTTTGATTGAATTACAGGTAATTCTATAATCCTAAGCTTTTTTTCTAGTTTATTATTAGTATCATGGTTAGTATCTTCATTGCCTTCCCCAAATTGAGATGGACATCGATAAATTTGTATGCTCCTTTCCTGTATTTTTTGGTAATAAAGTAATTGACATGCAGTAGCCTAATAAATATGTCTGGATAAAGAAGTGTACTATAAACAGCCAGTAAAAACATTAACTCTTATAAACTATTCTTTGTTGAATATAATTTCTCTCTCTCAAGAAAGTGAGTTATCTCTATGACATTTTAAATATTATTAAGATACTAGTGTGTATAAGACAGCACAGTTTCCTTTTTGTAAAATGTCTGTCCACTTTATATTTATATGTATAGTAATTTTGTAGTTATGCATTCTGTATGCATTTTATAATTTCATTCATTCCACCGTCAAAATGTTAAACAGTTTGTTTTTGTACAGCAACAATTCTCCCTAGTCTGTGAGTTGGTTGAAGGCAGTAACAACATGGTAATGATTAAAAGCCTGGACTTTGAACCAGATGATCTGAGTTGTTATACCCTGCTTTATTGCTTGCTAGTTATGGATAACTCTATTTTGTCAACTGTGAACTCTGGAAAAAAATAATACCTATCACAAAGGATTGGTGTCAGGATTAAAGGAGTTAATCTGTGTAAAGTGCTTCAGTTATCTGGTTAATACCCTTCCTTTTATACATTGAGGAATTGAGGGCTTATTCTAAGAACTCACTCAAGATCATTAAGAAATGATAACCTGGACCAGAACCCAAACTATCTGATTCCCAGGCTAGGTGAGAAGGGCAGAAAGTTGCTTCTCTCTGAAGCATTTTTTTCAGTGTGCTGTCACTTGGTCTGGCTCTCTCTCTGCGTCCCTCTGGCCCTCCTCCCCACGCCCACCCTCCTCCTGCAGCTCTCACCTCTCCTCTCCATCCCATTCTTCCTCCGTAGCCTTATAAAGCCAGATTCTAAACCTGGAAGTCAGGGGAACCCCTAGCATCATATGCACATTTTTATTTTTCTTTTTTCTCTTTGTCTTTTCTGAGAAGAGAGCCTACAGAGAGCCTTCATTAGACTCCCCAAAGCAACTGTGCCCCAACTTCCCTGAGTATGGAAGCGGCTCTAGCTGCAGATGGTTTCCATTATGAGCAGAAGCTGAGGTGGTGCTGGAGAAGTCTAAGAACCATATTCCTTTGTTAGTGTTTCCAGCAGAGGAAGGAGTGGGCACTAATAGGGCTGCTGGACAGAGCCATTCTGCCAGGCAAAAGTGATTTTATCCTGAAGAAACAGCCGAATGTCTTCTTGACTGTGTGAACAAGTGGGAGGCTAGGAGTCCTTCAGCCAGAACATAAAGACAATGCAGGCTGTGGTTTGGAAAATAAGCCTGTAAGAACTTAGAGCCAATCGGGCACTCTCTTCCCCTGTCACTTGGTTAAGGTCACGGCTGGAGTCCAGTGGCTTAGATTTGCCTTCATTGCAGGTGAGCTGATCAACCTGGGCTTTCTCACAGTGATACATACCTGGTAAAAGATAAATTCTGCTGCTCTGTGTTTCACATAAAATGAGGGAATCTGTGTTGTGTTTAAGGACTTAGGAATTCAAATGCATTATGATGTTAGAAGAGCGATTTTACAAGAATGCATACTATCTTGTATCCCAAGGCCTTCTCAAGTTGGTTGTTGTTTGAGTTATCCTGCATGTTAGTACTCAATAAAATCGTGACCAAATAGCTTCACCTGTGCCTTTTGTAGCTATAAGGTAGCTTAAGATTTTCTCTTTCATTGTGTAATATTCAGATTTATCACACAGTAGCTTTAGCATATCTGATGGCAATGCACATTTTGTTGCAGCGGTGGGATCAAGGACATTTTAATATAGTCCGGCTAGACCCCAGTTGTATAGAAGTGATCCATTTCTTCCCTGGCAGTTAGGGGGGAAAGAAGACATGTTGGGGGCATTGAGTTAAGCATGGCTGGACAGGACGTCTTTATCAGGTTAACATTCTTTTGCCAAGTATGTGTGACAAAGTCAGGGTTAGGCTTTAGGAATTTGGGCCTGGTCTGTAGTTAGCATCCAGAAATCACTATGGGGCTGTCATTGGTTGGGAGTTCCCAGTCACCGTTCTTGCTGAAGTTGGGTAATTTAGGGATTTAGGACAGCAGGGCACTGTTCTAGAGTTTGTTAGTTCATCCATTCTTTCATCAGTTTATATTTCATCATGTATCAGTTTTTCCTGACATCAGTTTTACTTCTAGGGCACTTTTACAAGGATCTGAATAATTTTTGAGATCATGAGAGAAACTCATGATGAAAAATTAAAATTAGGAAAACATTAGAGGGCTTATATACTTTCACAAACCCTCTTAAAAAGCTTTCCAAGGAAATAGATATTAAAAATTACTAAATGAAAGAAAGAAATGTCAGTAGGAATTTTTTTATTTAAATTGATTTTTTAAAAAAGATTTTATTTATTTATTTGACAGAGAGAGAGCACAAGTAAGGAGAGCAGCAGGCAGAGTGAGAGAGAGAAAAGCAGGCTCGCTGCTAAGCAGGGAGCCTGATGCAGGGCTCGATTCCAGGGCCCCGGGATCATGACCTGAGCCGAAGGCAGCTGCTTAGCCAACTGAGCCACCCAGATGCCCCATTTAAATGGATTTTTGAAAAAGCCCTCAGATACACAAGATCTTTCAGTTAGGTTACATCTCATTTTTTCCCCAATAGAGGTATTTTTGGTTCTATATAGGTTGCCTGTTGACTGTTATGGGAGAGTTGCTAATCATTGAAAGGTCAGATATGGGCTTGACTTCTGTCCATGCCACTCATTACAATCTGATTCTTTATTTCTATACCTATAAAATTGGGATGGTGATACTGTTCTGTCTACCTCATGAAGTTGTATGAGTATTAAATGAATGAGCAGTGCCTTACTCCCAGCCCCTGATAAGTTGTAACTATTTTTTCCTCTCAAAGATTCTGTGCATCAAAAGGCAAATCAGTCAACTGTGGAGGTCCTATAACCCTAATCAAAGTTGTCTCTCTTCTCCTTTTATCTGTGAATTTAGAATGTGAGTGGGTTATGGGCCAAACTTTTGCTAAGTCAGCTGGGAGAGACACTGTGCAGGCCAGTGGAAATCTGGGAAGGTAGACCAAAGTGTGGATTTAACCTATCTGTGGGAGGAACTCATTAGGTATACAGGTGGTCACTGAAGTTGTGGGGTATTTCTTGTTCTTCCAGCTCTGTTTGATGTGGCTGTCCAGGGACTTTCCTGTCTCTAGATCTGAATGAAGGGGAGAAAATTGCTTTTAGGTAGAATCCACATGCTGTAGTGTGGAGATAACTTCACGCTAGAGAGAAAACAGTCCTAAGTATCAGGATCTTTTCATTTATTGAAACTGAATCACCCCCCTTCCTGAGGCAGTTTATGGGATTGTGCTTGTAGACCATGGGCTTGACTTACTCTGTAGCTGGCCCTGCTCCCTGTGGTAAACTTAGCAGTATAAGCTCTTGTTCTTTCTGTGGCTTTTGGACCGCCGTTCAGGCTGCATTTCTGGTTTCTACAGGTGTCTGCTGTTACCTGACTTTTTCGCTGTCAGCTCAATCCTCATTTCTAGCTTCTGGATTCCCCTCAATTCTAGCTTCTGGATTCCCCTCAATCTACTCATCTCTCAGAAAAGTAGAAAAACCTACCCACTACTCAGAAAAACTATCTCACCGTTGGTTCTCAGCCTTGTCTTGATCATCGCCCTTGTTTCTTTAGAGCTCTTCTCTTTTGGAGAAGTATAGACTTCACTCTCAAAGTCCTTTGGCAGCACCCTGGGGCAGGGAGCGGCATTTATGTGTTTTCCTAGAGGCAGAGGTGAGTGACCCAGCTGACAGGTCGCAAGTTAACCTGAATGCTTATCATAGACAGCTCTATGTGGAGGCTCTCTGTCCCACTTGACAAATGGGGCCAACAGGACTTTGAGGGATTAAATACATGTTTAAGTGTTGCTGCCAATGAATAGTGGAATCAGGGTTACATCCTTGTTCCTGTCTGATAGGCAGACAGCTTTTCTTCCCTTTGTCCCCAGGAGAGGACAATGCCCTCCTGCTTTGAAGTAGACATTTACCTGAAAAGTCTCCCAAATGCACTGATTCTTTTTTTTTTTTAATTTTTATTATGTTAGTCATCATACAGTACATCATTAGTTTTTGCTGTAGTGTTCCATGATTCATTGTTCGCGTCTTAACACTCAGTGCTCCATGCAATCCGTGCTCTCCTTAATACCTAACACTGACTGGGCTGATTCTTAATCTTTATGTATGAAATGGTCATTTAGCCCAAACAATACAAACTGTTTCCTCCAGAGAGAATAACTGAGGCAAACTTGTTAGAGCTTGGTGTGTGTGTATGCTTTTTTTTTTTTTTTAAATCAGTTTTACTTTTACCTTTTTTTTTTTTTTTTGCACTTTCCTTCCTCTCTGTCCTCCCCTTCTTTCTTCTCTTCATTTCTTTCTTTATATAGCCAAGATGGTAGGTTTTACTTTGGCCTCTATTCTCCAGGTTTCAAGAAAATAATTTATTGAGAAATCTGCATGTGATTTTTTTAAAGCTTTAGTCAAGGCCTTGAATAAAAATGTAAAGGAAAAGAAACCTTTCCAGATATACCATGTTAATGGTTTAATTAGAAGTAATTTATTCTTTGACAAAGCTAAGCAAAATTGCAAAAAATCCATGTAATACTGTACAAATAACAATGATGGTTAAGAGCTACTAATAATTAATAGCATCCTATCTACATTCTCCCTAGTCATCACAATAACATACCCACAGCAGGGAGAACAGGTAAAGAAACCAAGGCACAGTTAGATTTAAGCCCAATTGTGACACTGGATATAATGTCATTGTACTATGTCATGCGATTTTAAAGCAAAGCAGGTGCTCTGTCTCATTGTTTTAAAGGACATTGCAGCTTTTGTAATCCTTTTTTTATATGGTGGTTCTTGGTCAGTTTGCTCTGAGTGCTAGATATCTAGCACGGTAGAGTGATAATGACAAGAGTAACTGTGAAGGGTAGGGTTAGTCAGAGCAGGGAAGCTAAGACCAGGGTTTTCTGTCTACATGACCAGGAGCACAGGAGCACCAGACTCGAAGGAGACTGACTTCTTACAGTGAGTCTGCTGCACCCCATTCACCCAGAGCTTAGATGCAGCAGACTAATCTTGGACCCGGATGAAAATAAGCTTCAAGTTAAGGAACACACACTGGTACAGGAACCTGGACCACCACAGAAAGTTTAGATCGCTTGGGCAAGTGTTTATGAAGCTGGGGAACTTCAGTGTTTATGAAAGCCAGAAGAAAGCACAGTTCACATTGTGGAGCTCTTCCCCTTTCTGAGAGCAAAGCGGGGACGGACCAGTCCATCCCAGTCGAACTCACCATGTCCTGGTCATGGGCCCATCATAAAGTAAGGGTGGCAGGCAAGAAGGAAGAGTGTGTCCAGATGGTGGCTGCCCGGAGGAGTTTACATAGTAGCCCAGAAACTTCACATCTGCTAGTTTGCTTGTTTCTAGTGGGCTTTCCATTTTTTCAGGCTAGTATACTCTCCTATACACAAAACTTAATTTCATTTGACATCATATCATTCTCAATTCAGTTTTTATTCTTTCTTCAGGAGACATTCAGGAGTCCATGTGACTCCATTCAGTGTGCAGTCAAGTGAGCCTGTTCTCTGTGTTCTCTTACACCCCTGCTTGAAGGCAAGATGTGATGCTGCGGCTGGGAGCAGAGCCCTCCCAGACATTGTCTGAATTGTGCTTCTGAGTCAAGACTGAGGCATACATACAGATGAAGAATCCTCAAAGGGAGGATTCTTTGACTAAATGAAAGATTGAACTGATGGTCTTTAAGTCTCTTCCAGCTCTAAAGATATAATTTTGATTAAAAATAATAAAAACTAAGAAGCCTTGTAATAAGCTGCGAGTTTAAAGTGGTAAAAACGCTCTTTAGTGTTTCAGATGGTGTTTGTAGAACCAACAACTTGACAAACCTGTCCGTTGATTTACAAAATCTTCTGCATTTCAGCAGAAGCTGAGTTCACCTGACTTCCAAAATGTCTGTCTCTGGCATCATAGTAGTCCTCCTCAGTGCATGAGCTGACCTTCTTTCTGTCTGTCTGGCTGGTTATGGATTTGCTGGCCAGTCTCTATTGGTTCCTAGCTGGAATATGCAAAATGTGTACACTTTACTGATTGAAATATTTATGTCTGAGAAAAATTTGCCAAGGGAAATCAGGGAGGGAAGAATGTATTCCTGAGGGATGGAACTGTTCACAATATAAGCAGGATATAGGAAGTTGAGGAAACTGGATCAGAAAATGAATATAAATCAGCAATGGACTGGGTGTCCATGGGAGTTCTGTGAACCTCTTTGAGTTCTTATTTTCCTCTTGGATAAAATTATGGGTTTGGCTTATCGAATAGATTCTCTAGCCTTAAGAATTCTGCAGTTCTCCAAACAAAGCACACTGTACCTGGTCAGTTTCTGTTGATGGAACAGATAATCCAGAGTTGGAGTAGTAGACAAAGAGTTTGGGGATTAGCTAGGTGCTTCCCTCACCTGCTTCCCCAAAACTCCTAGATTGGATTAGTCAGGACGGAGGAAGTAACATCCTGTACTAGTTTCTATTGCTGCTGGAATAGATTACCACAAACTTACTGGCCTAAAGCAACACACAGTTATTATCTTATAGTTCTGAAGGTCAGAGGTCTGCAGTAGGTTTCACTGGGCTAAAATCAAGGTACCTTTCTGGAGGATCTAGGGGAGAATCTGTTTCCTTGATTTTTCCAACGTTTGGAGGCTTCCACATTCCTTGACTTGTGGTCCTTTCCTCCATCTTCAAAGCCAGCAGTCACCTCTCACTGACCTTTGCTTCTCTGACTCTTCAGCCTCCCTCTTCTAAGGACCTTTGTGATTAGATTGGGCCCTCTGGGATTATCCAGGATAATCTCCTCAGCTCAAGATCCTTAACTTAATCCCGTCTGTAAAGCCCCCTTTGCCCTGTAAGGGAATGTATTCACAGGTTTGGGGCATTAGGTGGTGGACATCTCTGGGGTGCCATTTTTCTACCTACCACACATACATGATGTTGATAGCATTGCACTGGCCCAGGAGACCATGCTTCTCTCTCTTGAAATATTGCTAGCAGATTAAATCATTTTTAGCATTCACAAGAGACCTTCAGTAGCACTGCTCCAGCCTCTTGTGCCTCAGCAGGAAGTTTATTAAAAGGAAAAAGAGGAGAAAATGGGAAAAGAACCACACAGCTGGGAGGCAGTTTTATCAACTCAAATGGAGTCAACATCAAGGCCTTCAGAAGGAGAGTGTACGATATGCTCTGATTCAGTTGTGCAGAGAAAAAGGCAAACAGGTTCCCAGGGTCAGAACCACAGGTATTTTGTGACTTGTCTCTTAGGAAATGTGGTCAGATATTCGGTTTTAGGCTCTCTGGGAGTTCAAGCTTAGTGGGCACTTTGCATTTGAGGTTGAGGTAATGTGGATTTACTTTCTGGTGGTAGGGCTTTTTCTGGGAAGGCTTTTTTCCTGAGAAGGTGTCAGATCCTCAGTGGGAAAGAAGCCCCTGCATAAAGTCCAAATGTGACACCATCAGTGTTTATAGTTCTCTAAGCAGAAGCCACAATGAATCTGTGTTCTTAGTATCTCAAGAGTGACATTTTAATTGTCATGGCATGAGATAAGGCGTTATCTCGGTTTGTAGTTACAGACGTAATTGAGGACAAGTTAGAATGTGGAGAGCAGATGAGTGAGACTGACGCCACATCTTTCCCCCCATAAACTCCAGCCAGTTCACATCCGTACTCTGATTTGATGGAGACATTCATGTCACCAGAAGAAACTCGTTTGGTTCCTGAGGAGTTTTGTATTTCTCCAGTCCTGTTTGACTTTCTGATGTGCTTCAATAAAGCATGCTAAGCTGCCTGCAAACACTCTCTGGTAAGCGGTGGGAAGCACAGACTGGTGTATCAGAGCAGAGTCTGGGCTGTATTCAGGTGTGGGGTGTGGTTGTGTCCAGTTAGCCAGGTGATCTGGGCTCTATCACCTGAGCCCCAAGATGTTCCAACAACACAATGCCTTCAAGGTGTAAAACATCTTACAGAGGAGGGAGCTGCAGAGACACTAGCAACACGAACAACTGGAATATGATATCCTGTTTTTGCCATCCTTTGAAACATCATCAGATAAATGTATGCTGGGAATTTGGCCAGAACCTCTAGGGAAAAGTGAAAGCTGGAAACATTTACAAAATACGATGGTTTTACATTTTCCCTAATTATAGAGAAATTTTCTTAGCTATTTCCCTAATTAACAGGTTTTTTTTTTTCATTCTAGAAGTAAATGTAATCTTTGAAACCAGAAACAAAAAGGTCTTTATTTTATTTTGTGGCTTGTTTTTTATTTATTTTCTTTTATTGAAGTATAATTAATACACAGTGTTATATTGGTTTCAGGTTTCAGTATAGTGATTTGACAATTCTGTACATTTTTCTGTTTTCATTAAGATAAGTGTCCTGGTAATCTCCTTTATCTATTTCACCCATGCCCCTGCCCACCCTAAGTTTTTTGATACTGTTGTTGCTATGTTTAGAAGTAGGATTGTTCTGATCTGAAAATTTCTAGGAAACATACATGCTTATTCTTCAAGCTCTCTCTTCATTGTGCTCTGTGGAAGGCTGTTTTCAGTGAAGAATCTTGAATTGGGCATTCTGAGAGAAGCAAACAGCCTTGGCCATCATTTGTTGCTCTGTGTATTGTTTTCCTTCAGTTCTCAGAGCTTTAGTATAAAGGAGTAGTTATGCCCAGACATAACTATTTCCCTAAATTTTGTTGTGCTTCTTATGGAAGGCATTGATTTTGGTGTTTCTTACCAGGGTTTGAGAGGAGGTTGGTTGAAGGCACAGGGATGTTTGCCATATTTTACTTGGGAGCCTTGACATTTAACTTAGTCCATGGCCCACTTCTGTGCACCTGCTGTTCGCCTAAATGGGTCTGCTCTGAACTTATCTGATCACCCACCAAGAAACATGATCAATTAGCTCAGGTTATTCTTTTGAAAGCAAAGGATACTCCCTGGAGCAGAGAACTCTATTCTGTGTTTCCTTTCAATAGGGGTTATATTTATAGCTCATTGTCATATAATTAAATGCTTTATTTACTGGCAGGAATTAAGATCCAATAATGGTTCTTTTGAACATTTAAATTAGAAAAATTTTTTCAATCTATCCAGGCTTCCTGCTGCCACCCTTTACCACCTTCTCCACCAGTGCCTCGAAGGTGGGCTTTAATTTGCCTCCGAGTGGCAGGGACTGTCTCCAAAATATTCCTTAATTCTCCAAGGTCAGAGTTTGTGTTCTCAGGATAAACAAGGCTAACAAGCACTCTTTTGGGCCTCTGCCCCTTAGCTCTTCCCATTTGTTCAGTCTTAGGGAGAACCTGCAGATCCTCATGTTGGTTGCTATTAAACTCATGTTGCCTGTGTTGTACCCCTCTGATTCAAAATTGAGAGGCAGAGTGGGCTTTAACTTTTTACCAGGTAAAGTGAGATGAAGACATCTGCTAAATGGAAGAATACTATAAACAAGGTGCCAGGATGTCTTAACCTTCTTTGAGAGACTAATCTAGTCACAGGCCATTTTCCAAGTCACCTTATCGCTTTATGGTGTGTTGATCCTGTGGTGGATCAGCTGTAAAAACACATGTAAAAATATGCAGCTCTGAGTATTTGTAGGTACCAGGCATGTTGCTAACATGCTACGATCATTAGCATAACTGTTCCCCAGAGATCACTGCTTGGGAGCTATGAGAGGTTGGGCCTAGGAGTACAGGCTTGGAGATGGCATGGCACATAGGGTACAGGAGGGAGAGTGACAAGTATGAAAGAGAGTGAGAGGTGTCCCTGGCAGGTGGAGGAGGAAAAGATACAGAGACAGGAGGAGAGCCAGGAGGGGACAAAGTCCAGAAGCCCAGGAAACAAGAAATTTCAAGGGTGTGGGATGGGGGTGTCAACAGAATAAAATGCCACAGAGTCACCAGTTCAGTCAGATCTGGAAAGTTTGTGTTGAGTTAGGTGGCCATACCTGAAACATTTGACAGATCCACATGAGGAAACCAATACTCAGAATGAGTAAGTGTCTGATCTATGTTGAGACAGGGCCTGGTAGGGGTCTTCCTTCTAGAACTTTCTATTCAGTCTCCTTCATATTATGGGACTGGCTCTTCTCTTATGACTTGTTTTCAGTGCTCCATTATAGAGGCCACATGTTCTCATTTTTCATAATTTAAGAATTTCTCATTTTATTAGTCTCCCCACTAGATATATAGTGTGGATGGAGTAAAATGCTGCTTTTTTGCACAGTAAGTTGCTTATTTATAGTTTTAAGCTTAGATGTAACACTTTAAATGTAAAATAAAAAAGGTCTGATTTCCATGAAGTAGCCATCTGAAACTCTGTCAAGAAGCCTTTGTGTTGTAGGTGGCAACAATTTTTAATTTTTAATTCTGATCATGATGTAAGATCTTGCTTATATTTGTTAAAGAAGTTGGTGTCTTATTTATGTGGCTCTGTGTTGTGTTTTATTAGACCAAATAACACATTTTGTTGAGCACCCTGGGTGAACAGAGAAAGTGCATGGTGTGTGTATTAGTTTGCTAGGGCTGTTAAAGCACCACAGACAAGAAGGCGTTAACAACAGAAATCTATTGTGTCACTGTTCTGGAGGCTAGAACTCTGGATCAAGGTGTTGGCAAAGTCATTCCCTTCTAGAGACTGTGGAGGAGAATCTCTTCCTGCCTCTCTCCTAGCTTCTTGTGGCTTGCTGGCAATAGTTGGCTTTCCCGGGCATGTGGAAAACATCACACTGATCTCTACTTTCATGCCCAACTGGCAATTTCCTCTTTTTGTAAGGATATCACTCATAGTGGATCAGGGGCCCACCCTACTCCAGGATGACCTCATTTTAACTAATACAGTGGCAGTGACCCTGTTTCCAAATAAGGTCACATTCTAAGGTAGTAGGGTTAGGCCTTCAGCATATGAATTTTGGGGGACACAGTTCAACTCATAATGGACTACAGCAAGTAAGATTCTCTGAGACTGAGGTTAGGGGATCTGTCCTCAGCATTCAGCCTTCAGGTGTAGGACTTCATCTTCGCTGAAAAATGACATTTCAGTGAAGTTTGACAATAATTTCTTCATATTTGTAGATTAATTAGCCAAATCAGTTAATATGGGAACAGAAATAGGGGAAGAAAGGACTCAGTTAAAGTAGGGATGGCAGGAAACAGAAATGCAGATAAAATGGCAGAGATAAAGAAAACATATACTTGTTTTGATGAGCACTGAGAAATGTATAGAATTGATGAATCATTATATTGTATACCTGGAAGTAATATAACACTGTATGTTAATTATATGTCAATAAAAAATAAAGAAAATACAAATAAGAAACCCCAGTGATGGTTATGTTTGGAGCATATTTTGGATGGAATTTTCTGTGTCCAGAAAATCTATGAAGTATTCTAAATACACTTTATCGTCAATGTTTATGGTATGTTGTGGTGGGTTCTTGGCATTTGTGATGTTAATCTCACATGTAATAAACAAAAAGCCCAAAGTGTAGTAATCAGTATTACTTTGGAGATATTTCAGTTCATTAATAGCTCCCTTCCTAGTCTAAGACTAGCGCTTTCCTGGAGTGGGGTTTGGGGGCGGGGATGTGTGTGGTCCAGCCTTTACCAATAGAGCAGGTACCTTACACTGTGGCCCAGTCAGCAAGTCAGCTCCAGCCGGACTCACCTCTCCATGGGTCCTTCTCTTCAAGGCCCATATATATTCCCTTAAAGCCTGAGGGGTCATTTAGAGGACAGCCTGAGATCATGGACAGAGGGAGGCCAAAATATCTAATTTTGTGGTTAAAACAGAGGTTATTTTTCTAGCCACCCTATCTCATAGATTAGAAATCTCCAGTTGTCAGTGACTCTTCCCTTGTTTATATTTAGTAACAGACGTCAGAAGGCATAAAAATACATGATAAATGCTGTTTAGTTGAGCAAGCTGGATTTACTGACTGTACTACCTGCAGATAACCACATCTGCTGTGCAGTATGTGCCTTGAATATATACTCACTGAGCCTCTGAAAGGGAGAGGAAAAAGGCACAGGAAAAATGCCGCTGATTCACAGGCAGAGAAAGGAAAAATAAGACACAATTATGGTTTCTTAAAGAAAGTGCCAGCCAGGGGCGCCTGGGTGGCTCAGTGGTTTGGGCTGCTGCCTTCGGCTCGGGTCATGATCTCAGGGTCCTGGGATCGAGCCCTGCATCAGGCTCCCTGCTCCTCAGGAAGCCTGCTTCCCCCCCTGCCCCCTCTCTGCCTGCCTCCTCTCTGCCTACTTGTGATCTCTGTCTGTCAAATAAATAAATAAAATCTTTAAAAAAAAAAAAAAAGAAAGAAAGTGCCAGCCACTTACTTCATCATTTGGTATTTATCGACAGTTCTGCTCAGAGCATTTTTAGGGGTGCTCTTTTCAGTTCCTTCCAGTACCCATGCAAACACCAACCCCTTTAAAGGCAGACCCTAATATCGAGCCACCTCATTTGTTCAGCTTCAGGCTGGAGCCGAAGGTTGGAGGTTTCTTCAGACCAGAGGCCTCACAGAACCACATTGCCTCCTCCAGCAGTGTTTCAGAGGTAGACAAAGTGTCCATATGCTTCAGTGCACTGTGACTTTGTTCCAACCCAAGTCCATATTTGTAGAGTAGAACGTCATGGAGGCACCTCAGTCGCAGGTGGTTTGGGTTCTGTTTCATAATTCATATTTCGTATACTGTTCACATAAACCCCTGGAACTTGGAACTTCAAAACCCTCCTCTATCTTTCATACTTTCATTACTGTTGACCCTGGAACTCTGCAGGTCCACTTCTACATGGATCTTTCCCCCGATTAATACCATGTAGTGCTATAAAGGTATTTTGTCTTTCTTATGATTTCTGAATAACACTTTCTTTTCTCCAGCTTACTTTTTTGTAAGAATACAGTATATAGTACATATAACCTACCAGATATGTGTGTTAATGGACTGTTTATGTTATTGGTGAGGTTTCTGGTCAATAGTTGGCGACTAATTAGGTTTTTGGGGGCTCAGCCATTATATGTGGGTTTTTGACTATGCAGGGGACTGGCACCCTGTACCCGAATGTTGTTCAGATGTCAACTATAAAAGATACCTCAGGCTTTTCTCCTGTCAGCCATTTTTGTTCTCCATTTTCTATGACAATTACAGAATTAAAAGCTTTTGCATGCATGCTTATTTTTTTCTTTTAGAAATAGGCCATATGCTCTTAGATCATTGTTGATAAGAAGAAATTTATGTTATTAAATTGTAGCATGTTTCAAGTCAAGTGTTTTAATGTTATAACTTCTAACATGTACAATCCTTTTAAGCAAATATTTGAGCACTTGTGTTATCCTGGACAAGAATAATACTATAATTTTATCCTATTATGTGCCTTCATATGTTATAAAATGTTCATGCTTACCAGTAACTTTAAAACTGAAAACCAGAAACAGTATAATTCATTTTAAGAAAAACCTCTGTTTATTAAAATTAAAAATGATCAAGCAAGTTCACTAGAGATGGTGATTTACAATAACAAAAAGATTTTACAAAAACTGTCTTGAGGGAGTAGAGCTTTGAGGTGTTATATACAATTACTTCTTTCAGCGAATCTTGATCAAGCGTCTACTGTAAGTCAGACACTTGTAATTACGCGGTAGAAGCGGGCATAGAAAAGTAGGAGGAAGCAGAAAACTGTAGTTGCTGTGGCCAATTAGGAGAACTCAGAAACGAAGATAATGCACTTCTAAAATTATCATGTATGGAACAATGTGAAAATATAACTGATGATTAAAATTCAATTTATAACTTTTCAAGAACCCATCTGTAGAATAATGATGAACACTTTATAGTAATTCAGGGGAACCAGAGTGTAAGCGTAAATGAAAGGCAGCGATTCTATCAGTCATGAATGGGAAAGTTGACCCGAGGCATAAAATGACTGCTCCTAAATGTGATGTATCTTCTAAAAATGCTCAGATTTCTGCTTATAACAATTACAGCAACAATGATTTCACATCTGTTAGTCAGAGGGTTTTAATCTGCAAGAGGTGAAGTATTTGACAGTTCCTTGTTCTCACATACAGATGAGCTCCTTGGAGTTTAACCTTTAGACTCCTTAAGCAATCACGCTTCACAATTTTTTTGTACAAACCACCCAAACAGAAACAGTCTAATAACTCACAACCAGGAATACAGAAATCGGGAGACATTTTTTCATTTCGTATAAATTTCTTCAATTAGTTTGTTCTTTCTTTCTTTCTGGGGCTATTTTTAACATTCACCCTAGTGTCTAGGGTGAATGTTAACCTTTAGCCTTACAATTAAAGAATTGAAGCCATTTGTGCTGATAGAAATGTCAGAACAGGATAATTCTTGCATTTCAGTGCTTTGCAGGATTTTAAATGAGTGACTATGGCTGTTTGATACAGGGAAGATGAGAAATGGGGTCTTCTTTCTTTACCCGAGTATGCTAGAATAAATATGAACTTGAAACTCATCTATGGAGAGAATTTATATCTTGAGCTTTTTATTGTTGTGAAAGACCAAAAAGTCATAAGCTTTATATAGTGCTACAGTCAGTTTTCAAATGTAACTTTATGTTAAATTGATTTTAAGGCAATATTCACATAGATAAGACATTTCAACTAATTCAAATTATGTTGCATCAGGTGTTGCTCATGTTGCCAGAAGAACACAGGATGAGAAAACAGGAGATGGCCAAGCATTAACTCCACATAAGCCACATTGTCTTTATTTTTAATCAATGAGTGCTCTTAAGTTAAGCTTGATCATGTACTATGGAGAACACATTTTTTAAGGGACACTGAATGTTTATTAGAGATAGGCACCAAGCTAAGTATTTTACATGTTATCTTACTTAATTATCTCCGACTCATTTAGGCAAAAACTGTCATTAAGTCTGTTTTACCAATAAAGATGTAGGCTAAAAAAAAAGTTTATCAGTGGTCCCCAAATTGGTCTGCTAGCAAGTCCTGAGGGGAACTTTTTAAAAATGGAGATTCTTGGACCAACTTCTGGTGGGTAGGCTTTAGAAGTTCTAGAGAATAGGTCTGAATGTCTTCATGGATCAGTAGTTTCCCCAGATGATTCTAATGAATACCCAGGTTCGGAGGCCACACATTGTTGGAAGAGCTACCACGTGTCACACAGCTGTGAAACAGTGGGGCTGAGACCGGGACTCAAATCTGTGTGATTCCAGAGTTCCCATAATTTGGAAGTAACTGCCATGGGGGCCTGTGCAGAGATGTTTTAAAACCACCATAGAGTCCTAACATTTGAAAGAATCCTAGGTTTTATTTTGTCTGACATTCCCAGTATGGAATTCCCCTCTCAATGTCCTTTACCTTGTGTTTCTGAGCTTCTGCTGCATGCAGTTCGAAGATGAGGCTCTGATTTTTCCAGGCAGCCCCTGCTGTTGCTGAGCAGTTCAGATTATTCACAATGCTCTGCTCTGGCTGCTTACTGGGTTTGCCCCCTGGAGCCATCCAGAATAAACCCACTCCTCCTTATGCATGACAGCCTCTGTGTTATTAAAAAAGATGTGGCTTCTTCCTACTGTGGCTTTCCTACTCTAGGCTACCTGTGTCAGGAGCCAAATTCAAGTCCCCTGCAAAAAGAAACCACTGCAGCCCCCACCACCAACCACGATCTCAACCATGGACTCTCCCCACTCCTTCAGAAAGCAGGTATCATGCTGTTTCCCATTGCATTTAATGTGATATTTTCTCAGCCTCCTTAGATCCCCAGTTAATTTTCTTTTTCTTTGGTATCACTTAACTATGTCAGAATTAGGAGACTTGGTCATTATTGATAACACAAATCAAAATTTTGCTTGTTGAAAGAGATCTCTCGCATTCCAAATTAAAGATGTGGTTCAATTGAAAGCATGAGAACTTGGGACTTTAAGAGAGGAGTTAGTTGTGCTGATAAGCAGTAGGTGTCTTGGTTCCATTTTGCCCATGAGCTTGTGGCTCTCTGCAGCCCAGGCCAGCCTTGGCAGGAGGACAGGCTCTTCCTGAACCGCTCCTCCACTGTGTTAAAAGCAAACATATTTTTCTCCTATACTGAACCCTTCAGCCTTTTGTGTTTAAACTACTTCCCATCTTGTTTGAACTATTTTTTCTGGAACAAATATTTATTGTAGGCAGTGTAAATAACAGCTGACACTGTTTGTGTTGACTTTTCTATGACTCTTCTGGGCCTTTATTTAGTTAGCAGAGAGTTTGGAGACCTGAATTCATGTCTCTACCTTGTCACCAGTTTCTAGCTTAGACGAGTCTTTTAATTTTCTAGGCCACAGTTCTTTTGTGAAATAGGGCTAATAAATACCTTTGCCCTATCTTGTGGAGAGAGGTGTTAAATGTACCTAGAGACCTGAGATGTCCAGAGAAATGAGTTTACATAAAATGATGTGGTGCCATTGTGAATATTTATTAGCCATTACTAGAAATGAACTTATTGGCTTATCAGTGGAATTTAGACCCTTTCTCTAGCATGCCATTTAGGGTTTTTTGTTTTGTTTTCTTTTTCTTTCTTTTCTTTTTTTTTTTTTTTTTTTTAATTTTGCCATTGCGGTTAGTTTAGACAGGGTGGAGTTATCAAAAATATTTACCAGAAAGTCTGACCTTTCAGGGAACAGACTGATCACTCCGAAACAACTCCCTTAATTGATCTCAGATGAGCTTGGAGAGGGGCGTGCGTATGTGCACACACACACCCTCGGGTCTGTGTGCTCACCCCATTAGCTCTCAGGAAGGAAACAGATAAGAGGCCCTTCCCCTGCAGGTTTTTCAGCTCTTTTCTTAGCTGTGGACTGGACTGGAAGAAGTGAACTTCTCACATTTCCCTGGGGACAGGCAATTTAAGGTTATCTGTCTGGCCTTTTGAACAATACCTTTTTTTTTTTTTTTTTTAAGCAAGTGTTAAAGTATGAACAGCTCTCCATGTTTGCTAGCTGGGAGGGAGATAATTATGAGGAAGATGGTTTGGATGAAGATGCAAGTCAGTGAATCGCAGTTGCCCAGGATCACGAGTAGTAAGTAGTATTTCCTTCCAGATAGCACCCTAGAGTTGGAGATGTGAATAAAAGTGGTTCCCTCTTTTGCAGAAGCCCTCAGACTCTTGTCACATTTTCTGAATCTATGTCCCCACTTCTCTGTTCTGTAAAACTGTCATTTTGGACAGTATTTCCTCCAGCAGTCCTTGCCGAGATGCTGTGGGGGGTTCAGTAAATAGAACACTAGCAAATGCTTTGACAATCAAAAGGTACTTCAAAAGTGGTGAACATTGTTTGGGGCTCATTTGGAGTGAACGAGAAGGATATCTCATTTCTCCAGAGTAATTTAAAGAAGATGAAAGAGAGAACATTCCTTGCCTTGTAGTGATATGAGCCACTTTGTCTCAATGCACTGCTTAGGTTGTATTATCATGTACAGGCTCTAGAAGTGAGAAATAAAGGGAACCTCACTGGGTCCGCCAGAACCCTTCGACTGTAGGCCATTACAAACGCATTCCAGTATGATTGACATCTAGTAACTGTATACAGTGTGCCAATTAGAGTATTTAACTGTGCAGTAAAAAAGGAGTTAATGAAACACACCTAAGAAGTGGGAAATAAGATTAGAAGTGGTGTTTTGGCCTTTATTCAAGTGGCAAGGAGCAGAAGAGGGTGTGGACACCATGCTTGGCTGACTTCTTGTGTCTTTATTTACCACGGGCTTATGCATTACTAAGTGTCTATAGATACATAGCTATCATAACCTCACCCCAAATATCCTGGTCTCAGTTTGATTCAGTACTATTTTATTGTTCAGCAATGTATGGAAATTTTTAGAATTTAGATTCAAAATAAACAATAAAATGAATTAAAATGACAATCCATTGATTTCTTTGTTGGCTTTTCTGCTTGTAACACACATTGCATGTAACACACATTTCCCTCAGAAGTCACTATGGACACCCCCCTCCCCCCAAAATACCTAGAGATGGGATTTAAAAACTTTTTTTTTTAACCACAAGTGAACTGCTGTTTAGCAACATTGACTACAAGTGTGCTTCTCGGAATTTCACCACTATATAATTGCCTTCTTCATTTCTTTTCTGGCTTAACTAGTGTATATAATCACTGATTTATAAGTGTGAGCTGTAATAATGTCAGCTGTCTGCTGGCATGATTGGAGAACGTATTATGAAATGAAGTTAATTTTCTATCTTCTTTTCTTGGAGACTCTTTTACACTTAATTTTGAGCAGATAAGTGACATAAAAGACCAAGCCACTTGAAGATAATGCATTTAGAAATTACTGATTGATGAGCTTATGCTTATCTAATTTTGTTTTAAAAAGATCCTAATATATCTTTTGAGAATAGATTTTTTGAATGGAAGAACAAAAATACTCCAGGATAGGTGGATAAGATACCAGAAAAAGGAACGTTGAAGGGCTCTGACTATGTTTTTCTCTGACCAAAAATTATTTTAATATTAATCCTGGAATGCATGTTTTAGTCATGGCTGTCAGTGGTGGAAAATATTATTTAGCTTAATAGTTTTAATTAAAATAAATGTTTGTGTTTTAAGCAAAACAGTTTATGTTGTAATAAGATAATAGCAACATTTTATGCATCTCTTTCTTTGTTGGATTATCTTTTGAGATAATGATCTTTTGGGCTCTTTTCCATAAATATGCATATCATACTCATGTTTTTCTTTAAATGCATGCATGAGTAAGAAGCACTGAATTTGATTAACTTTATTAACCGTAAATAATGAAGTGTACTCTTTTATGTTAACCCTTATTTTATTGTGTATCAGCCTTTAGACATTTGGCTATCTGGACAAGCAATCATTTATATCCTTTTAAAAAATATTTATGGCTTCTTTGACTAATTGCTTCTTATACGACTTAAAGCCTTTTGCAGTGGTACCATTTGTTAAAACACAGCCAGAAGCAGGCAGAGCAGTGTCATTTTTCAAAAATTTAGTGTCATTTTTATAGACAAATAACACTTGTAAATGATGGATAATAGCTAGCAGGATGCTGCATGGTATAAAACGTGCATGAATTATATTTTCTGGGAGTTAGAAGGTTAACTTGCCTATGAACTAATTGAAGAGCTTTATGGTAAATGCAAAATGTTGTATGCACATTATCAGCAAGACTTAAACCAGCTGAAAAAGGGATTTCCTTCCCTTGGGTATTATTCATTATCTCATCCCTTTTTCTGGCTAGATAGTGTGTAAGGAGAGCATCTGATCATCATGCATCTATAGAATTTATAAAAGAGAGCACGGCATAGATGCTTTTCAAAACGATTGGCAGATTAATACTTTGCACATTAGAAATGGGAGTGGAGGTGAATGAGGGCACTGAAATTATCACTACATAATGATACATTTTTGGATTTACACAGAACGCGTTTATCAGGCCAACTGTGGTTTCTGGCCCTGGGAAAACAAACAGTGGGAGATAGTGCTGGTCTCTGGCAGCTTGCAATATAGAAATAACAGGAATTTATCACCTCCTTTCTGTTGAGGAAGGCTAACTCACGGTTCTCTTTTTATACTTTTTACACTGGACAGTTCTGTTAAGTTGAAAACACACTGTCTCACTGTAGTAACAGTTAGAATGCTCAATAAACTATCATATTATGTTAGTGAAAACCTCAGAAACTTCACTTGTTCAAAGGTGAGACTCTTCCTGCCCAGCTAAGACCTGATTGTAGACATCCATCCATCCATTCTAATTATGGGAGAAGAGGTGCATTTGGTGTCTTTTTCATTTTTCCCTGCATTTTAACTGCTCCTTCTCAATGGGTTTGCGTTGGGGGGAAAAGGAGTTGAGGGAAAGAAGGTAATTATATAAGAAATGGACAGGATTTCTTACTTGACTGGTCTGGTCATAAGCTGGCTTTGCGTTTTCTGGGCTTAGTTGCTGTTTAACATCCTTTGTCTTTGGGGCTCTTCCGTTTCTCTACAATATGTCTAGATTGGATTCCTTTTTATTTACCCTGATTAGTTTGTCCGTGGATTCATGTCCTACCACCTTCAGGAAGGTCTCATCTGTTCTCTATCGTTTCTGTTCTTTTCTTCTAGGACTGTGATTAGACTTTTTTTTTTTTTAAGGTTTTATTTATGTATTTGCCAGAGAAAGAGAGAGGGAGAGAGCATGAGAGTATAAGCAGGGATAGTGGCAGGCAGAGGGAGAAGCAGGCTCCTCACTGAGTAAGGAGCACGACGTGGGACTTGATTCTAGGACACTAGGATCATGACCTGAGCCGAGGGCAGATGCTTAACGGACTGAGCCACCCAGGCATCCCAATGTGATTAGACTCATGTTAGACCTTCTCATTGTATTCAACCTGTAGGTTAACGTATCTTCTGTATTTTTCATCTCCTACTCTCCCTGGATGGCCTTTTAGGCAACTTCTTTAGCTCTTTTTTCCAGCTCATTAATTTCCTTTTCAGCTTTGACTGATATGCTACATAATTTTGCTAGTGCATAGTTTCCAATAGTTATAATTTTTTTAAAAGTAGGTTCCATGCCCAGCAAAGGGTCCAACGTGGCACTTGAACTCATGACCCTGATCAAGATCTGAGCTGAGATTAAAAGTCAGACACTTTACTGACTGCACCACCCAGGTGCCCCCATAACTATAATTTTTATTTTTAAATGTTTTATTTGGTTCTTCTTAAAAATGCTGGTCTTAAAAAAAACAAACAAACTGTGGTCTACACACAAGACTTACCATCTTAACCATTGTTAAGTTGTACAGTTCAGTTAAGCTCAGTTATTAAGTACATTCACATTGTTGTGCAACCAATCTCTAGCACTTTTTTATTTTTTAAGATTTTATTTACTTATTTGAGAGAGAGAGCGAGCATAAGTGGAATGGGGGCAGAGGGAGGCAGAGGATCAGGCTCACCTCTGAACAGGGAGCTCCAGTGTAGGATTATTGTTTTCTTAGGCTCATAGGAAGCAAGAAGATGACTTGAGTGGAAGTCAGATACTTACCTGACAGCCACCCAGGTGTCCCTCTAACACAGTTTTAATCTTGCAAAACTGAAACTGCCTGGTCATTTTTGAAAGTCACTTATTGCATGTTTATTTTTATGATTCTATCTTTTTGCATCTTTAATATTTCATATATAATTATTTTATAGGCTGTCTCTGGTAATTGAAACTTCTGAAGTCCATGGCCGTCTAAATCTGTTGTTCGCTATCTCTTCTGACTCTCATGCATGGCATTTTGTTTCCGTGTGTACTTAGTAAGCCTTGACTGCTAGTTCATATTTGATTTGATTGATCTTAATCTGTAGATGAAGCCTTGGGACTTAAACCAAGGAAGCTTTTCTGGGAGAGTATTTGCATTTGCTTCTGCAAGTAGCCCTGGGGTACTGCTGTCCTGTGACAATTTCACCACCTTCCAGGTGTCCCCAAGCTTTTCTTGATGGCTCCAGCCCAACCACATGCATCAGGCCTTCCCTAATGCCAGTTTGAAACAACATTGTCCCTTATAGGACCCTTTCCTTTCTTGTGCTCATTGCCTGGGGGTTTTGTTTGATTGTTTTTTCCTTTGTGCCTGTTGGTGATTTTGCTTGCTTCCTCTGAACATAAAAAAACAATAGTGATTGCATTTTTATCTAGAATATGATTGTTTGACCGGTAGGCCCCAGAGTAGTTGGTCTGCCATACTTCTGGAAGCGTTAGCTGCTTTTAAAGCACCTTTCCCATGGACACTGTTTTGGTTCCTCTCCTGGGCCCATCATACCATAGCACCCTTGCTAGGGCAGGATTCTCCTTCAGTTGCATCCAAGCTTCTGACTTTATAGAAGTCTGTTCTCCCCAGACCCTGTTGGGATAACCTTATCTCCTGGAAGGAAGTCTGTTGGGCAGGATGACCTCTGGCCAGCATTCCCACCATAAATTCTATTTCTGGTTCCCCAGATTGAGTCACCTTTGTCCCACTTTAGGCTGATAATGGGATGCGGGCACTTCTCTTTGCAATTTTTTGCTAGCCTGGGGTCCTCTAGCTGTGTGTCAGCTGCCAGTCCAGTAGGCCTCCCAGATTCTAGGGAAATCATCTCAAATGCTCTTCTTTTCTACCTTCTTTTCTTTCTACTTTCTGCTTTCTTGACTCTTTCTTTTCACTGAAGTGAGAGCAGGCACTCAGCCCCACCCTGCTAGCCCTTACTCTATTGGTAGTGGTGGGTCATAATCATAACACAGCTTTTTGTTCTCAAAGAAATATAAAATTCTCTGCTGGCTTCCTTTTTTTTTTCCTACTCTGAGTGGGCAGAGCTTATGTAAAATCATGAAATCATTGGATACATTAACTTTGAAAAGTTCCTTTAAAAAACCTGATACCTGGGCGCCTGGGTGGCTCAGTGGGTTAAAGCCCCTGACTTCGGCTCAGGTCATGATCTCAGGGTCCTGGGATCGAGGCCCGAATCGGGCTCTCTGCTCAGCAGGGAGCCTGCTTCCCTCTCTCTCTCTCTGCCTGCCTGTCTACTTGTGATCTCTCTCTGTCAAATAAATAAATAAAATCTTAAAAAAAAAAACACCTGATACCTCACTTTCGACGTTTATATCTATATGGCTTGATAGGCTCATTTGAAACTTCCGGTTTAATATTTGTCCATACAAATATGTACAGCATGTTTCATCTCCTCTATCACAGGTTATTTTTTTCCTTCTTCTGCCCTCCTATTGTCTATTAAACATCTTCTAGAATGGAATGTATTTTCTACTTTCTCTGCAAGTTGGTTGGTTCACTTTTTTATTACATTGCAGAAAGTGTATTTTACTCCAGTGACTCTGAGACATGAGAAGCTGGACAAGCAGTGAGCCCTCAGAACCATGACAGGGTCACTACAAACAGCGTGGGGCAGTACTCGATCATTTGGCATGTTTCATTTTTTTAAAATGTCATGCCAGATTAACTCCTTTGAAACTAAGATTATGGTTATATAATCCCGCTGCCTCCCTAGGAGATGGAACCTAACTCCCCATCCCTAAAGTATGGGCTGCATTTTGTGTGGAGTGACAAATGCTTCCTCAGCCAGGTGATCCAGGTGGGTATTAGCAGGGTAAGTCATGGAGATAGTAGGTAACCTTGATAAGATATGATGACAATGACACTTCACCTCCTTTAGTCTTCTAAAAACCTATAATCTTGTTCTAACAACAAGAGAAAACACCAGTAACACCCAAAGCGAGAGACATTCTACACAGTGCCTGACTAGCACTCTTCAAACTGTCAAGATCATCAAAAATAAGAAAAGGCTGAGAAACAGTCGCAGGTGAGAGGAGGCAAAGGAGCCATGGCCACAAACTATAATGTGATGGAATTTGGGAACAGAAAAAGGACATTAGGAAAAAAATGTGGTGGCATTTAGTTAATAAAAGTGGGTTATTGTTGGTTTTTTAGTTATGGAAGATGCACAGAGTGACGGGAGATGTTAACAGTAGGGTAAACTGAAGGATGAAGTATACAGGGATTCTTCTCGCTGTCTTGGCAACTTTTCTGCACACCCAAAAGTATTGTAAAGTAAAAACGTTACTCAAATTAAAATTTTAAATAGATATCATTAAATAAAAATAGGTATTTAAACACTTTTCCTAATAATGCTGAGAAATACTATATATATTATTCAGAAGAACATTCGACTGTTGTCTGGAAGAGATAAGAAATTCTGGTGGAAAAGCACATAGCATAGGTGAGCTGACAGCAGTTAGCGTGGTGATGAAGGGCATTACTGAAGCCAGACTGACAGGCTTTGAAGTGCAATTTTATTCCTCTTAGCTGAGTGACCTTCGGCGAGTTAGCATTTCCGTGCCTCAGTATTCTCACCTACAATATTATTATCCCACACTGAGTGGTTGAGGACACATGAGATAACACACATCGAGCTCCCTGGCATAATCCACATCCCCACTGTAGTGCCAGGACTTTCACTCTATTCCTCCGACATCTCTACTACCTATTCAGAGGACTCTGAGACAAGTTAGTGGATAACCAGATAGAATCCAGGCAGGTTAATGTGAAAACGTCTGTTCTCAGAGGCCGGTGTTGAGCTGAACAGGAATAGAGGGTGTGTTTCGCACAGTGTTTGGTAATAACATCATCCCTTGTGTGTCTTGGATCCTTGGGGTACTCTCTAAATGTTAATGAATGGATCAGATTAATACATCTGGTCATAGGCATTTTGTGTTTGTGGTTTTGGAGAACTTAATTTATTTATAATTTTGAGGAAACCCATCATATGGCTGGGATCATAAAGCTTATTCTGTGGACACTGCTGTGTTTCATGCCAGATAAGCTTTCATTGTCCTCTTTCAAAGGTACTTTGCAAGGCATCAGTGCCAGATCTGGGGTCATCTTCTCGTCCTGACATCTGGCTTCTTGGCTGACTCTTTAACCAGATGGGAGCATTGATGTGGCCTCTGGATCAGAATTAGCCCTGTTTTTCTCATTGCCCTTCTGTTAACTTGAGTTGGATTAGAAGAAATGAAGACATAAAATTTTCTTTAAAAAATAGCTGTATTGAAATATAATTCACATACTGGTACAACTCATCCATATAGAATATATGTTTCAGTGGTTTCATTGTATTCACAGGGTTGTGTGACCCTTTACACACTCAATTTTGTGACACCTTCATGATCCCCAAAGAAATCCTATATCCTTTAACCATTGTCCCGTCTCCCCATCAACTTCCAACTCTAGAAAACCACTGATCTACTTCCTATCTCTGTAGATGTTCCTGTTTTGGACCTTTCATGTAAGTAGAATCCTATAATATGTGGCCTTTGTATCTGGCTTATTTTGCTTAGCATAACATTTTTAGGTTTTATCCATATTGTAACACATATCAATACTTTGTTACTTTTTATTGCTGAATTGTATTTCATTGAATATACCAATGTTCTATACCATGTTTTATGTATTTGTTCATCAACTGATGAACATTTGAGTTTTTTATACTTTTTGGATACTACAGTAATGCTGCTTTGAATATTTGTATACAGGTTGTTGTGTGGATGAGTATTTTCAGTTTTCTTGGGCATATGCCTAGGAGTAGAATTGTTGGTTAGTATGTTGCAACTATATGTTTAGATGTTTGAGGAACCACCAGACTGTTTTCCAAAAGAGCTGCATCATTTTATATTTTCACTAGTAGCTCCTTAGGGTTCTAATTTTTTACATTTTTGTCAATACTTATTATCTTTTTGATTATAGACATCGTAATGCTTGTGCAGTGGTATCTCATTGTAATTTTGATTGGCATTTCCCTAAAGACTAAGTATGATGACGCCTTTTCATGTGCTTATTGACCATTTGTGTATCTCCTTAAGAGAAATGTCTATTCATATTCTTTCCTCATTTTTAAAGAAGTTATTTTCTTTTTATTATTGAGTTGTATGAGTTCTTTGTATACTCGAGATCTAACTCCCTTATCAGAAATGTGATTTGCAAATATTTTCTACCATTCTGTGTGTCTCTCTCTTTTTTTTTTTTTTTTTTGATGATAGTCTTTGAAACACAAAAGATTCTGATGTTGATGAAATCCACTCTATTTTTTGTTGTTGTTACTTGTACTTTGGTGTCATATCTAAGAAAGTTCATGAAGGTTTACTACTGTATTTTCTAAGATTTTTATAGTTTTAGATCTTACACTTAGGTCTGTGATCTCTTTCACATTAATTTTTGTGTATGATATGAGGAAGGAATCTCTTGCTTTTTTTTTTTACCCAGAGGGTCTGTAATTTTGGTGTGGGCTAGGAAGAAGGTGCCTCTGAGATCAGCTTTCCTTAAAAATCTTGGGTGCCTGGTCTCTAATGGGCTTTCTTGGGTAGAAGCATTGTACACATGTTGCTACCTTTTTATTGCTGGGAGAAAAGTGTGCTCTGTGTGACCCCTCATGAGAGGGAGAGAGCATAGAAAGTCTGCACATGGGTTCCTTCAGACTCCCTTGTGTCTTTTCCTCTTATGATCTAGCTTTGTATCTTTACTATGTAGCTGTAACAAATCTTAGTAATGAGTGTGACTATACACTGAGTCACTGTCCTTTTAGCAAATATCTGAACATAGTGGTGGTCTTGGGTCTCCATTACACAGGGTCCAACTTCATTCTTTTGTATTTTGATCTCTAGTTGTCCTAACATTATTTATTGAAAGAGGACATATATTTTTTTAGAGAGAAATTTAAATCCGGAGGGCCCAGGAACACCACATGTCTTATACAAAGTCAAACATGTAGCAAGTATATTGACAAGGATAGGAGCTTATCTTAGTTCAGGCTCCTGTAACAAAAGTATCCATAGCCTGGGTAGTTTAAACAACAGACATCTGGGCCTCACAGTTCTGAGATCTGGGAAGTCTGAGATAAGGTGACAGGCAGCTGATTCCATTTCTGAGGAGGCTTCTCTTTCTAGTTTGTGGACACGTCTTCTTGCTGTATCCTCACATGATGGAGAGAGGGGTTATGGATTCTTCCACTTCTTATAGGTGCATTAATCTCATCATAGAGGGGGGGCAATCCTACCACATGACCTCATCTAAACTTTATTACTTCTCAAAGACTCTGTCTCCAAATACTGTAATACTGGGGACTAGGATGTCCACATTTGAACATTCAATTCATAACAGAAACCCATCTTCTAAATTTAAGACCAACCCTGGGCCATTTCATGATGTTTACCCACTTTCTCTTTGGTACACAGGATGAATCAAAGTGATACCTTTCTTGAGTCTCCTGGAATTTTACTTCATTGTAGTTATCTGTTTCAAAGTACTGGCCTTGTGTGTATTATATAAGTCTTATGTTAAAAAGCACCCTTGGGATACCTGACTTTCATCACCAAAATTATTGATTAAAGTCAGCTATCCATTTAATTAACAAGGTTTATTTATTTCTCTAAAATACATAAAAGTCTTACTAGTTTTGTGTTTTTCATGGAGGCTTTCTATTTTTTCAACTGTGTCTAAAAACAAGTTTGAATTGTCTTCATAAAAAAAGGCCTGGTATATCTGATTTTGCGTGCAAAGGACCTGAGGTGAATGCTATTCCTGCCATTTATTAATTAGGCACCTTGGGTGTGTGAGTCCTCTGAGCCTCATTTTCCTGCAGAGTTCCTGAGAGGAATAGGTGTGATAACATTTATAAAATGCCTAGGTTATCATGTCTTGGCATGTAGTAGTCACTCAATAAATGGTGCAAATTTTGTAGTTGACACTGAAACCCCAGCAATCACTGTTTTCTGTCTAGCCCTTTTTCTTTCTTTCTTTCTTTTTTTTTAAAGATTTTTTATTTAGGGACACCTGGGTGGCTCAGTTGGTTAAGCAGCTGCCTTCGGCTCAGGTCATGATCCCAGCGTCCTGGGATCGAGTCCCACATCGGGCTCCTTGCTCAGCGGGGAGCCTGCTTCTCCCTCTGCCTCTGCCTGCCATTCTGTCTGCCTGTGCTCTCTCTCTCTGATAAATAAATAAAATCTTAAAAAAAAAAAAAAAGATTTTTTATTTATTTGCCAGAGACAGAGAGTACACACAAGCAGGCAGAGAGGCAGGCAGAGGAAGCGAGAGAAGCAGGCTCCCTGCTGAGCAAGGAGCCCGATGCGGGACTCGATCCCAGGATCCTGGGATCATGACCTGAGCCGAAGGCAGCGGCTTAACCAACTGAGCCACCCAGGCGTCCCTGTCTAGCCCTTTTTCTAATGCCCTTATCTGAATATGGCTTAGGTCAGTCTTTATTCTCAGAAGATTAGTATAGTCATACTATCCAGCTAGAGTGATTTACTCTGGCTCTTTGAAAGTTGAAATCTCCCAAGTTTTCAGGGGGTGTTCCCAAGGAAACGATGAAAGAGAGTATATTATCTGGTTCCAGGAAATAAAGATGCTGAGGGATTCATGGAATATGTGTGTGCATTCCTGCTATAGTAGCTCTCAAATTATGTAGGTTATAGATACAGGTTGCTTCTTTGCCAGAGGAGAAACTTCTCTGCATGTTGTAGCTTTCTTTGTCTCTAGTGGAGACAAAGATTTCTTCACCAGGATTGGAGAGACTTTACAAGACTGTGGGGAGGTAGACTTTAAATGGATAGAAAGAGATTGGTGAGAAGAAAGAATGTGACTATGGAAAAGGAAGGACAAACCCACAGTAGAGGGTTACATACTGTGACCCTGTGGAGGGGGTTGAGGAAATTAATAACATTAGCAATGATGCTTCTAGTAATAATAGATAACATTTACTGGGAATCTGCTCCATGATATGCATACAGTGCTAAGTGCTTTGATCATGTTATTAGGTTGTATAATAAAAGGTTCCACAGAATCTAGTCAGTAGTTAAAGAGAGTAAAGAACTCATTCTGAGATCACACAGCTAGTAAATGGCAGATTCAGGAAATGAATCCTAGATTCATTTCTAGAATCTAGAACAGAGGCTAGAGACAACAGAGATGTTTTTCTCTTTTGATTGAGTGCGCGAGAGAGACCCGAAAACTCATCAAGCCTGTGAAATGCGGTCTACCTCCATTTCCTCAGCTTTTGCTATGGAGCCAGCTGTTCAAACTGGATACTTTTCCGAGTAGAAAGGGCTCTATTAACATTTACCTGAAGGCAACAGATATATACCAGACTGTCCCAGGAATGTGGTCACCTGTGTGTAGGGATTTCAAAACAAGCCATATGAAAAAGAATAAAAAAGACATAGCTTTATTTACAACAGATGATGGTATGGTATAAACAGATGACATGGAAAAAGCCGAACTGCTTGACTCCTGCTTTGATGTTGCCATATTTATCAGGAAAAATGATTTTGAAATTGGTATGGGTAGAATGAAGATGGTTACAAGAAATTAAAACCAAGATAGAAGAGATAATGAGAGCTGCTAAAAATGCATTTAGGTCTCCTGGGCACTGAAAGAACTTGCAGATGTGATTGTGGAACCACTTTAGATAATATTTTGTGAATCAAGGCAAATAGAATGCCAGAAGATTTCAGTGAACATGTATCAGTTTTCAAGGGGGAAAAGCGTAGTTTAGAGACTACAGATGGGTGAGCTTAAGTCAGTGTCTGATGAAATTCTAGAAGCAATATTAAACAGATGTTTGTGAACGTATAAAAAGGCAGCAGTGATTACTGGGAGACACAAAGGATTCTCTTAAGAACAAGTTTGTTCCTGTTTGGATGGGATCAGTAGTGTGACACAGGAAGAGGTTGCCAGATAGTGAATATTGATTTTAACAAGACATTTGAGACTCTTTTGTGACATGGCAAGATGGAGAAATGTGAGGTAGGTGATAATGTAGTTTGATGAATTTCTTTTTTTGCTGCAGAAAGAGCAACAGCCATTTTAAAACTTGTGAATGGATGAGCTGACAAATATGGCCTATGGGCCAGTATGGCTCACTGCTTGTTTTTGTAAATAAAGTTTTATTGGAACACCATCAAGCCATTCATTTCTATGGCTGTTTTTCTGCTAAAGGGAGCAATTGAGCAGTTGTGACAGAGACTATATGGCCTGCATAGCCTAAAATATTTGCTATCTGGCTCTTTACAGAATAAGTTTGCTGAACCCTGGCCTGGAAAGAACACTGGATTTCAGACCAGCTGCATATTAGAATCACCTAGGTTCTTATTAACGTCCTAGCTTGTGTTCCTCACCTCCCCCAGCTGAAAAAGAATCTCTGAGGCTAGGACTGTCTTTTGTTGTTGTTGTTGTTTGTTTGTTTTTTTAACATTTCCAGGTGATTCTAATGTGTAGTCAGTCAGGGCTGGAGACCTTTGACCCAGAGACAGGGTATACTAATGGGGAGTGCTGTAGGGGATCAGGAGCCGTGTCATGTTTCTTGTTAGAGCTAATGATATATAATTAGTCTCTGAATGACAGAGAAGGGAGAGGAAGAGATAGTTCTCTAGATGATGGGATAAGAATTATGAACTTTCTGCCCCTAGGGTAAGAAAATGATGTTGGGGGGCGCCTGGGTGGCTCAGTGGGTTAAGCTTCTGCCTTCAGCTCAGGTCATTACCCCAGGGTCCTGGGATCGAGCCCCGCGTCGGGCTTTCTGCTCTGCAGGGAGCCTGCTTCCTCCTCTCTCTGCCTGCCTCTCTGCCTACTTGTGATCTCTATCTGTCAAATAAATTAAAAAAAAAAAAAAAAAAAAAGAAAGAAAATGATGTTGGTTATAGTATTAAATGCAACGTGCTGCATTTATATACTAAATGTCCCTGTGTAAGTATTAGGTGATGATTTAACCTCATTGTAATTCATGTGAAAATAAGCTAAGGGTTAACTGCCAACATTATGATATAACCAGGAAAACCAAAATGAAACAAAGTCAACTATAACAACCAAGGTGGTCTCAGCCTACATTAACCTAATTATAATGAAAAGCAAAGATACTATATGCTGTTCAGGTCTGATCACATCTGTTAGAAGTAAGCTCCTTATGGCTGAGTATATGGCTGATTCAGCTTTGGATTCATCCCAGGGGTGGGATGAGCTGCCACAGGAGACAAGGAGGTCTCCTCCTCTTTGGGAGGTATTCAAGGGAAGATTGTATGACCAGTTGGCATGGGTTAGAATTGAAAATGTTCTTGGTGATTATATTAGGGTTCTCCAGAGAAACAGACTCAATAGGATGTATGTGTGCATGTCCATATATTCATATATTTATAAAGAGATTTATCGCTCATGTGATTATGGAAGCAAGGAAGTTCCAAGGTCTGCAGGGTCTGTCAGCAAACTGGAGACCCAGAAGAACCAATGATGTAAGTTCTAGTCTGAGTCCTTAAGGCTTGTGAGCCAGGAGAGCTGATGGTGTTAGTTTCAGTCAAAAGGCTTGCATGCTCGGGGTGCCTGGGTGGCTCAGTGGGTTAAAAAGCCTCTGCCTTTGGCTCAGGTCATGATCCCATGGTCCTGGGATGGAGCCCCGCTTCGAGGTTCTCTGCTCCGTGGGGAGCCTGCTTCCTCCTCTCTCTCTCTGCCTGCCTCTCTGCCTACTTGTGATCTCTGTCTGTCAAATAAATAAATAAAAAAAATCTTTAAAATTAAAAAAAAAAAAAAGGCTTGCAGGCTCAAAATTGAGGGAGGTGATGTTTCAGTTCAAATCTGAAGGCAGGAAGAAGCCCTCGTCCCACTTTGAAGGTAGTTGGGCAGAAAGAATTCCCTCTTCCTCAGAGGAAATCTGCCTTTTTGTTTTATTCAGGCCTTCATTGGATTGGATGAGGTTCACCCACATTGGGGAGAGCAAACTGCTTTCATTAGACTCCTAATTCCAGTGTTAATGCAATCTAGAAACACCTTCACAGACACACTCTAAATAGTGTTTGACCAAATGGCCAGGCACCTGTAGCCTGGTCAGACTGACACATCAGATTAGCTGCTATCACAGTGACCATCTACTCAATGTCTTCGTGGAAAAGAAAGCAGTCGCAAAGGATGTGACTTGCCCAAGGTACTCTGGGGACCAGAGCAGCTCTAGAATTTGGGTCTCCTCAATCCACCGGCCTCTGCTTTTCTGGCCAGACTGTTTAGTAGATATAGATGGTGTGTCAGTGACCTCCAAGGGTCCTCTCTTAGTTCTCAGGGTTAAACTGACCCTGTTAAAAGAAATGAAGAAGAACTGCCTAAGGGCGAGAAACCTTAACCAGGACAAAGCACTGCAGCCATTGGACAGTAGTGTGCATTCTGAGGAGCACACCTGTCAGCTAGATACAGAGGTGGTCCTTATCCACCCAGGTGACAGCCACAGGCTTATTTACTTGGATTTTATCCATAACCCCCCTTCTGGCCTCTCAGGGAGCCCCAAAGGCTACTAATCCTTTAATACTCTGAAGTGGAGGAGGAAAGGGAATCTCTAGATAGGATTTCATGCTGGCATGCATAATTAGACGAGGGGCAGTCCATCAGCAGGGGTGGGGTTATAGGGGCAGCTCTGCATCTGACCTCGTTGTGATGAATTAGCAGGGATTGGCCAAAAAGATGCAGGACATTCAGAGGGGAGCTCTTCCTCTAGGATACTGCTCCTGACAGCTGTCAGAATAGGCTAGGCACCTACCTGGCATCAAATACCCTTCTAGGTACTACACATACATTATTTTTCCTAGTTCAGAAACCGCTCTTCGGGGCACCTGGGTGGCTCGGTGGGTTAAAGCCTCTGCCTTTGGCTCAGGTCATGATCTCAGGGTTCTGGGATCGAGCCCCGCATTGGGCTCTCTGCTTGGTAGGGAGCCTGCTTCCTCCTCTCTCTGCCTGCCTCTCTGCCTACTTGTGATCTCTATCTGTCAAATAAATAAATAAAATCTTTAAAAAAAAAAAAAAAACCGCTCTTCAAGTGCCCATTGTCATCGCCACCCCACAGACAAGAAGACTGAGCTCTAGGTGCATTTTTCTTCATTTTTGAAGAAGGTCATTGGAACTGACAGCCTAGATTCAAGCTTCTAATGTAATGCCCCTGCATGTTTCCATGCTGCTGGCGCTGAGCCCATCTGATTTTAGGGAACGATAATAATGCAGTTATTCAGAAGATTGCTTTCCAAGTCAGCTCCCAGTTACTGTCAAACAGCAAAATTTGAAATTCCACGGTGGCTAACCTGCTGACACCCAACACAGTTCAGGTGTTGTATAAATAAAGTCAACAGGCTGACTTTTGAGTAAAACATAATTTTTCAACTGCTGCCAAGAGGAAGATAATTGATGATAAAAGCAAATATAAATGACTTTCTGATTACCTGTTGTTTTAGATTACCTCGGCTTCTCTTCATCATTGCTACAGAGACTTAAAAGCTATGCAAAAAAGCCTCTTAGTATAAATTTCCCCCCTTCCACTTCCCCTCTTGTCACATTTCCCCACACCCTTTAATAGAAGCCCTACTCTTGGGGAAGTCAGGAATTAGTTGCTTAACTTTCTAATTATTGCAAGTATGTTAAACAAATCACTGGTAAGAGGCTTGCATGTTGCAGGTGCCTATGCCCAAGAAGATACTTAAGAGGGCTGCTGGAGAAAATGCTAACAGGTGCTGCTGCTCCTGTCCTGCAGTCCAGGAAACCTAATTTAGGTTGATAGTGGGTGGACTTAGAATGTTTTGGAGAGTGTTCTGTCTAGAGGAACAAATGCATTATCTTCAGACTTTCAACCATACGAATTGGTAAGTCAGCCCACTACGCTGAAGGACGGTCCTAAACCCAGCTCTTGCACTTGAGTAGGCAGTCGGAAATTTTGATTGTTAGCATGGGACTCTTCTGGATCCATTCTCAGCGAGAATAGTCTTAAAAGGCAGCTCTAGGTAGTCCCCAAATTGAGTATGGCATCCCCTTTCCCCTCCTCCAAATTCATTCCTGGAGGACAGATAATATGTGCATGGGGTGGAAGAGAGATCTGGAGTTGCTTCTGGCATTTTACTTTAAAACTTCAAAATTTAGGGGTGCCTAGGTGGCCCACTCAGTTAAGGTTTGGCTCAGGTCATGATCTCAGAGTCCTGCAGTTGAGCCCCACATGGGGCTGCCTGCCTGGCAGAGAGTCTGCTTCTCCCTCTCCCTCTGGCCCCCACACCCTCACTTGCCCTCATTTGTGCTCTCTCAAATAAATAAATAAAATCTTCTAAAAACTTCACAATTTAAGTTTTGTCGATTTCTTAAACTGTAAATAGAAATCTGATTCTTTCCCCTATCAAATTAGACTCAACATTGAAATCTTAAATAGAAACTGAATGGCATGGCTCCTTATCCCTGGATTAAAGCTTTATGGTAAAACAAATTTAAGTTATATGAACTATAAGACAAATGTGAACATAGCACACAAAGGAGGGAAGGAAAAGAAGACTCCATATAGCAAGCTTAAAACTGGGTTTTCTTCCTTCTCCCCTCCCTCTCCAGTTTTCTTCCCCAGTCTGTGATTGAACATCCTAAGGTCCTTTGAAAATCCATTTGTGTTTGCTGAATGCATCTTAGGTCTTGAGGACTCACAGCCTGGAGAAGTATTGATTGCCTTTAAGGATCCATTACTTAGGTAAACCAAATTATGTAACTGATCTTGGCTCTAATTGATCAAATCTCTCCCACAGTGTTGGAAAGATTGTAATCTAATTACTCCAGTTACCTGGTTTCTAGGCGAAGGTTACATTTTGCTGAAACTTACCTTGCTTCAGCAACCTCTCCTTATCCAGGTTTCCCATCTTGAAACACACAGTGTCTGTTGTACAGCTATAAACTGGGAGGTACGGACACACACACACAATCTATGCCCGTAAAGCTGCCTGGGTTTTATTTTCAACTCTCTCTGTAAATGGTAGATTAGAAACGTAAGCCATCTTCATTTTTTACCTTTTTCCTTTTAACTTTACAGCTTGGTAAAGGGGAGTTGGGTCACTATTAGCCTCTCTTGTTTCTCCTACTGAGCTTTGCCTCAACCCAATACTTTCCTTTTCTGGAGCCAGAAGTTGTGTTTGCAGTTTTAGAACCTGTAAGTGCAGTGCGTTTGAAGACTGTTGTTAAAAGTTGCTGAGCTGCCGATTTCTGCATGGATTGGCTCCCTGGTCTTAACTTGTTTTTTACCATCAGCCCTCTGTACCTTCCTGAGAGCCATTACATTGGCTCAGCTTGGCTTTTCCCCGTCGTTTTGCTTCTTTAGGTAGGCCTGGTCTACCTCACAGGTTAAAATCCAGGGCTGGGCTAGGAGTGGGTTGACACTTAGCAAAGCAGCTTGTTATCTATCCTACCCAGCAGGATAACCATATTTAATGAAGACTGCCAGAATGACTGAGTTGGAAGAAAAAGGCCCTGCCAATGGAGAGAAATCAGACATTTAATTAAAAGATAACTTCCCTAGCCTTCCTAAAAATGCCATCGATTATTGGAAAGCTTTGCGGCAGGCTAAAACAGTAGCAGAGAATGTACTGTATATAGTTCCTCTGCCTGAATAGGGGAGGACTGAGGACAGGGCCCCTCCTCCTTCAGTGGGACTGTGTCACCTTATTGGCTGTTAATCCACATGAATCATTGCAGCAGGCATGTCCCCAGCAGAGATCCTCAGTGTCACCTGCTGTGAGGGAATGAGTGGGTGTCCAGCGCATGTGCATTGATAGGAGCCATGGGAATAGAAGCCGGGACTTACTGGGGATGAGCAGGGAGTGATCTGACTTCTAGGGTTCTGGGGGAGTTCTCTTGGCCAAGCAAGCCCTGTTTGCTTTCCTTTATTGAGATGTTTGCTTTCCTTTAAGAAAGGGTGTTTCTATAAATGCAGAAACTGTGTTAGGGAACTTAGAGTAACTGTCTTAAAATTAAAGAACACAGACTCTAAAGATACTTCTTTTCTGATAAAACTAAGTACTAGACTTCTCACCTGGGCTGGTGGAATACATGTCTTTAGTGAGAAATATCTCGGCTGCTCCACATAGCATGGATTCTTTCTGGGGCCTAAAAACATAAGGTGACTGGAATGTGCTTCATGGGAACGTTTGAATCAATACATTGAGACACAACTGTGAAGCCATTTTTAAGTGTAACTCTGCCATTTTAATGGATTTAATATTCATGCTAAAAAGTTTAAATTCGGAGTAGTGCAATAATGTTTCTTGCAACTCTGTCTCTAAGAAGTTGTATAGAGAGTTTTCCTAGCTGGGCCTCCCATTCTGCCTATTGGAGCTCTCATATTTTACTAATTTTTGATATCAAGCTTATAGAAAAGTTGAAACAAGAGTGTAATGAGCATGATGGACTTTTTACCCACACCCTGCCTCACACCCCTGTGTATCAGTCGTTTTGCTACACTTGCTGCATTGCTCCCACTTTGTTCTGGGAAAATTCTAAAGAATGCAGACCATGACAGTTCATCCCTACTGACTTCAGGTGTATCTCTTAAGAATTAGGTTTTCTGGGACACCTGGGTGGCTCAGTGGGTTGGGCCTCTGCCTTCGACTTGGGTCATGATCTCGGGGTCCTGGGATCGAGCCCCGCATCGGGCTCTCTGCTGAGCAGGGATCCTGCTTCCCTCCCTCTCTCTCTGCCTGCCTCTCTGCCTACTTGTGATCTCTGTCAAAAAAAAAGAATTAAATTTTCTGTTACAGAATCTATTACCATTAAAACCCCAGGAAAATTTAACTTTAACATAATAATATCATCTAGCATAAGTTCATATTTAAGCTTCTCAGTTTTGTTGTTGTTTTTTAAGATTTTTATTTATTTGATAAATCACAAGTGGGCAGAGAGGCAGGCAGAGACAGAGAGAGGGGAAGCAGGCTCCCTGCTGAGCAGAGAGCCCGATGTGGGGCTCGATCCCAGGACCCTGAGATCATGACTTGAGCTGAAGGCAGAGGCTTTAGCCCACTGAGCCACCCAGGTGCCCCTAAGCTTCCCAGTTTTATCAGTTATTTTCCTTATAGCTATTTTTTAAAAAAACAATCCAAGATCTAGTCAAGGATCACATATTGTATTTAGTTGTCACATTTCCTTATCTCATTCATTCATTCATTCATTCATTTATTGTGAGTGCATGTACTCCCCATGAGGGGTGGGGAGGGGCAGAGGGAGATGGAGAGACAGTCTTAAGCAGACTCCATGCCCAGTGTGGAGCCCTATTCACGGTTCTATGTCATGACCCTGAGATTATGACCTGGACAGAAATTAAGAGCTGGCTGCTTGAGGCACCTGGGTGGCTCAGTGGCTTAAGCCGCTGCCTTCAGCTCAGGTCATGATCTCAGGGTCCTGGGATAGAGTCCTGCATCGAGCTCTCTGCTCAGCAGGGAGCCTGCTTCCTCCTCTCTCTCTCTGCCTGCTGCTCTGCCTACTTGTGATCTCTCTCTGTCAAATAAATGAATAAAATCTTAAAAAAAAAAAAAAAAAGAGCTGGCTGCTTAACTTACGGAGCCACCCAGGTGCCCTGCCTTGGTCTCTTTTAACTGGTCCTTAAGTTTTTTCGTCTCTAAGTTTTTTCAAAGTCTTTTGCGACATCAGTATCTGTTCAATTGTTTCTTCTTATAGGATTCAAGAGTGCTACCTCAGGAGGGTTACCTTCCTGTGGCGATGCCTCAGGAAGCACAGAAAGTCCGTCTGTCCCACTGATGGTGGTGTTGGCTTTGGTCATGTGGTTAAAGTGCTGTTCATCAGATTTCTCACCTGTAAAGACACTTTATTTCTCCTGCAATTAAGTAGCTTGTGGGGTGCTATTGAGACCAGGTGACTATCCCATTCTCCAACAGTCTTTCCCAGGAGTTTTAACATCTACTGATGGTCTGTGCCTAAATCAGTTATTGAATTGGTGGTTACCATACCCCAATTTTGGGAAAGAAAAAGTCAATTGTACTTGGGGTACCAGAGAAATGACTCTAGAGAGAAAAAAATGCATGTCCTTTTATTAAAAACATTAAAAGTTTTTTCCATAATTTAAAAAGCAGGTTTAAAAGAAATTTGTGTGACTATCAAATAAAAGCCTGCGTTCATTTTGAGTGCAGATCATAAAATTGGGAGTTTATAAATTTATCAATTTTGTACATCATATCTTAAAATTTGCATCAAAAATTTTAGGGTTGAATTCTTGTTGCAGTATTTAGAACAAAAGTGGGAAAGTATTCTGTGCGCATGAGTGAAAGATCTCCATGTAACTCTCTCTGTCCCTGTAGAAATATCATCTAAGGAATTTACAAAACTCTGAACCAATCTGTTGTATTTTTTAAGCAGCACTCATTTGAGAAATTGCTTGTGATAAATGGGCTTCACTAATTAAATCATACACTTTCATAGTACATTACGTATAAAACTAGACTAGGAAATAAATATAATTAAAGTAAACATGCCCTTCTAATTAGTAATTGTTTCTGCCATTTTAAGCAAATTTCGGAGTCACAGAGAGCTGCTCCACTATAAACCTAATAATGAAGCTTGTGATAACAGGTGTAAATTAACACAATGGAAAACATTTACACTGTAACATGCTAAATTAAAAATGACATTAACAAGTCTCATTTTCAAATTCTGTATAATTAACATTTGTTCAACCCGGAGATGAATAAGTGCAGTACAATGGTAGATGTCTTTATTTATAGCTTATAATATTTGTCATAGCTTTATCTTTGTTAAATTGTAAACAACAGAGATGCATTCCTTCTTAAAATATATCATGTTTATATAATCTGAGACAGTTCTGACAGAGGGTAAAATGTGATTATTTACTGGTGTCATTAACCGTGGGTAATATGCAGGTGTGCCACCAGAATGGCTCTGGTCGAGGATAGAGATAGACATGAAATATTGAGAGTGGCTTGAGTATGGAGATATGCAGGTACTACAGTAATCATATACACGACATGATAAATATTAGGATTCCCTTGAGTGTTTCCCCTCAATGCACATATGTGCTTCTAAGTGCTTTGAATCAGTGTTTGTTTCTGCAAATAAATATTATCTTAAAGGCTTTCTTTTATGGCACTCGTTAATATAAGCTAGAAACCAGAGAACAGAGGAAACAGCTTTGTAGCTTAATTTGTCACAAAGGACATGATGTTTTACTCCTTACAGAGAATTTCATCACTACACTAATGATTGAATGAAGAATTAAGTGTTATTGCATTACATTGGCTTAGATCTTATAGTTGACTTGTTTTTTTGTCTGTTTGTTTTTGTTTTTTATAGTTGACTTTTTAAAAACTCAAGATTTTAATTACTGTAACTGAATTAAAAAATTGTCAAGGACATGTGCTTTGGATTATTTTTTGAGGTTTTTTAATTTTTTTTAAAATTTTCAGTTGATTTTATTTAGGTTGCTTTGGGGTTTGTCCTACAGGTATGGAGGATGGGAAGGTTTGTAAGGACAGAGTCTGCATTGTGTCCTTGTTAAGCCTGGCCTATAGCAGCTACTCAATAATACTTGGTGAATTTTAAGACTCAGTATCTACAAGTTCTGGAACTTATAGTCTCATGGAGGAGCAAAAAAAGTAAAACAGTGATTGTTTTACACCATCGGCTCTCCTGGTCCTCAGGTCCTCAGACTGAGACTGGAACTACAGCATTGGCTTTACTGGATCTCCAGCTTGCCAGCTCACCCTGCAGATCTTGGGACTTGTCAACCTTTATAATTTCATGAGCCAAGTCCTTTTAGTAAATCTGTTTACAGCACACACACATGCACACACACCCCTTGTTGGTTCTATTCCTCTGGAGAAACCTGATTAATAACCAATAGAACAGGATTGTAAGGTAGGTTAGAAATTATGACTATCTATCTAATATATATGTGTATGTATATATATATGTATACATACGTACATATATATATATGTCAGAATAATAAATATTTATTGGTACCCTTAAAGGGAAGATTTAAGGCAGCTCTTAGCAGAATAGCTGACATGCAGTGAGCACTCAATAATGGTGGCTGTTCTTCCTATTAAGAAGTATATTTGTCTGCAGTTGCTTGGCCATTTTCTGTGCTGCTTAAAGGCAGAAAAAGAACGCTGGTAAAAATACGATTGCTGCTGCTGGAGAGTAGCAGCTCCATAACTCATCGATCGCTTGCTTTTCTGAGGTGATTTCACAATATTCTTTGGCTACCACTAGCCACCTCATGAAAGAAAATAGTCAGATTCCCCCCTCCTCCCATTCTTGCCCCCTCCTTTCCCCCATGGCCATGGCATATTCCTTCCCTTCCATTTTTTCTCCTTTCAGACTGATGATTATGGCCCCAAATTTGGTGAAGATGGCTGGTTAGGCTGGGGAGGTGCATAGGAGTCCCTGGGCTGAGGCTCTTTCTCCCAAAGCAGATTCCTGTCCTGTACTTGTTACCCTCCACCTACCTTGTTCCAGCCCATCTCTTTAGGTCTGCTTCACTACTTGATGTCTGACCTGCAGGATAGTGAGACAGCCGTGGGATAGAAGGAGTCAATGAGCCTCTGAATGAACAATACTAGTTTGTTTGTTTTTTTCCTCTTTGGCACAACCATAGGTATTTTAGAATGAATCTAAACACAACAATCTGCCCCAACCTAAATCTCAAAGATCAATCAAAATTGAATACCATGTCAAACTTCTATTAGCCAGTGTACCGGCGAATTGTTGGCTAGCCCATAGTGAAAAAAAAAATGAGATAGTATGCATTTCTGTTTATTTTTTAGGGAACTCTCCTTAGCTGTTGGCATTGGGCCAGGAAAGTGAACTTACACTGGATGTTGAGGATGAAAAATATCTTGAAAAAGGATCTTGAGGTTCATTGCACTCTTTGACTCCTACAGACAGATTTAAAGGAACAGAGCAATGGGAGCGATTCTGATTAAATTCAGTATTCCCATCTAGAAATTTTTTCCTTTGTACCATCCCCAATATTTAGAGGACAGGGGCAAATAAATACAGAAAGACCTATTTCGCTCAAAACATGTAACTGTCTATGAACATATAGACATTATTACTGCTGGGAAGTTAATGTTTTTCAGCTGTCTTCCACAAGAGGAGATTCTGCTAGGTGCACAGAGAGAGCAGAAATGGAGGATGTGTTCCTGCCCTCCAGGCACTCACCATGTAATTGAGAACCTGGCCATCCTGAGGCAGAGAAGGGCGGGGAGAAAGGGCAAGACATCAGTGCTCCCCACAGTCACGGCTCCTAAATATGTTCAGTCCCGGCCCAGTGGCCAGACAGGAAGGCAAGTGCTGCCATGAGATCTAATTACCAGAGACAGAAATGCTCAGGTGCGAGCTGCCTAATTATAAAAGCCCAGGGCACACAAGCTCTCATGAGACCGGCCAGTGTTAAAGATACTGGAAAAAATAATTTTGGCAGCAAATTTAAACTCAGATGAACTCCACTAGGAGCTGCAAATATGGGAATGAAGACTAGGTGTTCTTAAAAACACACAAAAACCTCAGCAACAACTACAAAAACCCTTTGGCTGCATTATTTCAAGCCAAATCATCATTCTAGTTTCACAAGCATGTGTGAAAAATGAATGCACATGAATAAGTCCTTTTAAATGCTCAGAATTAAGGCAAAAGATCACACAGTTGATAGTTTGGTAGATGGCAATGGTAAAAACAATTGCTTTTTGTTGTATATAGTGGTTAAAAAGCAAAGTTGTATTTTCTAGTATCCTGCATCATGAAACTTTTTTTGAATGTGGCTGGTTTTTTTCTTCAACTATGTTCAGCTTTTCTGAAAATAAAACTCTCAAGTGTGATGAAGCTATTTTGCATCTTTTCCAATGTAACGTGCTCCCCATGTGATGGTGCAGAATTCATTTTGCATGGCCCCAGACCAAATCCCTCCAATTCCTATCCTCAGATACAACAGAGCCATGTGTTTGGCATGTGATGCCAAGCCTGGTAATAACACAGTGTTGCTGTCAGAAGATGCTTGCTAAGGGGACTGGGATATGCATTGTATACCATGTCATTCCACCTGCCCTTCCTGTTTGGGGCGAAGGCCACAGATTCGTTCCAAGCCAAACTGATATTCTTTTGAAACAATTATCTGGCTTGTTGGCAGCTCCACAGAAAGTTATCTTGGTCATTTGAGAGTTTCTTCTGCATTTATCACATATTTTAGATATTGAAAGGATTCCTGGCATTTTAATGTCCCAATTTCTGGGCATGAGAAATGTGAAAAAGCTGAAGTCTGTTTGCACTTGCAAAGGCTCTTTGAAATTTGTAGGGCTTGAAAAAAAAAGTCTTCCAAGTTGTATCTTACCTACATTCATGGATAGTTCTTCTACTGCCTAATTTTAATATCCACAAATCTGGTATTTATGCTGGAGAGGAACATCAGTAGGAATTATAGAGAAGTGGTCTTTAAAAATATTCACTGAGAAAACTATAATAACATTTTAGGTTTTTCTTAGTTTGAGTATTTCAAAATTCAGTGATATTTATTGAACAGCTATGATATTCCAGGCAGTAGGTGCCATACCAGATACTTTGTGTATTAGTCAGCTTGGACCACTGTAACAAATGTACCATAGACTGGGAGATTTCAACAACAGACATTTATTTTTCACGGTTCTAAACGCTGAAGTCCAAGATCAAGGTATCAGCAGGTTTGATGTTTGGTGAGGTCTCTCTTCTTGGCTTACAGAAAGAAGGCTGCCTTCTGGCTGTCCTTACATGGAGAGGTGGGGAGAGAGGGGAGGTGGAGAAAGAGATGTTGTCTGGTCTGTTTCTCTTCTTATAAGGACATTAATCCCATCATAGGGGCTTTACTCTCATGACCTCTTCTAAACCTAATTACTTTCCAAGGGTCCCACATACAAACACCATCTAATTGGAGGTTAGGTCTTTAACATAGGAATTTGGGAGAGATAAAAATACTCAGTCCATAAGATCATGTTAGAAATTTCATCAAGTTCTTTGTTATTAAATTTCAGAAAGCCTTCCCAGTCCAGGCCACTTACATTTCCATGTGACCCTTTCTTCTTTGTTTATTTTTTTAAAGAGTTTATCTTATTTATTTGAGAGTGTGTGAGAGAGAACATGAGCAGGGGGAGAGGCAAAGGGAGAGGGACAAGCAGACTCCTTGCTGATCAGGGGGCCTGATGCAGGGCTTGATTCCAGGATCCTGGGACCGTGACCTGAGCCAAAGGCAGTTGTTTAACCAACGGAGCCCCGCGACCCTTCTTTATTTTATTAAATAATTTATTCATGTTGGATACCTTCAGCTGACTTTGATTAGTCATAATTTAGTGTCCAACTGCTAAATATTTTTCTATGTTTCCATTTATTTCTCAGTCATTAGATAGTTTCAGGCATGTGGATTGCCACATCTGTAACTTGCTTTATCTTCCTCCTAGCCCAGCATTCATTTAGGTAACAAATATTATTGTGGACTTATTGTATGCTAGGCAGCTTCCAGACTCGGCAATAAAAAGAAACAACTTTCCTATTGGAACTCACGTTTCAGTGGGCTTTCAGATTAAAATATATTTGTGCTATAGAGAAAATAAAATGGGTGACAAGGGACATGGTAGAGGGTGTTTGCAATTTGAGGACAGCAGTAATTAGGATGGCCAGGGAGCCCCACTGATGAGGTGACATTTGACCTAAGAGGTCTTGGGGAAAAGCTTTTCAAAAAAAGGAAACTGCAGGGATGGGGGCTTTTTTCTAGCTCATTCATGGGACAAAGAGCAAAGAAAGAAGGCCAGCGTGCCTGGTGGGGGTGGGTATGGTGATGAGTGATGGTGGGACAGGGCTGGGGGCTGGTGAGGTTGCAGGATGGGGTGCAGGTGGTATGAGTTGGGCTCAGAGAGTGGACAACAGCTGGAGCTTGGGGGGCAGTAGTTGAGGAGTTGGACATTTAGTCCAAAGGCAGACAGAAGCTACGTGTGGGTTGAAAGCAGGAGAAAAATAGGATTTTATTAATGCTGCAGGTTTATTTGGTAAATTCCATGATGATAGTAGTATTGATAGTGGGTATATAATTACCTGTAATAATAGCATATGCACTTGCTAGGATGTGAAAACTCCCTCAGTCTGTGTGGTTGAAAACAAAAAGAAATGAGTAAGTGAATTATAACTCTCTGTTTCTAACAGTTTAATATTCATCATTTGGATAAGATATATACATTTTTATCCATGGGTAGGCATAAATTGTTCATTCGAGTAGGGCATGCCAATTTTAGCTAGGGTCTCCTCTTAATTTTGATTGTATATCCCTTGTGGCTACATGTCAAAATATGACATATCAGCATAAGCCAACCTGGATTTAATGAATAGGAAACCATGGAATTTATATGATTTGGGGGCACATGGGTGCTTTTCTAATGCCAATTCCAAGGATAAGTGCCAAGGAGGTTATTTGATTAATTGGACAAGCATAAACTCTAGGTTCGGCTGCCTGCCTGTCATCTGAACACAAAACATTGAAGATTAGTTGACTTAGCACTCCAGAATTAAAATCATAATACTCCTTTTACTGTTAACAGAATATTTTGCTTAGCTTTACACTGTCTTTTGGATAAGCACTGACAGTACCCTGAATATATAATTTTTACTTACAAGCGAGGTATTTTCTGAGGTATATTTCAAAAATACTCTGCTCCCTGAAGTTCAAGGGTAGTCAAAGCCATTCCTTTGAGATGAGACCTGATTCTTCGTTTCTGGTTACACCCACATGCTGCTTTTGAGGAACTGGAGGATGCCATATGCTCAGGAAGCTCTTCCTGAACGCCTTTGCTGACATCTTCCTGGCAGAGCCATCAGTCATGCACAGGACTTTTATCCTCATAAAAGGTGTGGCCTAGCCCTTGTGTGACCTTGTTGCGGAAGACCCAGAGACCCAGATTGGCTTAACTTTCAAGGTGGTGAGGAAGGAGGCTGGAGCCCTGATAAGAACCCGACTGGGCTGAAGTGATCCCGAGTGCCACGCTGATCCCCTGGGATGATGCAGCCCTTGGCCTCAAGAGGTAGTGTTGAGTTTGGCCATTTCTCACCTCCAGGGACTAAGAGAAATAAAGACTCTGAGACTTACCCAGTTGGTAACCCAGTCCCTTTTACCATCATTAAGAAGATCCACCACTGAGACCCTCCTAATGCATTCAGATTTAACTCATATATGTTTTTAAATTCTGAAAGTTGGTGCCTTTTTTTTTTTTTTAAGTAAACTCTCTCTCCAATGTAGGCTCAAACTCACAACCCCAAGATCAAGATTTGCATGGCCTACCAACTGAGCCAGCCAGGTACCCCCCATGAAAGTTGGTGACTTCTTAAGAAACACAGAAATAAAATTTGGTAGTTGTTGAGACAAAAACTCATAGCCGCTTGACAGAACCTTTCCTACAGATTTTACTGTTTTGTTATTAATATCAGTTTTTCTTCCTTGCTCAACTGTATTTTGCTCTTTTATCTGAAAAATGTTTTACAGCACAGGATCAATTTCTTATTTTGTCTTTTCAGACATACTCAAATCATATAGAATATCAGCATTATGATGGCCACCGTAAAGATAAAAGATACTGATGGTGTTTCTGAGGGAGCTGTCCATCCATCCAGCAGGTGCCATCCCTGATGTGAGGCTATCAAGCATTGTGCTTTTACCACCGTTCCATGCTAAATTTCAGTTTGCCGGAAGAAATTTGCCAAATGCCAAAGTCCACGGAGCTTACCTCTTTCCAGTTTAGAAGGTGGCATAGGATAGTACAGGTTAACCCTTAGCATTTTAAGATTTCTTTTGCACTGCTTTGCTGGAAGTTCAAGGTGGTCAAGAGGATGCTGTCCTCAGGATTGGGGACTGTCTGTGTTGAGATTGAAGTTTCTCTCTTTTAGAATTCGTAGACTAAAATATGATGTGATTTGGTTTTTGCTGTATTCTGTTAAATTGATGACACATAGAAAGATGGTGGGATAGCATGGGATGGTAGTAGAGGGAAGGGGTGAAGAGTAGTTGAACACTGTTTCCCTTACACATCTTTATTTTTTTACTTCTTACTGAGAACTCTCCACTTTTCTGTTTACAAATCCTAATAAAGTGGGGTGGGGGAGACACAGTGAAGAAACTGGCCACAGTAAGAGACAGACTACAGTTGGAACACAGTCTGACCCTGTCACGGAGCACATTCCCCAGCTGACGGGGGCTTTTACCCTTCTTGTTCTCCTTTGAGGGTTTATCCAGGTGGAGCTCTCTCCCTCAGTGTGATTTGTCCTATCATCACTGAGTCTGACTTCCCAGCTAGCCTGGTAAAATGACACATCCCAAGCCCTGAAACCATGTTTCCTAATACTGCTTTCACTTGAGACTATCCATGAGCAAATCTCTTGAAGGAAAATCAGGCCTGTAAGTATCAGGGGAATGAGGCAGGTGCTTCAACACCCCAGCTCGGCACCAGTCTTGCCAGATAGGTGAGTCAGATCTGGTGAGACTGACAGTGACTTTAAGTACTGCCTCAATGTCCTCCTCTCCTCAGGGGTTCCTGGTGGTCCTCTGGTGTGACTGAGAAGGATGGAAAACTAGGACATTTTCTCCTACAGTTAGTGACTACAAAAGGGGTCTGTTACATATTATTTTCCTTTACTGGTGAGAGGGAGGTCTCCAGGAGCATTTAGAGCTTCTGCAACTCACTGATGTGTATTGGCCAAATTAGTAAAATGGTTGCATCCCAGCTAGATTGAACTCTTTCTCGGAGCAAAGGGATGCTGTGATCACTGGGGTGGAGCTCTTTCTGTGGAGTGCTGAATCATGGACTACAGGAAAATGGTGCTCCGAGTAATTTGTCATATTTTCTCTCTTTCAGGAGATTATAGTCTGATGGGGAAGGTTTTAAGTAGCAATTGCCAGAATGCTTATTAACACTGGGCACACAGGTTCAAATGACTACAGATTTCGAGAGGTCCAGCAGAGAATGTAGGGACTGAAGAGCTTGTGGGGTTGGGGAGGATGGAAGGGAAAGTGCTCTGTGAAGGAAATGACAAGGGTTGTGAGGAAGGGGGAAGGTTATGTATCATGCAGGTAGATGGAATCCCACTAAGAAAGCATGGCAGATGGGGCGCCTGAGTGGCTCAGTGGGTTAAGCATCTCCCTTCAGCTCAGGTCATGATCTCAGGGTCCTGGGATCAAGCCCTGCATTGGGCTCTCTGCTCAGCAGGGAGCCTGCTTCTTCCTCTCTCTCTCTGCCTGCTTCTCTGACTACTTGTGATCTCTGTCAAATAAATAAATAAAATCTTAAAAAAAAAAAAAAAAAAGAAAGCATGGCAGATATGGTTATTGGGTTTGAAATGGGCAGTAGCATTGAAGCTAGGCTGAAGTATTAGAAATCTCCGTATGCAAGATTTCTGTGAATTAGAACAGTTGAGGTGAAAACTTAATTTAAAAAACATTTATTCCATGCCCCTTTGAGCTAGATATTGAGCTAGGTTCTGGGGAGAACAGAGATGAGTATGTGCTCCAGAATTCACAGTCTCCTGGGAGAGAGAGAAAATGGAAACTAATCTGGGCTGGATGGGAGCCCAAGGCACCCAGATCAAGGAGGAGGCAGCAGTGGGTTATGTCAGGGACTGCTTGCTAGAGCGGAGGGACCTTCCAGCAGAGCTGACAGTGAATAGGAGGTGGGGAAACAGATGGAAGAGGAATTTCAAGTTAAGTAAGAAGCAAAGTTGTTAGCAAAGGTGTGTATGTGAAAAAAAATACAATGCCTTGGGGAGTAGTCCCATGTGTCCGCTATATGGACTGGACACATGCAGGAGGATAACTTCTGTAGAGCTAAGGAGGGAGACATGTAGGTCAGCTCTGGTGGGGAGAGGCTTGTATGTCATGCCAAGGCTTCTGGGTATGCTCAGGTCTGAAAGAAAATACTCGAAGCCTTGTGGATTTGATAGGGTAACTCCTGGTTATGAGGAAGCAATTGTAGATTTTTGAGCAGGAGAGTGACATAGTGAAGCTGGTATTTTATTTAACTAATTTAAAATGTATCACTGTTACAATAGTTTTCTCTCATTAAAGTATGATAGATTAATTGCAGAAAAATTCAAAAGTAGAAAAACTATAAAGAAGAAAATAGATATGTTGCATAATCCCATGACCCATTTATAAAAATTAAGCCATTTGAATGGTTTGTTACACTGCGGTCTTTTCTAAGCATAGACGTGGTGCTGGTCAAATCATGGGAAGATTTTGGACTGGTACCCAGCCTCCTTCTTGCCCCAACCACAAGCCGCGTGATGTCTTTCACTTGCTTTCTCCAATGCTTATAAAATGCATGAGAAATAACATCAAAGCTCTCTTTGTATTATTAATCCACAAAATGGTTGACATTGTTTACTCTTTTCTGTGTCTTTCTGTAAGACATTTTTTTTTTTTTTTTTTTGCAGCTCATCTCTTTTTGATATGTACATAGTTGTACATTGTTTTTTTTAAGGGTTATTGATATCTCCAGATTGTTTTTCAATTTGAGGAAAATTTAAGTCAATTTGTTAGATGCTGGAAGGCTGGAGTCCTGGAAGGAATGAAATAAGGGGCTACAAGTTCTCTTTGGCTGAAATCTTTGGGAGTAAGACCACACAACAGCCTTAGTGTCGTGTGGTCTTACTTAACTTAGTGTGGTAGGAAAGTAGTCAGGGTTTAGGTACACTCGCTCAAGTGTCCATGGGTGCCTCCTCTGTGTCTTGTATCCCTTGGAGGACTACAGGGGGCTCTGGTGGTCCTTCTCTTCTTCTGTCTTGGACTTCATTGAAGAATTATTCCTGTATTGTATTTGCTTTTCTCTTTCTCTTTCTTTTGTCTTCCCTTAATGATTTTATTAGAATTTTTTTAGAGGGGAGTGAGAATAAATGTATCTTAGAGTTTTATAGTTTGAAATACTGACTTTGAAAGTATTTCTTCTGCCCAAGCCATTTCAGAGTCTACTGAGACCCAGATCAAACAATTACGAAACAAAACAAAAAAACCAAAACACTCCAAGTTGAAGTTGAGAGTGCTGTTCTTGACTTTTATATTTATAAAATGTGTTTATTTATATTTGCACCTTCCCCCATATTTGGATTATCGCCAATATAGTTTTGAATCTTCCATTTTTACTAATATTGTGGTCACTTATTATTACATATCATTACATTTCCCTTGAAAACAGATTTCTAATAATTATATGAATATATCATAACTTGTTTAGCTATCTTCTTATTGGACATTTAAGATTTTTTCTCTTAACATTTTAGCTGTTACACAAACACGTGCGATGGTGAACTTTAATGTATAGGAGTCATTGCACATATTGCCAGTAATTCCTTATTGGAGGATGTGAGCTTTTATATAGTTTTTGATATATTGCCAAATTTCCCTTTAGAAAGATTTGACCTGTTTTGCTACCAGCAGGAGCATATGAGACCTCCTGCTGCACTGTACAGTTGTCTGTATTGAGGATTATGCTTTTTAGTTCTGTACCTATTTGGTAGGGGAAAATGGTATTTATTGTTTATTTTTTTCTTTTTAAAAATTACTGGTGATATGCTATTTTTTTCACAACAATGGTTATTTTTGCTTCTCCCTATCTCTCTTTCATTTTTTAAATTTTTTAAAAAAAGATTTTACTTATTTATTGGACAGAAAGAGAGAGCACAGGCAGGGGGAGCAGCAGGCAGAGGCAGAGCAAGAAGCAGGCTTCCTGCTAAGCAGAGAGCCCGATGCAGGGCTCCATCCCAGGACCCTGAGATCATGACCTGAGCCAAAGGCAGATGCTTAACAACTGAGCCACCCGGGCACCCCTCTCTCTTATTTTTTATATTTTTTTGTCACTTAGTGTTCATGTCCTTGTTCACTTCTATCTGAGTTTTTAAAACAATTTTTTTTTTAAAAGATTTTATTTATTTATCAGAGAGAGAGAGAAGGGGAGAGAGCAAGCACAGGCAGACAGAATGGCAGGCAGAGGCAGAGGGAGAAGCAGGCTCCCTGCCGAGCAAGGAGCCCGATGCGGGACTTGATCCCAGGACGCTGGGATCATGACATGAGCCGAAGGCAGCTGCTTAACCAACTGAGCCACCCAGGCGTCCCTAAAACAATTTTCTATAAGGAATTTTTATATATAGAATAAAACTATTACTCTTTTCTTATATGTTTTACATCTTTTCTCAGTTTATCTTTTAAAGATAAATTTGTGGGAATTTTATGATGTATAGAAGCATATAATTTCTACATGATCAAATCCGTCTTTTTTTTTTTTTTTTCATTTTCTTTCATTCCTTTAATGATTAGGAATGCCAGCCCCTTCTTAGATGACATATTTATATTTTCTTTTTGTTGTTTTATTGTTGCTTCATTTCATTTTATTTTTTAAAGATTTTGTTTATTTGAGAGGGAGAAAAAGAGAGAGAGGGAGCTGTGGGGAGGGGGGCAGAAGGAGAGGGACAGGCAAACTCTGCGTTGAAGGTGGAGCATGACAGAGGGCTTGATCTCATGACCCTGAGATCATGACCTGAACTGAAAGCAAGAGCTGGATGCCTAACTGACTGAGCTACCCAGGTGCACCTATTGTTGCTTCATTTTAAAACAGCTATTCTTCAAACGGTTAGAATTTATTTGTAAATATGTTATGAGTAGGATCAAACATTTTCTTTCCCAAATACTGTACTTATTATCCTAAAACCCAAAAGTGGATCTGTAGTAATATGTTAGGTTTTTAGAAAGCTAGTAAGATAATGATGGCCTAGGACACTATGTGGGGCAACCCTAGAATTATTAAAGAGAAGAAATTGAATGTAGCAGGTGGATGGCAGGCACTTCAAACCTATGGCATTTTGAGGATGGTGGTACCATCCATCTTAATGGGGAATTCATGGTGGGAGAGATCATCTGCAGGAAAGAGTTTGATAAATTTTCCTCAGTACTTATTTTTCAGAGCCCTAATTTTAATTAGAACCATATCGTTGCCGTCTTTCAGTGGATAGAACATCTTTGCGAGCCAAGATGTCGATTAAGTGGTCTAAGGGACAGAAGGGAAATCTGGACTTTTGAAAGCTGTGTTCCTGGAAGGTTCTTCATTGCTACCACTCCATTTCCAAGAATGCTTCTTTACTTACAACTTACCTTTGTAACATATTTTATATGTAACAGATGAGTTTCATATCTATTCATTCCCTTGGTTCTCACAATAACCCAGTGTAGGAGGTACATGTGTATTAATTACTATGTTCTTGTTGTTAGAGATTTGGAAACTTATACCAAAAGACATTAGGTGCCTAAGGTCACACAAAGAAAATATGTTTTCCTGTTCTTTCATTGAATAAATATTTATCAAGGGCCCATGGTTTGTTGGGCATTGTTAGGTACTGAGGACACATAGAAGGGAAGGTTCTTATTCTTAATCGAAACAAGGAAGAATCAGACCCTTTCTTTGGTCAGATTTCACTTTTTAGAGCCAAGACTTGGTGTTTGGCAATACCCAATCATTAAAATAAAAGATGATTTATATGAGGCAATTAATGTGGGTGACACTGAATACTTCATACATGGTGAGCTTGAGTGGTCTGAATGGAATGGGGGAACTTGGGTGGTAGTAAGATCAATGTATTATGTTGCTGTCTACCATGGTATCCAATGTATACCTTCTTGAAACTCTTTATTGGTTCAAGATCAAAAGCTAGCTAATTTCTTGGTTCTTTGTTATGTAAAGTGTAACTCAGGGTTACACTTGTGATTGCCAACACTATCATCCCTCTAGGTAGTTTAGTGTTTGCAAATAAAAAAAAAAAGAAAAGAAAAATTGGATTTCTGTGGACTTTCATTGTAAGAGGAAAAACTGGTTTTTCTAATGATTTTTTTTTTGAATTCTGAATTGAAAAGAGATTGTTATATTTGAAAACTAAAGATGGGAGTGAGTTTGTTCAACTGATTTTTGAAAGTTTAGTTTTAACTTCTGTATTTAATTCCTTTTTTTTGCATGTAAGTCTATATATGTGTATTAATTCTATTGTTACGTATGTATATTAGTATGTAATGCCATTTTATATTTCCATTTCATCTTACATTTTTACTCATTATTCTTTTATGTGCTCCAATAAAGTCATTTTTTCTTTATGTGTTTTCTGATTGACAAGTTGAATAAAGAAATTGATTTTCTTTGGCGTAAAACTAAGTATTGAGTCACACAGGAAAACCTTTGGAAAACAAATAGAGCAATCCTTTTGTCAATGCTAATATTTCAGTTTTTCAAGCTACTTGCAATGACTAGAGTGATAACCGATCTTAGAACAAGCATTTGATATTGATTTGCCAGTCTAGAGTAACAAGTTACCGCTTCACTTCTTATCAAGAATTAAATTGAAATAATCCTGTGCCCTCTATGATATGTATCTTGAGAGTTCTCTTGCATGATTTATGTGCTGCAGTGTAGCAGGGATAAATGTTGAAGAATCATATGACTTTAGATAAAGGTTTTATATTATTGCTACATAATTTTATTATACAGTAAATCTTAATTTGATATACACAAAAAGCTGTTGCAGAGGTTCTTAAAAAGTTAAGGGGCACATTGTATTATAAGAATTTGCATCTTTTTTTTTTTTTATTAATCCTGATGAATTCTTAGCCCATAAGGCTTTTATTGCCCAATAAAAATCCCAACTGGGAAATACTGATTTGCTTGCAAAACATAGACCTTTTTGTAAATCAGAATTGATTATCATTCAAAGCTGATATCAGGAATAAAAACTGTATTGTTTCCTCTTCTCAAAATTAAAATATGAGGTTATAATTAGGTACTCTGTGTTTCATATAAAAGTCAGATAGTATTTTTTTTTTTTTTTGCACATTTTAAATTTATTTCCAGGATTTACCATCTGGTAAATGGTTTGAGTTAATTTCAGAGAGTTGCAAATAACTCAGATGTTTCATACAGAAATAACAATTCATGTATCCCATATGTGTGTGTATAAGTCTATATGCAATAAGCTTGTTGTAGCTCAGATATTTAAAATAAATCCAGAGTTAATATTGGATCTTTTTCTTATAACTCCTCTTCCTACCCCAAGGCCATAATATTTTTAGCATTTTTAAAAAAATTTTTTATAATGTAGGTCTGTTTCTTGCTTATGCTACACGTTCGTGTCAATGGGAGTGGGGGCTTTTTGTGATGGCAACCCCATTCAGGCACCCAAGTGAAGGAAAACTACATCTTTATGCTTCCATATTTGGCAAGGGAGGAGATGTGGCTGTGACATATGGGAGGGTATGCATATCTGTTCCTAAGTGAACTCCTAGTAGTTGTGTGTGGAATTGGCAAGCTGGTTCTAAAATATGTATGACAAATACAAAGGGTCAAGAATACCAAGAGATACTCTTGAAAAAGAATAAGGTTGTAGGACTTACTTTCCTGGATATCAAGACTTTATTATAAAGCTGTAGTAATTAAGCCATATAGTGTTGGCACAGGGATAGGCAAATAGACAAATGGAATTGAAAAAGGAGTCCAGGAACAGAACCACACCTATATGGAGACCTGATTTATGGCAAAAGTTGGCACTGCATAGCAATGGGAAAATAATGGTCTTTCCAACAGAGCTGTGTCATTTGGCTTGCCATGTGGAAAAAAATGAAACTAATCACTATATCACATCAAAATCAGTTTCAGGTGGTTTTTCGCACTCCCCCCTCCCTCCTGAACTGACATTGGTTTTAGGCATAGTATGAAGTAGTGGTCAATTTTAATTCATTGAGTTGATTAAATCACTGATAGAACATAGATCGTTAACAAGTTTAATAGAATATTGCCAAGATCTCAGAAATCTCTCCTGGGCATCTTTCCAATCATTATTCTTTTCCTTTTTTCCCCCAGAGATAACCATTGTCCTGAATTCTAATACTGAGGTTTATGGTTACTTGTTTTGTATATCATACAAATGGAATTATATAGTAGATATTCTTCTTTGTATTGCTTCTTTCACTCACTATTGTGTTTGTGAGATTTACTTATGTTATTGGATATAGTTATAATTCTTAAAAAGTACGGAGTTATGTTTCTCCTGCCTGGAGGTGGAGTAGCTATATAAATTATTTGGATTTATTTGTTTATTTAGTGTGGACTCATAGGTATTTTTTTTTTTTTTTACTTTGGGTTATATTCCAATACTATTTTAGTTATTTTCTTGTCCAAATTTGCTCCAGCAATGGAAGCTTTTCCAGTTGGCTTCCAGATTTCTTTGACATTTGCCTGTCGGTGGTGGTGGTGGTCTTTTTGGTGCTGCAAGTTTGTTCAAATATAGCTTGTATTTTTTGTGTGTCGGTCCTAAAGTCAGACATTTCCTCAAGAAGCTCTGGTTTCTTTCAGTGTAGAATGGTTTCGGAAACCAAGATTTGGAGACTTGCTCATTGCCACTGAGGGGTTGATGTTTCTTAGGTCCACTGACAAAACAAGAACAAGGACATATATGGGTATATCCTAACCCATATATGGGTTATATGTGTATATAAATACATATCTATAAATATTTCTTTATTTATCCACCTGCATATATATTAAGTAGACCAGAAGTTGAGGCTGATGTCTCCAGCTCTAACCCATTATCACATGGATTGCATAGATCCTTCCAGCTTCCTCCCCTTTCTTATATAAAGAAGATTACAAGGTTTTTTGGCCTGTTGGAAGAATGGTGTTGCTATTTACTAAGATGAAGACTACATGGGAGCAAAATTGTGGTGAACTTCTAGAATACTGTTACTCTACTGTTGAGTGACATGAATTAAAGAAAAAGTACTTTATCATAAATATTAATAAAATATGTGTATTTATAATTGTGAAATAATTTTATTTATTTATTTATTTATTTGACAGAGAGAGAGAGAGAGAGATCACAAGTAGGCAGAGAGGCAGGCAGAGAGAGGAGGAAGTAGACTCCCTGCTGAGCACAGAGCCCAATGCGGGCCTCCGTACCAGGACCCTGAGATTATGTCCTGAGCCGAAGGCAGAGGCCCAACCCACTGAGCCATCCAGGCGCCTGTGAAATAATTTTTTAATTCAGATTCCTACTTTCTTTATTCTTAAATTATAGTAAAATGCATGCAACATAAAATTTACCGTTTTAATCATTTTAAAAAATATTTTATTTATTTGACAGAGAGATCACAAGTAGGCAGAGAGGCAGGCGGGGGGCGGGGGGGAAGCAGGCTCCCCGCTGAGCAGAGAGCCTGATGTGGGGCTTGATCCCAGGACCCTGAGATCATGACCCAAGCCGAAAGCAGAGGCTTAACCCACTGAGCCACCCAGGAACCCTGTTTTAATCATTTTTAAGTGCACAGTTCAGTAGTGTTAAATGCAGCAAATCTCCAGAACTGTTGTCATCTTGCAAAGCTGAAATTCTCTGTCCATTAAACAGTTTGCCATTTGCCCCTCCCCCAGCGTTTGGCAACCACCTTCCACTTCTGTCTCTGAATTTGACTGCTCTGAGTACTTCATGCAAGTGGAATCATACACTATCTGTCTCTATATGATTGGCTCATTCGCTTAGCATAATATCCTCAAGGTCCAACCATGTTGTATATATTAGTTTGCTAGGATTATAGAACAAAATACCACACACTGGTAGCTTACACAGCAGAAACTTATTTTCTCACAAGGTTAGATTTCTAGGATCAAAATGTTAGCAGGTTGGTTTGTTTTGAAGCCAGCTTGCAGATGGCTTCTGTCTTTCCACCTCTTCATGTGGTCTTTTCTCTGTGCATGGGCATCCTCGTTGTCTCCCTGGTAAGTCCAAATTTCCTTTCTTGGAAGGACACCAGTCAGATTGAATTTGGACCCACCCTAATGACTCATTATAACTGAATCACTTCTTTAGAGGCCCTGCTTCCGTATACAGTCACATTCTGAGGTCCTGGGGCTTAGGGCTTCAATGCAGGAATTTAGGAGGGACACAGTTTAGCCATAAGATTGTAGTATATGTCAAGTGTCAGAAGTTCCTTATGAGGCTGAATACTTTTCCAGCATATGTGTAGACCACATTTCATTTATCCATTCGTTGCTTCCACCTCTTGGATGTTAAGAATAATGTGGCTCTGAACGTGGACGTACAGATAGCTCTCTGAGACCTTGCTTTCAATTCTTCTGGGCATATGCAGAAGTAGGATTCTTAAGTCCTGTTGTAATCCTGTTTTTATCCTTTTGAGGAACTGTCATACTGTTTTCTAATACAGCTGCCTCATTTTACATTCCCACCGAAGAGTGCACAGGGCTCCAGTGTCTCTGCATCCTCGTCAACACTTGTTATTGTCTGTGTCTTAGAGCTGTCACCCTCACGTGTATGAAGTGTGTGAAGAATCAAACACACCAAATAAAAACAAAGGAAAAAGAAAGTTTTATTTCTTCTATTTCTCAGGAATAGCCGGCATTAACATCTTGGTATTCTTTTAGATTTTATATATATATATATACATCTTGGTATTCTTTTAGATTTTATATATATATGTATATATATATAAACATCTTGGTATTCTTTTAGATTTTATATATATATGTATTCTTGGTATTCTTGGTATTCTTTTAGATTTTATATATATATGTATATATATATATAAAATCTAAAAGAATACCAAGATGTTAATGCCGGCTATTGTAATGTATGTATCTGTATATGCACATACAAATATACTGTTGTATAATTTTAACAAACTTTGATCATTTGCTTATGTAATTTTTATCCTGTTTTTTTCCTTTAACATTATGAGTATTTCCTATGTCATTAGGTATTATTGAAATAAATGAATTTTAATGGCTATAGTAAGTAATGATTTAATAATTTTCTGATTATTGCACATCAGGCTGCTCCTGGTTTCCTCTCTTGTATATAGTTCTCCAATGAAATTTAATCTGCATAAATCTCTGCATTTCTGACAATTTTCCTGAACAGATTTCTAGGGGGAGATTAGCGAGGTAAAAGATTCTGAATTTTTAAAGGTTCTGAATATGAATTATAAAGTACAGAACTGTTTTCAGGAACTTGGTTCTGATCTAGGCTCCCTCCAGCCACATGGGAGACACCACTATCATCCAACACTTAACGGGATTGAATATAAATTTTCCAGCTCACTTAAAAATTTTTTTCTAATTGGTTAGGTAAAAATGTTTTCACTTTGATTTGCTTTGCATTTCTTTTTTAGTGAAGATGTGCCATTGTTACATATTTAGTATTTCTTCTCTTGAGAATTTAATGTGCCTGATAAAATAATTGACATGGATAGAAAATGGCACATTGAATTTGCAGAATTATCAGTATTTTCCTAGTATAAGAATAGTATAAGAAGATGCTATCAGTCATAACCTTTAATGTTTAAGAATGTATAATATGCCTAGTATTAAGAGATGATGTTGCATTTATTAATGGTAATTTACTTGTTTTATAAGCTGTAAATACTAGACAACCTTTTAAAATATAAATATTTGAAAGTGGAAATGAATATTATAATCTGAAGAACAATTCATTTTTATCTAAAATTCCAACATTATTACTTACTAACTTGAAAATAATTAATACAGTAAATACTGTTTCGCAAACAGCAAACAAAATTAGACTAGATAAGAGCTAAGGAGATAGTCTGACACAAAAACCAGAGAAAGTACTGATGAAATTATAGGGGGGAGGGATTTGGAAGCGGATAGTGCAGATGAGGGAGTAGAATGGACAATTAACTAATTTGTAGCCAGGAGAGCAGAATTTGGAGTTCCTGGAGGGCTTTGGCAAGTCAGTAAGCCCTTTCTGAGTTAAATTATTATCCTCCTATAAATTGAAAGTCTCGGATGCCTCTGTACCCAGGTTTGTTGTATTGAGGTTCTGTATCTCTCTGGAAAAGCAGACAAGTTGAGTTCATAAAGAGATGTTTCCAGAACTGGTAGGATATGACCTGGTGTCTTCTGAGATATCCCTGGGAATTATGCAGATTATTTGTCTGAAACCCAGATTGTTTCAGTGTAGATGCAATTAGATGCTAGCAGGATGAATACAGTGATTTTTTTTGTTGGTTTGGCATGCTTAAGTACAGGGGAGTTACTGACAGATTCAGAAAGTCTTTGATCAAAGTGGGGTTTGGTTGAATTAAAGACTACAGGTTGGGTTTGTGGGGAGATCTGTTCAGTTCATCCTTGGGAAGTGAGGGAGGAGGAGAATGGAGCCCAGCCTGTTTGGGAGAGCCAGGATCCCGGTAGAGTGTCGCATATAAACCTGTGCTCTATTTACTAATCGTTGCCTTAACTGTATGTTTTGCATGTTTATAGATACTTCGGAAGGAAGAAACAAATTAAAACTTAACACTGTCAATGTTTTTAAAATATGCTTTGTATTAAAAAAGTAATGTGCTTGTAAAACGTCTAAGCTAGACAGAAGAGTATAAATTCCTTCCTACCCCCTGCCACTTCATTGTTCACTTCAGAGATAAGTATTTTAAGATTTTCAAATGTCTGTAAAAGCACACATGTTACTTTACGTAAAAGAGATTTTATCATCTATGCTGTTCTACAGCTTATTCTTTCCGCTTAATATGCATGTCTTGGATATTTTCCCATGTCTGTACATTTAGACCCCCTCTATCCAATGGCTACATAGTCTCCCATTGTATGAAAAACAAGGATTTGTTAACTAGTCTCCTAAGAATGATATTTAATTAACTTCAAATTTTTGTTTTACAGTTTAAATAATGCTGCAGTGACATCTTAAATGTGAATAGTATATTACTAAATATGAAATCCTCAGGTCAAATTCAGTATTTAATGACAGCCTGAGAGGGATAAAGAGTGGTATTTCTTTCTGCATAGTGGGTATTTTAATCTCCTCTGTTCAGGCATTAATAATCTCTTACCTCGGAAGAGCACTTTAATGAAAGCAGTTTCATAACTTCATTTGCTGCTTAGAACCAGTGCTCAGTGTACAAATTGGTTTTATTGACCCTGTTAAGCCATGCAGTGGTTCCTGACTTGTCTGTAGCTGGACCTTACCTGGATCTCCTCATTCTTGGCCTAATATTAATATCTTTGGTAGTAGTGGAGGGTCCTTGTTATGGGCCCGGTGGTAGGAAATTTCTGCTTATTCAGTGGGATGCTAGCATTGCTTCCCTTTTCTATCATTCTAAGTTGACTTTGAATCATTAGCTTTTTATTAAGAAAACATTAAGTTCAGTGATTTTCAGTAGGTTTCCCACTGAGATATTACAGTATCTTCTTGTATTCTTGATATTCTTGATATTACAGTATTAATACATGTAGCCTTTTAATTCTAAAGGGACAATATGACATTTCCATGTTTCTTTATGCCAGTTGTTTAAAGAATTATTTGGTAAAACCTACTTTATCAACTCCTTGAGGCTGTTGCTTTCAGAATGTATCTGAAAGGCCTTTGTGTGTCCTAGCATATGCTTTACTGTCCTGAGAAGACCAGGTAAATCTACTCACTGTATTGCTTATCCTTACTGGTTATTCAGTGAAAGGAGGGGTTAAGTGAAAACGAACACTGGCAATTCAGCCCTCCATCCCTTCACTCAAGAAATGGTTAACTGTGTGCCTATTGTAAGCCAGGGTATTGTCCTCAGCTAATTCAGAGAGGTATGGATGCTATAGTCTAGGGGAGGGAGACCCTTGGGCACTCTGAAAGCTGGGCAGTCAAGATGCAAGCCCACAGAAAGGAATCATCCTGCTAACTCATCTGAAGGTTAATTGATTCTGAATTGCCAGATAGCAAAGATGAGAAGAGAAGTCACATGTTTCTTCTCCTGTCTCTTCCTCAAGTATGTGCCACTTGTTCTGCCCACCCTTGTTCTGGGCACAGCATTTTGAGAAAGAAGAACCTTCTTCCTAGACTTTCTTCATGTAAATTTAATGCCACAGAGCTGCCTATATTGCCTGTGACATTGGGTTTACTCTGTTGTGTATCGTAGTATATTAGACACATTCAAAGAGACAGAAAGAGTAAGGAGTGAGGGAGGGCAGGAAAGGAAAAGGGGAGGAGGGCTATTTTAAGCTGACATGAAGCAGGGGCGCCTGGGTGGCTAGTCAGTTGGGCGTCTGCCTTTGGCTCAGGTCATCTGGGTCCTAGGATCAAGCCCCACATCGGGCTCCCTGCTCAGCAAGGAGTATGCGTCTCCCTCTCTGCCCTGCTCATGCTCTCTTTGGCTATCTCTGTCTCTCTCTCAAATAAATAAATAAAAATATTAAAAAAAAAGATAACATGATACAGATATCTTGGCAGAGTATGTATGAGTGTCCTCTTTACATTTCTTAAAGAACTGTGATAATTACCATCATGTGCACGCAGCCCCATAATATATAATATTCCTAATGTTCTAGGGATCTAATAAAATATTTTTATGATAGATTACATGTCTATTTAAAATTGGGAACTTGTGAATGATACATCAGCCATAGGAAGACCCCCTTGGTTTCCTGACACTGTGTTATACAGATATTTAGAATTAATCATCTTTACTGTCACTAGCACCTAATGAATTATAGAACTATAGAGTTCAAATAATTCATAATTTTTAACATCTTCCTCTAACTTAAGCTTAATCGACTGTAGAGCTTTCAGCATGGTAAGTTAGAGAAATGTCCCCCAAAATGGGTATTTTTTCATGTCTAGCTGACATTTTTTATATAGTAAGTGTTAATTAATTTTTTTTAATAGAAATATACTTTTAAACACTTGAATTGTTTTTAATATCCAGAACTTCTGTGGAACTTAGAATTTTAATTCCAACAGTTACTGTTTAGGCAACTCATTTAAATTTTCTAAGCCTCATTTCTCCATTGAAGACAGGCGTTTATCTGTAAAATGAACAGAAGAATGTTTATGGCACACAGATTTTGTTTCATTTTTATATTTGCATGTTCATTTATTAAAATTCTGTGTTTTTCATAAATAAAGGCTACATAACAGTTTGTTGAGAGAGATAATAAAATAACAAACTTTCTTTACAAACTTTCCAGCACCAAAACAGTTGCTCAGTATTACTATTAATATGATTCCCATTGTTATACTCTACAACCACAAAGAACATTTTAAGTCCCAGGCTTTGAATGGATTTTTATTTTGATTGTTCAAATTGGTATGTATATAGGCTAAATTTTAAAAAGGAATGAGAAGAAATTTAAAAAATCATTTGCCATGTATTTTTAAAGTACTTGGAATATTATTTTCAGTGCCACCTCTGTGCCAGGCAGTGTTCTAAGTGCTGGAAATACAGTTTTACAGAAAGTAGATACAGGTTCTCTTCTGGGGTGCTAACCATTCAATGGAGGTTTCAGATTTATGTAAGAAATGTGACTGGAGGGAGAGTGTGGATTCCATGTAGGACATAGGTCACGACTTGGGTCTGTTGAGGGTGCCAGGGAAAGTTTTCGTGAGGGAAGCATCACTAAATTGAGATTTTCAGGATTAGGAGGAGATAGGCAGGTAGAGAGCATAACCCTGGACTCAAAGAGAGGCCATAGTGTAGAGACTGAGGGAGATTTGAGCTGACATTGGAAAGATAAGCAGCGACCAGGTCCTGCAGGGTCATGGATTCTGGATTTGGATTCTGTCCAAGGGAAGGTGGAGCATTACAGTGACATGATCAAAGTGCTATTTTAGGAAACACCCCTTCACTGGGGAAAAGCAAATGGCAGGAAGAACAACTGGGTGGCCCTACAGGAGGCACTGTGAAGGACTAGGAGAGAGCCACTGGTGGACTGGACTGAGGAGGTAGCAGGGGAGAAGGAGACAGACAGTTGAACAAATTTGAGTGATATTGACAGGACTGAGGGGTTGACTGGATGCCCTTGTTTCTGACCCAAGCAACTGTGTGGGTAATGGTGCCATCCACCCACATAGGCAAGAGACTGAAGGCAGATGCTGGGCTCAGGGAGTGGCAGTAAGCTGTGTAGAGTTGCTGGGCTCTGTATACTGTGGGAAACATGACTTGAAAAGATCAGGTGGATAGTTTGATAATTGGATCTGGAGGTGAGAAGAGAGATTTGGGTAAATCTTGGAGCCTTGCATATCACTAAGGTAAAAATGGCACCTGAGGCAAGGAATGAATGACATCACCAGGAAGACTGTCACATGAGAGGAGACCAGGCTTAGGCAACAAGGTCTTGCCCAGAACCCTGAGTGGCAGTGGATTCTAAAGGAGTGGCATAAAAGTAGAGACAAGCATAGCACACTCAGGAGTAGCCCAAAAGGCAGTAGGTGAATCACAAATACAGATTTCCATAGAGCCTAGGGAAGAAAGCTTCTTAAGAGGCAATGGTAGCTGTGTGGGAGTTTGGGGAGTGAAAAGTATCCATTGACTGCCTAGTGGGGAAGTTGTGACCTTGCTGTGAAGAGCAGAGCCAGATCACATGTGTTTAGGAAAACCAGGAATCAGAGAGAGACAGCAAGTATAAGTGGCTCTGCAGAAAATGGTGGCTGATGGAGAGCAACAGCCAGAAGGGGGCAGAGGGTCAGGAAGGACTTGTCGTTTTCATTTTTAGAAGATAGGAGGGCCTTGAATGGGTTTATTAGCTGATGAAAGAAACCCAGTGGAGACCAAGAAGCGACTAAGTAGAGGAAAATAGCATCTGTGGGAAAGTGGAGTTGGGGGCAATAGGCTTCAGAGTCCAAATGGGAGAGTTAGCTTGGGGAGGAGAAAAGAAGCAGGGATGGGGGTGCAGGATGTAAGGCCTGAGGTGGCAGGTGAGGTAAGAAAGGTTGGAGGATGGGAGCTGGGGAGCATCTGCCCACTGGCTTCTGTTTCCCTGTGACTGAGGACGGAGTCCAGGTCTCATACTCCAGACTTGCATTCCTGGTGACATACAGCTCCATCCTCTCAGTGGTTCTGTGTTCTCCTGCAGACACTGAGGATTTAACATCATACCTTCCTCCTCCCTCCTCCCTTTACCCATCAAGACGCTAGCTAAGCCGATAGACTGCCCTGTACGAAAATAGGTCATTCTCATCTTCAAAACAGGATCTCTTTCCCTCTCAGATAAATTAATAGGTCTATTATCGTAGCTGCCATTGTGTTTCCTACATGGAAGACCCTAATGGTTGGTCTGTCAGATTGCTTGGACATCAGAAGGTATTTGAGGACACACATATTCCTTTAATTCTCTCTTTCCTTAAAGGTGGCTCTGTTTGCTTTCATTCTAGTTTGGGGTTAGTTCCGTACCCCCACAGGTAAATTAATTCAGTTCAGCAGATGGAAGTGGCTCAAGTTAATTCTTAACTCCTTTTCAGAAATCCCATTTCAACCAGGGACTGCATGTCATTAATGGTTCTGGGAGGAAAAGAAGTTGAACAGTTGGATGCAGGGAGAACAGGAGCCATTCTTTAATGGCTGGTGTTCAGGGTCTTTAGGCTTTCTGTGTCCAAAAGCCTGACCCAACTGATAGCAGGAAGTTATATGAGAGGACTCTGCCACCTCTGCCCTCTGGTGTAAGGCATCACATCCGTGACCCTAAGTGGCTACACAGGGATTGTACGGAAGGGCATCATAGTTAAAACATAAGCATGCTATTAAATGTGACTCCTCCTTGTATATGGCTTTACAATTCCTAGGGGTGGAAGTTTAGAAACTGATGCTATAAAATAAAAATGAAATTTAACTGAGCGGTTGGTAGAGGAAAAGTACTTTATTGGCTCTAACATCAAAGTCCTGGGAGTAAGCAACCTTCTAATAATGGACACTGTGATTGATGCCAGCTTTGTGCTGCTGTTGGCTAGAAGTGAACTCTTTGAAATAGCATAGTAGGGGCTTTACAGGTGGGTCTCATTTGGTTAGGTTACTACTGCTTTTGTGAAGCTCTGCTGCATCTTTATATTCTAACAAGGAGAAGATGGCAAATCAGAGTAATTGCTTCATCCCAAGGTGCTTTTATATTGTAAAGGAAAAAGGTCATGTTAAGAAACTCGAATTAACTTCTCTGTTTATACTATGCAGAAAGCCTCTTTGAAAGCTGCTTGTCATACAACCTGGTGGTTTATTTATAATGGAACAATTCCATTAGAACCTGACACTTGTTCTCATGGCACCAAGACTTAAGATCCCTCAGGAAAAGCATTTAACCCTTCGAAATGCAAAGCTGTCATTTATCTGTCATCTCTCTAAAAACTCACTGGAGGGTATCTACAAAAGAGAGTTGGAGCAGTCATCATTTCCACTGAGTTAGAAATGGAGTTTGGATTCACTAACTGATCGGCAGAGAACTAATGAATGTCCAGCACCATGTTGCAGAAGTATCTTTTCTTTGTTGGTGTGATTATGGTATTCCCTATTTTTTAAGGAATTCATTGTACAGAATTCTGGGACTGGAGTGTAGTTAATTGCTAGTGCGGACTCATTTGAATTGCTGATCCCCGTTGTTGTTTTTTGTTTGTTTGTTTGTTTGTTTGTTTTAGAAGAATTCTTAGAGTTAACACTTATCAACCAAGGAGACTGAACAGATCTTAGAAGAAAGAACTGAAATTGTCATGATCTGAAAATTAACACCCTTCTGCCTAACATTTACTAGCAAAAGATGGGGATACCATTTGTCAAAGCCTGCCAGTGAGCAGGTTCCCCAGGAAGCCAGAGGAGCAGAGTCTAAGAATTCAGTTTCTGATGACAGGCTGCCTGCCTTTGGACCCCAGCATTGTTGCTCACAGGCTGTGAGACTTGCACAAGTTAGTTAACCTCAGAGCCTCTTATTTCTTTACTGGTAGAGGGGGATAACGTCTCTTGGGGTTTTGAAAACTACTCAGTGAAATAATGCACGTAAAGATCTTCATTCAGTGGCTGTGTATAGTAGTAAAGGGTTGTTGGTATTAGCAAAATTTATTTTGGGCCTGATGGGCTCGGGACGATGTTATAGATGATCCCAAAATGTTATTTTTCTTTGGAATATTTGTGGGCTAAATTTGTCTGTGGGTGTTCATTATTTTGTGACTTTCTTCTGTTTCCTACTTTTACTGAAGCTGGGGTATAGGACAAGTGATTCTGGTATAAACCACCCCCAGTTCTTTTCCCATTCTTGTAGAACAGATCGGCAGTCCAGAGGCAGAGATCTGTAAATGCTCTCAAAGAGAATTTCAAGATGAAATTAAAATTGACATCACCTTTTTGATCAGAGACAAACAAGTAGGGTTGGACTGACCTTTCCAAGGTATCTGTGGTAGAAATAATATTGGGGGTCATACTTACAAAGCTGATGGCAAAGCCAGTGGTATAATGCTGTTGGGGGAAAACGGAGTAAAGAGGCGTGAGAATGGAATTACTTGACTCTACAAGAAAAGCCTAGTAAAAGTGAGCAGGCAGAGTGATGTTCTTCAGGATTTAAGGGTTTGTTTTATGCACTGTTGACCAGTCCTCATTCCTCAACAGATCTTTAACTACCAGCCTCACCACTGTTCTCACCAGCACCACCACCATGCCACCACTAACACTCCTACCACCACCATCGCTCCCATGACCACCATCCCCATGACCGTCATTACCAGCCCCCTTCAACATCCCAACCCCTCTTACTGCCACCACTCTCACTACCCCCTTCCTCCCCTCCCACACCCCCATCATCACCACCATTACCTCCATCATCCCCCACCCCCTACCTCCTTCCTCATTACCCCCCCACCACCATCACCCTCCTGCACCCTACCCCTCACCCTCAGTACCAGCACCATGTCTACAACCATTCAGGGCATTGAAGGACTCCGGTTGGGGGATCCTTGTTTCTTTACCAAGCTGTGATTCCAACCCACTTTGTGTCTGTCTGACTTGCTTCTTTTATCTGCTCACTCTCTGACCACCTTCCTGTCTTTCAGTCTCCCAGCTCTGTCTAAAGATTAAGAAAGGAATTCGTATACTTCAACAGTCTTGCTTTTCTCTGACTGAAGAAGGGATTACTGATGTTTTATCATTTGCTTTATAAATAAAGAGAGATGATAATTAGTTTGACTCATAAAGCAATTGTTATAATTTTGCAGTGTTTGATTAAGTTTCTTTAATTACACACAGTTGTTGATGTTGTTGCTCCAAAGAACAGGAAAGTTTCTGCGAAAGGTCTTCTCTCTACCTAGTGCTTTTTTTCCTGTTCGCCCCTGTGGCTGCCAGTGCACACTCCAGGGGCAGGTTAGCATTTTGTCTAAGGACTGTGAGTGCCTGAAAAGATTGTTTTCTCTGTGCTCAAGTTGTTCAAGGCCCATCCTGATGCAAACTGTAAAGAAAGGAATAGGGTGTCTTTTATTCCTCCCTGCCACCACCCTTCATTTATTTACTCCAAATCAAACCTGCTCTACAAAGGGATCAGCTAAACTTATTTAGGGTAAGGAAGCAATAAAGGGTAGCAGTGGAGCAAACCAAACAAATGATAATTTAAGTGTGGAATTCCAGCTGGTTAAAGACCTGGGCTGGTGTGGGGAGGGCAGAGGTCACCCCTCCAACTACTCTCAAAGGCCACTTAATAGTAATTTGCGTGTCTTGTACTTTTAAGTCCTTCTTCCCTCCACTGTCCTCTACCTGCCCTTCCTCAAGACCCAGCTCAAATGAAGTCTTTTGCAGGGAGCGCTCTGGATTCCCTGTGCTCCCTTCTACAGTGCCCCAACCACATGCTGTCAACATGCTCTTTTAGAATGGGCCCCTTCCCTCTTTCCCTGTCTCCTGAACCACAGCTTCTCAGCAGAAGAAAAGACTGCTCACAGCCCTCGTTGTCTCCCCTGCCTCAACATCTTGGCTTTCAGGAAATCATTGTGGACTGAAGTGAATTGTATTTCTGCTGTATGAAGGGGAGAATAGTTTTTAGCCATGGAGAACATGGTGACTTTCTCCAAAAGATCGGTAAGAGGTGGTTCTCTCTCTCTTCCTTGAACTGGCTTGTTTTTCAGACCTCAACTCTGGAGAGTACATGCCAGTAGGTAGGATAGTTGTGTGTGTGTGTGTGTGTGTGTGTGTGGTGTGTTTAAAGAAGAACACACTTAGACAGTTCTAGTTAAGGGGTGCACTTAGCTATATATACCCTTGGCTGAAAGCCTCCTCCTTGGGAAATGCAGTTTGTTGGCAGCTAATGTTCAGATGTAAACAGGCCGCACATGGATGAGTGCTGGAGAGCAGGTAGAAGGTAGCCCCTCTTGACCAGCCAGGCCTTCTGGGTCAAACCTAGGCTCCATTGAGCGGGCAGCTCCACCAGCTCCAGCACCTGTCCCCCACAGTAGGGCTGTGTAGGACAGTGAACGGAAGAAGGACTTAAAAGTACAAGACACGCAAATTACTATATGGGCAGAGACAAGAACAGGCTGAGGGATGGGTAGGATTTGATGAAAATGGTGTTACTAGGGGCGCCTGGGTGGCTCAGTGGGTTAAAGCCTCTGCCTTCGGCTCAGGTCATGATCCCAGGGTCCTGGGATCGAGCCCCGCATCGGGCTCTCTGCTTAGTGGGGAGCCTGCTTCCCCCTCTCTCTCTCCCTGCCTCTCTGCCTACTTGTGATTTCTCTCTCTGTCAAATAAATAAATAAAAATATTTTTTAAAAAATGGTGTTACTAGCAGCCCTAGCTGGCTTATTACTTCAGACTCTGTAATTTTTAAAGCCATTCATCTGTGCTGTAGTCTACTCTTCTGTATTAGGAGGATATCCTTTTATCTTGTAGACTGTGGAAAGAAATTGATATTTGTCTTTTGTTTTTTGGGGACTGTAAACAATTTTAACAACCCAGACTTTATTCTAGAATTCTTCTTTTAGATCTTTCTGAATGCAGAGTAGCTTCCCTATGTCTCATTTGTCCTGTTTTGCTTTTGAGAGGCTCACATTTACTGTTTATTGATAGTGTGAGCTTGTAGACATCAGGGTTTTAGGAAGTGTGCCCATCTCTCGCTCCTGGGTCGCTCCTCTTCCATGGGTTGGCACTGCTGTCCCTTCTACATGATGACTTCTTTTTGACATTGTTTTGGTGATTGAACTCTTACCGTAAGTTCCTTGATCTTTAAAAATGTTAGTCCTGGGGGCACCTGGGTGGCTCAGTGGGTTAAAGCCTCTGCCTTCAGCTCAGGTCATGATCCCAGGGTCCTGGGATTGAGCCCCACATTGGGCTCTCTGCTCAGCAGGGAGCCTGTTTCCTCTTCTCTCTCTCTGCCTGCCTCTCTGCCTACTTGCAATCTCTGTCTATCAAATAAATAAATAAATAAAATCTTAAAAAAAAAAAACAAAAAAAGTTAGCCCTGCAGTGATACCCACCATCTTTGTCTTTCTCCAAGGGACATTGTAAGGATAATTAAGGGACCTATGTATAAAATGTTTTGAGCTCAGTGGAAGGGAGAAACCATCTGACTCAAAAGTTTTACTATTATTTAGTCTCATACTGTTACCATGTGATCAAGAATACATTAATTGGAAATGGTGATAATTTCATGTTTGGAATTCTATTCCTACCTAATCAGCATAATTAGCTTTGGCCTGAACCCTACCCTTACCTCATTTTATAGATTAAAAACAAATAAAAGGAAATGATCTGAACTGTTTTTACTACATTTTTCATTGGCTTTTTTTTTTTAATTCTAAAAATAAATAAGTCTTTTAAAGGGAGTTGATTAAAAAGGTTCATTTCCTGGGAATGTTATGCATCTGCAATAAATAATAAATAATATTGTAGCAGTTGGCTGCCTCCACTTTCATACAAAATAAATAAATACATTTGGTGACATACATTTGAGGAGTGTGATTCTTATAATTTTCACGGAAATAAGGAATAACTTTACAGATGGTAGAGATTTTACCATCTGCTAGTAACAACAACAAAAATAACACAGCTCATAAGACGAGGCTCTTACTGAGTCTAACATATATATTGGCATGCCAGGAATTTTCTACAACTTTAGTCAACCGTCTCCAGGGAAGCTGACCTGACTTTCAGCCTTTGTTTCTAAAGCAAATGGCATGGTCTTTACTTGCTTGAATGGCAGAGAAGGGAAGAGGACTGAGTTTTAATGGTGAGAGATCAAGAGAAAGGCACTCTCTGGAATTGTAAGTATCTGCACAGATTTCACTGGTAATTAGTGGAATGGTGACTCACTGTCGAGAAGATACTGTCTTTATGCATTAAAACATTTAGTGTTGGTAGAAAAGATAAGAGTTTCAGATGCTTAGAGAAAGATGGCAGGTGGCAAGTCCAGACTTTCTCTACAATGACATTTGTTTTAAGCAGATGACATTTTAGTTTCCAAGGCCTGATGTGACAGGTGGGAGTTGTGGTTCTAGTGGAGGAGAGGGAGTCAGGTGGGTCACCATCGGCAAGAGTTAAATGTTCAGTGAAGGCGACAGAGCTGCCTTCCAAGGAAGGAAAAGAGAAACCAAAGGGAAGGCATTGAAGAAGTACTGGCTCTCTCTTTGGGTTTCCTTTGCTCTATTCTGGAGAAGGTGGGGATGGTTGTCATTTTTGGTCTTTCTGGTTTCATCTGGTGGCATGGAGGGTACTGCAGGCACAAGCATCATGGCAATCCCATAAAAGATGACCAGTGCAGTTCTATTAGCAGGCTATATGTGGGTGGTCCTGGGGGTGTTCAGTCCTTCTTAGTATGAGAAGCTATAGTCTGGGTGTGAGGCAGAGCCTTGTTGGAGAGCTTTAGCAGCAGGGGTGTGTATCTTGGAGTGCTTTTGGTTACCTTTAAGTGGATTGGGGAATGAGGCAGATTTAACTAAAGAAGAGCAGCTTTCCTCTCACCTCCAGCTTCCCCATATTTTGAAGTGATTCTTACTGTAACCCTGACCTTGAAAGTGTAGCAAGTTTGATAGCTGCCTAATTGATGATGGCTTTTAGTCTAATGCTAAACATCTTTACCACGGGGGGAAGTAGGTAGAGTTTATGAATTTGTTTTCATTGCTAAACTCTACATGGTTCCTCCTTTTTTGGTTACACCTCCTATTTGGACCTTGTTTGGACCCTGATGTCCTATGTCTTTCCCCTTGGCCTTTGGCAGAAGGGCTGACGAGCTCATCATGCATGTTAAGATATTAAGGGCTGATCAGGTTAAAGTGTTTCCCCTTCTTGTGGTGTCTACATTTCTTTCAGGGGTGAAGACATCTTAAACCAGAGGAATGACTCTCTAGTTGTGGAATTTCAGTCATCAGCCAGCAGATGCAGGAGGTACTATTTTGGGCATGGGGACCTCTCAGAAGCCCTGCAATCATCCTTAATGACCACCTGCCTGCTCCATGTCACATAAGGTCACTTCACGCATCACACCAGTTTTGTGTGTATGGTTGGTTTGACTTGCCCGAGGATAGCGAACATGTTTGTGGAAATCTCTGTGCATGGAGTTCTGCACACTAGATGCTTCCCAGATGTCCGCATGTGTCGGAGAGGGGAAGAAAGGCAGTGCATGCAATGCAAGCTTATTTTTCTGACTGCAGATGCTGGTATTGGCCCCAAAGGGAGCAAGTTCATACTAAAACTCAAATCCACTTCTTGGTTAAAGCTCACTTCATGCCCATCCACAGCATGAGTTGTGTGTCATCAGAGTGGTCTCCATTTGAAATCCATGGAATGTTCATGAAAGATCTGGGGTTTCATACTGCAAATGTTCACAAGCAGGGCAGGACCATTTTAGCCTCTTCATTTAGCCTCTTCTTTGAACTGGAAGACTGGTTCTGGGAATAAGACTCATTTTCATTTTCTGCCTCCCTTCTGCCAGTTGCCATCACCATAGCCACCCAGAGAATTCATAGTGATGGCGATGTTGGAGCTGTGAGCCTCTCAGTTGGTAAGGCTGTGGCTGCAGCCTCGGTTTATGTCAAGGTCACTGGTTGGATTCCCCAATCTAATAACTTTGGGTAATGTACTAAAGATGAATTAAAATGCTAATAGGTGACATGTTCTGGGTATTTTAACATTGCCTAATCTTAAATTTAAATGAAATGCCTTAGGTGTTCTCACAGCCTCGCTGGAAGTGCATTTAGCATTGCCCCTTAGCGAGTTTAAAGTATATTCTGTCCACCCGGACAGAGCTAGAAGGATAAGCAGTATTTGTTTTATGATCATTTTATTTGTGTCCTCTACAGCTACATGACACGATATCCTCTCTTGTACTCGAGATAGCAGTTTAGCTAAAACAAAACAAGATGGAACAGAATCTCACTCTTTTCTTATGTTTCGGTGAACCCACAGCTCCTTTCATTATTAACAACATTTAAAAGCAATACATTGGAGTCTGGGCACCTATAGCTCTTCCAAAGCCATTTTGTAGATTACCTTCATGTTTAAACCTTACAATGCCATTTAACATCCCTGTTTTATAATGAAGGCACTGGGGTGCAGAGAGATGGTGTGGCTTTTCCATCATCATATTGCTGGTATGGGAGAATCACAGTCAGTAGGCAGCTGTCCTACCTCCCAGCTCAGGTGTCTATACAGTAGACCAGGTGGGAGCTCAAAGCAAAACAAGGTCACTTAAACCAAATGCTTCTGCTAGGAAATGAAGACAATGCTCATTCTAAGGGGCACATCAGTTCTCCGCTGAAGCCAGATTTCTTTATATACTGAGCTGAAAAAACAAGTGTATTTCCTTCCTTCAGTAAACGGGTCACTTCCTTATTATTAGTTGAATTAGCCCTTTTACTTTCTCCTTATGAGGGGGAAGGAACATTATTTCTCTCTTAGTCCTCCCAGTTATCTGGTGTCTGGTCACTTCATAATTGTATTTTGGGAGAATAGATATTAATTTTCTTTAACAAAAAGGCTGAGATCCTTGATGACACACCATAATTCAATTTCCGTTCTCTCCCTGCGTTGCCTGCACCCCTTCCTCCTGGCACATTTTTCATAGTTAGGAGGAGTGATAGTGTCAAATGTATCAGAAGGAAGAATTGATTCAGTAGTAGTTTGACGACTTGACTGATTAACAGAGATCAGAAGAAGGCTCATAACTGTGAAAACCATTGCAGCATGGAGTTTTAACAGCTCTTTAGGGAGCTAGTTAATGAAAGAATCACTACAGAAACAGCCATGCAAAAGAAAAAAAAGAAAGAAAGAAAGGCAAGAACAGGAGCATTCCCATATAACACTCAGAGGCTTTGTCATAAGGGGAAAATATGCTCATAATTTCTATTTACACTTTGCTGTAATTACCGTCTGCCTTAAGATTACTTTCAGTCTTCTCCTGTCAAAGTTGCTTAGATATTTCCTGTCTTACATATCAGGCAAAGTGGTCTAGTACTGGTTGGAACTTGCCCTAAGGGTTTTTTTTTTGCTCCTGAAGAATGTAATTATCAGACACCCAAGCTCCTACTGCTTGATTATACTGGCTCTAATCTGATCCTTGTTCTCCCTATCACGGCCATTCGTCCATGACCCAGACTTCTGTGCTCAGGTGAATGTTCCACTGAGCTTTAGCCTTTAACTTTTTCCTATGTGGTTGTTCTCTTTTCTTTCTCCTGATGCAGTGTTTATGAACCAGACAGAAATGTGTTACGGAGGAAAGAACGAGAAAGAAGAAATCAGGAAACTCAGCAAGATGATGGCACGTTTAATTCGAGTTACTCCCTCTTCAGTGAACCTTACAAGGTAGATGGTTTTCAGTTGTTCATCTTCTCCCTCACTTGCACCTCTCCCCCTGTGATGGCAATCTCTCCTGGAAGAGTCGACCAACCAAACTTCAGTTGCTTTTCTGCCTGTTCAGCTCTTTAGGGAGCCACTCAGCCACTCAGCCACTCAGAATGAGGTCTTCTCCCACAAATCTTGGCATCCAGTTCACACGACTTGACTGCCTGTTCCTTCAGTAAAATGTAGCTTTTGCTTAATAATGAGAGCTGCTTGCTGTGATTTTTATCCATAGTGTAGACTTCATTTCTGCATTGATTTTCAAAGCCAATGCCACTTGTAATTTTTTAAAAATCTACACTATTAGGAAATAAAAAGAGGTTGGGTAACCTATTTGCCCCACATGGGTCATGCTGCAGTCAGGCTACCTGATGGGGTAATGAGAAAAAAACTGCTGGATTGTTTCTCATTTACACCAAAGGCCAGAGATACAAGCTGTCTCCCAAAGCAAAAGGCCTGAGATTTCACTGAGGCCTGCACAGAACCTTGGGTAGTTTAGGCAGGTGGCTCCTTGCACATCAAGCCCTGTGTGCATTTTAAGTTGTATGCTGACTTCTTCTGCCTATCCCTCTGGGTTTCTGGCAAGAATCATTATATATTTAGAAATTGTCAGCAGAACAATTTGAGCCAAATTTGAATTTTCAAGAAAAGCTTCCAAATGGACTATAAAAAAGAGAAGAAATCCCAATCCTGGAAAGCCTCAATCCCAACAGTTTTGCAAAGCTGCGGTGGTTGTTTCCCTGATATCTGTAGCGGCATCACACTGCCACGGGTAGGTTCCCTTTTGATGCAGTCTGAGGCTCTTAACGGCTTCCTGGTCCTGGTGCAATGCAGTGTGGACAGACTTCAGAGATGGCGACTTTGATTTCATCTCCCAGCTCTCATTCTGAATGTGACAGTCCTGACTCTGTGAGCCATCAAGGTACCTCCCCGTGGTCTCCTGTGTTTCTCTTCTCTCTAACAACAGGGTGCTTGTTGTGTTTTTCTTTCTCCAGACGAACAAGGGGGATGAGCTCTCCAACAGGATCCAGAATACTTTAGGCAATTACGATGAAATGAAAGACTTTTTAACTGATAGATCTAATCAGAGTCATCTCGTGGGTGTTCCCAAACCTGGGGTTCCTCAGGCTCCTGTGAACAAGATCGATGAACATTTTGTTGCAGATTCAAGAGCCCAGACCCAGCCCTCATCTGTCTGTAGCACAGCTTCTTCCACACCAGCAGCTGTCCCCACGCAACAGAGTAAGAGGGGCACCATGGGCTGGCAGAAGGCTGGGCACCCGCCATCGGATGGCCAACAAAGAGCAAGTAAGCACGGACACAGATTGCTTGATTTGAACAGATCTGCTAACCCAAAGAACCATAATAAAAAACCTAACCAGTCTGTGTCCAGCCCCTCATCCTCATCTTCCTCTTCTTCTTCCTCTTCTTCTTCTTCCAACTCAGCACAACAAGGCTCTCTCAGGACCTTGCTTGGAGATGGTGTTGGCAGACAGCAGTCACGAGCCAAACAAGTGTGCAATGTAGAGGTGGGTCTTCAGACCCAGGAAAGGCCACCTGCTATGGCAGCCAAGCACAGCAGCAGCGGACACTGTGTTCAGAATTTTCCTCCATCCCTGGCTTCAAAACCCAGTCTGGTCCAGCAAAAACCCACCGCATATGTGCGGCCGATGGACGGCCAAGATCAGGCTCCTGATGAGTCTCCAAAACTTAAATCATCCACAGAAACCAGTGTGCACTGCACGTCGTACAGGGGAGTCCCAGCCACCAAGCCAGAGTCCGCCAGAGCCAAGACCAAGCTTTCCAAGTTCAGCATCCCCAAACAAGGAGAGGTGAGTCTCTTGTCAATGCCAACTACATACATCTGAGTAGTTCTCAGTGATGACTCGGCAGTTATAAATCCAGTGCCCATGTTTCTTAATTTTCAGTGTGTGAACGACTTCATGTGATAGGATTTGTAGCCATTGCTAAAGGAGGTTATACACATAAATAATGATTTCTTAAAATATCAAATTGATTACCACCATTTTTTTTTTAAGTTCCAACATATTTGGTTATGTGTCTGTGTTCATCCGGGAAGGAATTTCCTTCAATACAGTTCATGGGATTTTGTGTGTGTGTGTGTGTGTGTGTGTGTGTGTGTGTGTGAATGGGTCAGAGTCGACATGGATATTATATATTAAGAGTAGAAGTATTGTAAAAAAGAGGTTAATTTTTATGTAAAAGAGTTCAGAAGTTTAACATTTTTGTCAGTTTTGAAATGTTCCAAGACATAAAGGAAACCTTATAATGATTTTTAAATTAATTGTTAAATGACTCAGTATTGAATATGGTGAATAGTCAAATGTATCAGATGTCTCATCCATATTGTAATACCTAAAATTCAGGTTAATTGATGTTAATCAAGTAAGGACTCGCCTTGTCCTGTGAAAATAATCTTAGGTTATATGAAGAGAGTGAAATCTTTTAGTTCAGATTCTTGCATCTTAAATTTAATCTGAAGTGTTTATTTATTGCATTACAAAATGTGTAGACTAGATGTGTGGAATATGAGAACTCAAAAAGGCAAATCACATAATCACAGAGGAAGCAAAGAGTCTAGTCTACTTGAACAGTAAATCTGGATGGAAAATGAAGTCTTGTTTTAGAGAAGCACATTTCCTCCTATATTCCAAATTGATGGCACTTGTCAAGAGCATATGAAAAAGCATACATGCACATTTTTTGTTTGTTTGTTTTGCTATGATGTGGTATACTAACCAACATAAAATGTGAATTCTAGAGCATTGGACTTAGGAACCATTCAGTTTCTTTTTCCTTTTTGACATACTCGGTTTTAAAGATGGAATAATACTGTGGCTAGCATATTCTTTGTATCTTAATTTGGTTTAATGACCAAATAAAAACACAAATGACTTGATATTTTTTGTTGGAGTCTGACAAGGCTAAACTTAATAATTTATGAGCTGAGCTCTCACGTCAGAAAGCACTGTGCACCAATTGGGAGATCAACATATTGCCCTTAGAGAAGATGTATTTTTTTAAATTCTGAGATGTTTACACAGGTTCTAATGAGGAAACTAAGTGACATGTACATCAGTAACTCCTTTTGATCATTCATTTATGATGGATCCCATAAAGTATTCCTAGGAATTAATAGAAGCAGCATATAATTTCTGCTAGCATTTGTGGTTTGAAAAGTTTGTGGGAAACGCGTATTAATATCCCCTTATAAAACTGAATTTATCAGGCCCTTTGATTTGTGTTATCATCATCAAATGACCTGGCAAATAAAACATGGCTTATCCTTGAACAGAGGTGGCTGTAACTACCAGGAATCCATTATAATTGTAATCCCAATTGATTCCTTGTTAAAATGATTTTTACGTGCCAGAGAAACTTCAAATTTATTAGGTAGTAATTCATTTATTTACTTTATAACCCAATGAGTTGATAAAGCCCTGGTTAAAAGCCAGTTTTTGATAACCAGTACAGCCTTATGCAGATAACAGTACAGTTTTCATTAGGCTTTTGGGTATGTCATTAATAACATGGACATTTTCAGGACGTCCTTCCAAGACCCCAGATTGGGAATGACACATTGTACTACGGTTCGGTAATCACAGAAAGAGGGAAATGCCTGGGATAGAGAGTCATACCAAGAAAAATTAGAGCTTTTATACAGGAAGTGTTTCATTTCCCCCATGTAATGACATTTAGCCTGTCCACTTGCTTCTTCCTAATACTCTATACTGAATACGTTAAAGAGGCCAATCATGCATTGATAGAAAAGAGGTAAGAAGTGTTGCTTGCAGAACAAAGTTTTAATTGGCAGATCTGCTTTTTGTTTTGTTTTGTTTTCTTGGTGTTTTTATTGTAGGGGAGATAATACAGTCCTTATTTTAGCAAAAAATTGCATATTATGGAAAATATGATAATGTATATTTTGCAGCACTTGTGTGTTGCTGTCTAGTCTATTATAATAAGAAAATGACTCTTTCCCAGTTAGCAGTAGGATAGTATCTATAAGTTATATTTCCTATCCTTCAGACTCAAAGAGTTTGTTTTTTTGTTTTTGTTTTTGTTTTAAGATTTTATTTATTTATTTGACAGAGAGAGATCACAAGTAGGCAGAGAGGCAGGCAGGGGGGGGGGGAAGCAGGCTCCCCACTGAGCAGAGAACCCAATGTGGGGCTCAATCCCAGGACCCCGGGATCATGACCTGAGCAGAGGCTTTAACCCACTGAGCCACCCAGGCACCCCTCAAAGAGTTTTTTTGTTTGCTTGTTTGTTTTACAGTACTCCAAGAGATTAAAAAATATCTTTTGCGGGTATGTCACTCAGTGTTTATAGGGCATCCCTATAAAATCCACAGTCATAGCAGAGAAACTGAAGAATTTTATCAGCGAATCAGGTTTTACTTTTTGAGGGTACATTTGCTTTTATTTTTTGGAGAGAATAAAACAAACATGGCAAATAAGAACTATTATTTTAATTATTATTTTATTATTTTTACTATTGTTTTTTATAAACACAGATAGTACCTAGATGAAAATGTCCTCTTGATAGTACTGACATTAATTTCCAGTGAGGTAGGGAATGCATTTTTTTTTTAAGGGAAATTTACAGAGGGTGTGAACTAAAGGAACTTTTGTATGACTTGATTATAATTTCCCAGGACATTAGCTATAGAGCAAGATTTATGCCAGTGTAAAGGATTTGGGGGCTAGAAGGAAGTGTTGGGTAAAAATGATGTAAAGACAAAGGAGATGCAAATATAGCTGCGTATGGCATTGTGGAGGTACAGTACTCATAAGAAATCAAATCAATGACTAAATGCAATGTGATAGGGGAAATTAAAAAAAAAAGCTAAGACTTTTTCTGCCTGCAAGAAATTTTACATGAATTAAATAAATTAGACTCTAGCACTTAGCTTTTAATATACAGTTTCTCTTATGTGCAGTCCAAACTAAATTTAAAATTGTCCTCCTAGTCCTAGAAAATTTCCTCACTTTCATAATCCTTGTAGTAGAAAAATCTTTGTTATTTTAAAAAATTGAGACTTTGTGAATCTCTTTTGCCTGATTTTAGACTTCATAAGTTCTTCATTCTTTTTCTTACAACATCTGCACTCTATCTGCTGCCATGGTGAATTATTTGTTATAATTCTTTAGTCTTCAATAATAGGTAATTAGTGTGGAAAAATTCAGTGCAATTTGATGTGGAAGTTAAAGACCTCAAGGGAGTTCTTTAACTGATACACCTGTCTCCTGGCTGGTTTTTCCCAGCTCAGTTTTGTGTTTAATGAAAAACATATTTTTGTTATTATAGCTGAGATTTTTATTCTTGATGCCATCCCTCATTAAGTGAGCCTTCCCTGGAGTGCCACTCGGAAGGGTGACTAGTGTTAGGTGTGAGACAGAGACATAAGAAATGACTGCAGATGCATTCTACAACATTCTAGGGTAGGGAACACTAAATCTTATTTCCAGTTGAAGCAAATTTTTTTTTGTTTCACATACACACACAAAATAATTGTTTTGCCCTCAACATGTAATTCAAGATCCAGGCACTGGGGACCATTAACCTAGTGGGGCAGTTACAAGTTTTGTGGGACCGAAAATGTATACCATCTTGGGGTTTTTCTTCAGGAAAAAAGGAGTAGAAAATTATCTTATACTTGAAATTTTTTCAAAAACAAGTATTAACTCATTGCTAGAGACCCTCCTGAGGCCTTAGAGGAATCTTTGCTTAAGAGGCCCTGGAGCTTATGCATCATTAACTTCATGCCATATCTGTCTTTGGCTCATGGAATAATAAGAAATTGTTATTGAAATGATAATTTTAGATTTGAAAAGAGAGCTTTATATTGGCCCCAAACTTAAAAATATGTATGTATATGCTAGGTGATATAGGAAGGCAGAAATGGGACAATTCTATAGAAAAGGCCCAATATACAGTGCTGTTGAGACAAAATATGGGAATATGGGTCTCATGGGCCATGAAGTCAGTTTGTTTGGCAAGTTTCAGCTTCAGTGGTACTCTAAAACATAACCCATTTTAGTTTCTGTTTGTTATTAATTTAATAAGTAGCGGTGATTTAACATGGCTCTTGCAGAGGAGCTCTGATGGCTGAGAATAGAACAGACCTAAAAAGCCAGGGAAGGAAGAGAGGAAAGCAGGGCCTGCTGCTCTTAAGTTTAGTCAGTGATAAGGAAGGAGACATGTGCATTTGAGTATCAATTAATAGACTGTATGTATATTAGGATTGTATGTATGTATATTCGTAGTGCTTGATAATTAATCCACAAGAACAGTGAAGCTGTTTTTTGGTTGATCAGAGTTTTATTTGTTAAAATAAGTAATTAAATAGTTTAAGGTGTATTGATTAATCAGTATATTTACGCCAGGCACTTAAAAATCACCATTTATACCATGAATATGAGCAGAAAGATAAAGCACCGTGATTCCACAAAATAGCTTCCTAGAAAAGCAATTAACTGATTTTTTCCCCCTAAGTTCACAGAAGATAAATGATGTAGGCTTCCTATTTCCTGTCACTCTTGGTTACCTTTGTATGAAAATGGATTTCTTCCAAATTAAAGTCGGCACCAGCCTGTCGGACGGGAAAGGCATCTGCAGAGCAATGTGTACATTACATATTCATGCCAGTCTAAATTTCTTAATTACATTTGAGATGTATAATGTTTTCAAATGGAAGTATGCTATCTGATTGCTCATTGATGAAACGAGGGTGTGTGGCCAGGCTGGAGGCTCGGTTTCCCTGTCTGTTGTGGTTTCATCCTCCCCATCATCATACCTCCGTCCCCCTTTACCCACTGCAGACTGAGGCCTCGTCCTGTGGGACAGCAGGGCTTAGTAACAGCACAGATGGTTACGCTCTGTGCTTCCTCCTTTCCCTGTAACGTAGGCCGTGCATTTTCTTAGCAAGAATGCGGGCAGCCTGCACCCCTTAGACTTGGAAGAGTGAAGACCCACAACTTTGATCTCAGATACTGGATGAAAGCACTTGTTTTCCATCCTACAGATGGGTCACTCTGAAGGTCATAATGAAGGCTGGCAAGTGGGAATGTTTCCAAATTTTTTGGTACTTTTATGTTCAGCTGGTGAGGCCCTAAAGGTAAAGCGCTTAGCCACTTAAAAATAGCTTCTGTTTCCATAACCCTTTATTGAAAACTCTGAAGAAAGCGTATTAAAATGTGTCTTGTGTAAAGGTGTCCGTGTCCTTTTCCATCCCCTTTCCTCTCTGGGCTCCTTTAGTTCATATTATAAAACCACATTTTCTAGCCATGAGGTAGGAAACTACTCCCAGGGATGTAGATGTTGAGAGTGAGACCCAGAGGGAGGCCATTAGAAAGCCCCACTTTACTTTCCCTGTGTATTTTCTCAATTCCCATAAAGTTTCCTCTCCCGGAAAGCATCTGGCTGGATTATGGGACTATTTGCCCTTAAACTGCAACCTTATGTGTGTTGACTCCAAACCTGGGGCTAATCAAGAGTCCAGGCCTTCTGTGTTTGGAGTCACTAGAAGAGATGTTATGTGATCCAAGAGCCTCATCCACCCTGGAAAAAACATCGCTGCACAGTCCAATGACAAAAGCCTCTTGTTCTGTATTTCACCCGTTCATGCAAACTTTCAGATACACAGAGATACACAATGGCATGATGATGGCTCTGCCAGAGGCAGGTTCAAATCTTGGCTCTGCCACTCATTAGCCATGTGGCGGAGAGCAAGGAATTTGACTTCTCTGGGCCTCAGTTTTCTTATGTGTGAAGAAAATGATAATATCTATGTGGCAGAGTTACCAGAAAGAGGAGTCAATCAGTGAGTTCAAGAATGTCATGTGCTTAGCACAGTGACATGTAGTAAGCATTCAGTAAATATTAGCTATATATCGTTACTCTAACAATTTCTAATAGAAATACCTCTGAAACGACAAAAGTAAACAAGATAAAGAAGTGAGGATATTATTGGAAGTGGTTTTGTGTGTGTGTGGGGGGTGTGTGTGTGTGTATGACCGAGAGAGAGAGGTGGGAAGGAAAAGAAAAATGAAATTCTGAAAGTTCTTTTTTGTTTATTTGTTGGAAATAATGGCAATCTTGGAGACTGGGATCATCCTGGATTAACAGAGCAAAGGCTGAGTGACATGATACTCCCTTATTTAATGCTTAGTCCCCTCCCGAGATTTTATTGCCAAGCCTGGGGTCAAACGTTCTCTTTCTGTGGGCTTTCCTGAGCTATTTTTACCTGTAGTAGAACATACCACACTTGAGCTTTATTTCCAGTTAAATGAAATATGAAGTCAACAAAATATGGACTAAGGAAAAGTATTAAAATTTTCAGGAAGTAAGTATTTAGAATGACTCAGTGAAACTGATCTCTTTGAAGCCACACAGTATTAAATAACATGTTTAACTGGGCCGAGCAGAAGACTCACTTACTACCTGATTAACCAGCATTAGCAGTGCCTTTATAGAGGAGAGTGCAGGGTCCCTGCTGCTACTCACACATTCCATCCTGTAGCTGCACATGCGACAAGCCTTCTGAGGCCACCCCTGGACACAGCAGTTTTTTATTTTGGCCAAAGGTCAGGCTTTAGGATCAACAGACACTTGCATGAGGGGTACTGACTGGGACCTATCTCTGCATAATTGGTCTGATTTTAGAACAGAATGAGGAGTGTGTTTTCGGGAGCTAGATTGTCTGACTTGGACTCTTAGTCCCTTGGCTCACCAGATGACCCTGTGTCTCAGTGGAATCATGATTGTACCTTTATTGTGCTAGGACTGCCGTGAAAAAGTACCACAAATTGGTTGGCTTAACACAACAGAAATTATCTCACAGTTCTGGAGGCCAGAGCCCTGAAATCAAGTTGTTGGTAGGGTTGGTCTCTTCGGAGGGTTGTGAGGGAGAATCTGTCCAGGCCCTCCTTCCCTGGCTTGAAGATGGCTGTCTTCTCCCTGCATCTTTACATTGTTTTCCATCTATGTGTACGTGTGCCTACATTTCCTCTTTTTTGTAAGGACATCAGTCATTCCAGATTAGAGCACTCCCCCAAATGACTTCATTGTTAACTTGATTAACTCCATAAAGACCCTATCTGTATCTAAAATTTAAAATTGTGAGGGACACAATTCAATATAACAGTACCTGATAGCATTTGATAGCATTTTTTATGACTACTTAATAGATGTACAGTGCTTAGAATAGTGTGCCTGGTACATAGTTAGCACTTACAAATCCATAACAATAATAACCTGTGATTATTATTATAATTATTTATATAGTTCTCTTTACCTCACATTTACTTGCTAATGTGCTCAGCCCTGGATGGTTTTAGGGTTCAGAATCTGGAAATTGAGGTGAGGTGATGAATTTCACTAGACTATGAAGCAGTAAAAACAAGGATTTTGTTTTGTTTTTTACTGCTTTGTTTACTGAAGCGTCTTTAACTATACCTGGCACATAGTTTGTGCTCAGTAGGTATTTGTTGAATTAGTTAACTTAAGGCTATGGGGTGAAGGAAGTCACTCCCCTCCAACCACTGACCTCCTGTCCTTGGGGCCTCAGTAATTCTTGCCAAACCTTTTATGAGAAGAGAAAAGCCAAACACTTCCAACATATAATTTATAGCTGCTGTTACAAAGAGAAATGGGAACCATATTTACTGATGTATGTAAACATAGCCCATGTAAAATAAACCAGAGAGCTATATGCTGGCCTGAGAAGCAAAAGCCTAAGTCAGCAGTGGCTCTGCCGAGGATGTTATGTGCTCTGCCTCTTTTTCCTTGCTCTCCTTTGTTTGGTTGTTGTGAGCAGGAGCCCTGGCCTAGGGGCGGTGTGTACGGTGCTGTGAATGTGCTGCAAGCAGATGCTTCTCTTCTCTGGCCACATGATGTGAGCTGTAGCACAGGGATGTGGGAATAAGGAGCGTGAGGAGAGGAAAAGGGGACAGTGTTGGGGGAGACCACATTTTCAGACTTCCTGCCCTGTGAATTAAGTTTTAGTGGATTTAAAATAGCCTGGTGTACATGGAGCTCTTAGAGGTACTCCTTGATGACAATGGATACTGATTCCCAGAATGGCCCTTTATCCCTATATGTCATCTTGTGCTTCATGGATCTTGTGCTTCATGGATCTTGTTTCTGTCATGATTCCTATTCCACTTATTCATGGTAATGTTTTATTTCATAACCTATGCAAACATAATTCATATATTTACTCAGAGCTCTATTTATTTGTTGTCTGGGAGACATATCCTTCAGAAACATTGCCGGTTACATAGCATTTGGGTCCACATAGCCAGAGGCATGCCTTTAATACACAGTAAATGTTTGACTCCTTATCTGTGTGACAGAAGGCTAAGGAGTAGAAAATAGAAAAATGTGTGCATTCTGTTTTTGATCTGTAGAAGCCCTGGAAACAAATATGGATCAGCCGCTCCCCACCCCCCCATTCTTGGATGTCTTGACAGTCTCACAGAGAGAGAGAGCATGGGTGATGGAAGGTCTCCTCCAGACCTCCTGTGTTTGACTCCCCTCTGTGACATCCCTAGTGAGGCTCCTCCTGTGTTGAGCTCCCATAGCTAAGAGGGAACTTCCTACCTCCTTTAGGCAGCTCTCACCCTTGCTTATGCTGACCTACAAATCAACCTTCTAGTAACTTGAACTTCTTAGCTGCCAGTGTGCCCACTGGGATTTCATATTGCTAACTATTTCATTTGTGTTTGTGTTTTATTATCAGTTCCTATGGGTTTGGTCCTCTGGACAGTGCCTCCCTCAGGGTCACTCCGCCCTTTCCCAATGGCATCAGAGTAGCTTAAATACAAGTTTTCAGAGAAGCATTCCTTGCTTCAGCATTGCGTGTCTCACTTGCTCCTTTATCATTTTGGTTTTTACCCTTTTATGATTTGTGATAAATATTATGGAAAAGAGTAAACGTTATTGGGTTCACACCCATAAAGGAGTGCAGACGGGTTTGAAAGATAGGGAGCAGGTTGCACTATTAAAAAGGTTAGTTAAGGGGCTCCTGGGTGGCTCAGTCAGTTAAGTGTTTGCCTTCAGCTCAGTCATGATCCCAGAGTCCCAGGATTGGGCTCCACATAGGGCTTCCTACTCAGCGGGGAGCCTGCTTCTCCCTTTGCCCCTCACCCCGCTTGTGCTCTCTCTCTCTTTCTCCCTCTTTCTCAAGTGCGCGCTCTCTCTCTCTCTCTCAAATTAATAAGTAAATGAAGTCTTTTAGAAAAAAGTTAAAATAATCCTCATTAAGAAAGTGAGATTTGAGGGGCGCCTGGGTGGCTCAGTGGGTTAAGCTGCTGCCTTCGGCTCAGGTCATGATCTCAGAGTCCTGAGATTGAGTCCCGCATCGGGCTCTCTGCTCAGCAGGGAGCCTGCTTCCCTCTCTCTCTGCCTGCCTCTCCATCTACTTGTGATTTCTCTCTGTCAAATAAATAAATAAAATCTTTAAAAAAAAAAAAAAAAAAAAGAAAGTGAGATTTGAGCAAGAAGAAGGTGAGGCAAGATTAGCAGGAAGGTATCTGGACAAAGAAGGAGTTAGCTGGAGTAGAGTGGATAGCTCAGCAAAGGCCCAAGTGAGAACATACCTCCTCACCCTGTGACACCAACAGGACAGGGCGCTGGTGCAGAATACACAAGGAGGAAGGAGGCAGGAGAGGAGCCCACATCACATAAGTCCTTTAGGCCCCAGCAAGGATCTTGGTGTTACTGTGAGTGAGAAGGGGGAGCCCTTGAGGAGTTCTGAGCACAGTGTCATGGTCTGACTTGGGTATTACAAGGATTGATCTGGCCATCAGTGTTGCGAATAAACCATGATGGGACAGAGGTGGAAGCAGGAGATCACTTGGCAGATTATTTCCCTAATCTGGGGGAGAGGTGATAGCAGTTATGGGAATTAGGTGATAGCAAAGATAATGAGAAGGCTGGATTCTGGATATATTTTGGAGGAGAGTCGGTAAGAATTGACTGGTTGGGTGACAGATGGAGAGGAATTGAGGACAAATTTTTGACTTCTACCTTTGACCGAAAGATAGAAGCTGGTTTCAGCTGAGATGGGAAAAATGATATATGAAGCAGGTCTTTGAAGAGAAGTGCAGGAATTCATTTAAGCTTATTGAGTTTGGGGTGTCCAAGTGGACCTGATGAGTACACATGCACATTGGAGCCACAAATGTGGAATTTGGTAGAGAAGGAAATATATATCTGGGCTGGAAGGTATAGATTTGGAAGTGGTCAGCATATGTGTGGTAATTCCTTGAGGCTGGATATGGTCACTCAGGGAGTGAGTGTGGCTAAAAAACAGGGCTGAGACCTTATGCATCCCTACATCAGGGGATTACTGAGAAGGGGCCAGCAAAGGAGACAGAAAAGAAGGGATCAGTCAGTAGGAAGAAATCAGTACTGTGTCTAGGAGACATGAGGAGAGAGGTATCAAGAAGAGAAGGGAATTACCGATTTCAATTCTGCCGATGATGGATTTAGTAACATGAAATTCATCAGTTACTTCAAAGAGTGTTTTGTGGGCCCAAGTCTGAGTTTAAGAGAAAATCAAGAGGAGGAATTAAAGACATTACATATAGACAGTTCTTTCTAGAAGTTTTGCAGCAAGGGGCAGGAAAGATTTTTGAGAGTAATATGTCTTCATTATAAAAATTCAGGTAAGATTAAGAACGTAAAGGAGAAAAACTCACAGTTCCTGCAGTCTGGAAATAGTCACAATTAACATTTTGGTGTGGATTCTTCTGGTTTTTTTCTATACTTAGACCTTCTTTACTGAATCAGGATGAAGTTATCATATATAGTTATTTTCCCAATTATTCTCCTTGCATGATATAACCACTTTGCCATGTCACTGAACAGTCTTTGGCAACATTCACTCTATGGTCTTTGCATCTCATTTAGTTGAGAGTTTCAGTAGTTTTTATCCTATGCAGATACCATAATTTATTACAGAATCCTTTTGTTAGGCATTTAAGCTGTTTTCAGTTTCTTTGCACTATTGTAAATTACCAAGTTATGAGTTTTTTAACATTAAGAAAGTGCACCTTTAAAAAATATACTGTAAGCAGTTCTCCCAGTTCCTTGATTAACTTTTGCTTATAATGGAGAAATTAAATTTTGTATCTTTCTTCCTTTTTAATTATGGTTAAAAAGGCTATTTCCATAGATACGTTAAAAAGTTAAATCTAATGTATAAAACCATAAAGGAACTAGATGAAAAGTTAGCCATCTGGAATTTATTTTAATATAAGGTAAGCCTTCACTTACTTGTTTATTTTTCCCCACAGTCATATTCCAGCATAAGTGATGACTCAGTCTGCCTTCTCTTTATAATTCAGTATGAAAAAAAGATAAATACTCCATCTTTGTGGAATTGTGAGGTAGCTGCGGGTGGGGATCTTACAGTGTAATTTCTTGAGAGACTGGAAATCTTAAATCAAAATGCTGTAGCCTTTCTTCAAGAGCCTGGCCTAAGTCATGCCACTTCCACAGTCTGCTCCAACCATCAAAGAGTTTCCTTTCTTTTAAGTTCCTATAGGGTCCATGCGTGTTATATTACCGTGTATTATTATTTGCTGTTTTGCCTGTCTAGTGTCACAAATACATTGGAATCACCTTGAGCACAGGCGCCGCTTCTCATCTGTTTGTGCCATTATTAGAAGAGGGTTCTATTAGATCCAGTACTTAATTATCTTGTCCCTGAGGTTTGGACTTTGAGTTTTTACACCTGAAAAACAAGGACAAATATGCTATAACTGGTTTGAATGATGTTAGGTAGATCAGTGACAGAAATAAAGACTAGAATGAAATGCAAGTATAGCATATAATCTGACCCAGGCATCATCCCCATCTACCTACAAGACCTCTTGCTGTTTCCTATGCATGCCATTTCCTTTCATAAATTCCTGGCTTGGCTTATGCCTGGAGTACTACTCTTTCCCAGTTTGCCTGCCAGGTTCCTCCTTCAGGTCCAGTTCCTCTTATAAGAAATGATAATAATATTTAGAAATTATAAAGTCACTACCCAGAATTGATTGTTATTAATGTATTGGCATGTTTGCTTTCCATCTTATTCTTCATATTATTCTGCTTACCTACTCATTGTTTTTGTTAACATGTTATATGCTTTTTCAAATTATCTAAATAATGAAGAAAAAACAAATTTAAAAATCAAGTCAAATCCTACCATCCAGCAAAAAATTCCACAAATATAAAATGAATTTCATTCCAGACAATATTTTTTCTTTTTTCACCTTTCTCTCTTCTTATATTTCTTTAGTTTCACCAAATTTGAAGATTCTCTTGGGCTTCAGTATATATATTCTTCAAATATGCCCATCCTGTTACTTCTTGAAAATGGTTTGCTCTGTCTGTTTGAATACCTAAAGAATTATTTCTTTAAACTTCTGCAGCTTAATCAAAATATGTCTCAATATTGAGCGTTTCTTGAAACATAAATTGCTCTTTCAATTTTTCCAGATTAGTACATTCTTTCAGTTCAGGGAGTTTTGTTTTGATTCGGTTTGTTTGTTTGTTTTGTTTTTATTAAGTGTTTACACACATTGTTTGCACACACTCTTCTTGGTTTACCTCTCAAGGAATTACTCTTGTAATTACTCATCTTTGTCTTTCTTATCTATTAGTTTCATTCTAATTGCTTTGACCTGTATTTTTTTTCACCTGTATTCACTACTGTTTTCCTAAGCCTCTTCTGCAGGTCGATGATCAATTCTTGATACCTATTCTATTTCTTACTATGTTGATTTTTTATTTATTATTTATTTATTTATTTAGTTAGTTAGTTAGTTATTTTATTAACAAAAACTTGTGCCGCCGCGATTACTTTTTTTTTTTTTAAAGATTTTATTTATTTATTTGACAGAGAGAAATCACAAGTAGGCAGAGAGGCAGGCAGAGAGAGAGAGAGAAGGAAGCAGGCTCCCTGCTGAGCAGAGAGCCCGATGCGGGACTTGATCCCAGGATCCTGAGATCATGACCTGAGCCAAAGGCAGCGGCTTAACCCACTGAGCCACCCAGGCCGCCCCCCCCCCCCGCGATTACTTAAGTCATTCTCTTCTAAGAATTTGTACAGTTTTACTTCTCAGTTTAATTTTATTATTTGTAAAATTAGTTTATTGTTCTAATTCAGGGTTTTATTTTTCATGAGAAAGTTAGAAATCAGGCTTTTCTTCTCTTTTACTATATAATTTTGGATCTTCCAATTAATGGACATTTTCTAGTACCAAAATTCTCAGAAGAAAAAAGAAGTATGAACATGGTGCTGTTTCATGTGAAGGATTCTAAAAACAGCAACTTAAAAACAAGATAAAAGCTTATTTTTCTTAAATTATAGATCTGAGGTGGAATGGTGGTTCTGGTCTGTGACATCCTGTCATGGACTTAGGTTCCTTTCATTCTATAGCTCTACCATCTGTAAGAGTGCTACACTTGTCCACCTGATCCAAGATGGCCCAGGTTCCTTTTGAGCCCTCAGGAAGAGGAAAGGGAAGGGGGAAGGCATATCTTGTTCTTCAAAGTTTCAACCTAGAAGGACCACAGACGATTTTCCCTCACATCTCATTGATCTCAATTAGTTACCTGGCTGTCTTAGCTTTGGGGAAGGCTGAGAAATCCATCCAGACTTTATGCTGGGTCACCATGTGTTCAGATAATTTTTTTTTTGTGGATAAAGGCATGAATAGATATTAGGGGAAAAAAGCAGCCTCCGCCCTCTCGTACTTATTACTTTATATCAGTGGTTATTTAAGGGTTTGTCTCGTGATTTTTGTGAGCCTTTCAAAAGAAGGAATCCTTTTCTCCATCCTCATTTCCCCAGTGCCCGAGTCCCACATATAATAAGTTGTTCAATAGTTTTTTGTTAGATAGTTGTTTTTGAATTAAAATGACACAATCCATATAATTTTTTGAATTTCTGGATGAATGGGGTCTATAAACTCATAAAGTGTTCTTGGAACATTATAGAAATTTTTGACAAAGAGGACAGGGCTCCCTATTATATTATTCTAGTTTGATAATTGTCCCCGAAATCAATGATAGCTACAAAGTATATGAATTTGATTGAAGTAAGTATAAATATCACCAGTAATATAGGCTCTTCTTACTCAATATGAAAATGTCTTTGGATAATAAGTGGATTCCTATCTAAATTCATGAGTTTTCTTATGACATTTGGGTTAAGCCTGAAATGGATTAATCTTTTTCTGATAAAGTCTCATAAGCTGTGATTTCTCTGGTGACCACATTTAATTAGATATTAAATAAACTGCTTATCTTTATACCAACAGGTTTTATGACAGCATTTTTTTCCTGAGCTGTATTTCACAGATTAAGTAGCTAGCAGTAGTAAAAAATAAAATAAATTTTTTTGGTAACCATAATATCCTTAGATTAGAAATTAAAATATGCCACTTTTTAAATGAAAAATAAATATCCAAGCTTAGATTTAAAGAACAGAAATGGTAAGATAGTTTAAATATATATACATTCAGTGCAAGTAAATTCACGTTGTTTTTCTGAATACTATTTTACCCCTAGAAATTGGCTTTTTTTTTTTTTTTTTTTAGTGGAAAAAATTCCATTTAATCTGCAAAGGCTGAAACATTTTTGTGATAAGGCTCTGAAGGTTTTAATTAAAAACTTGAATTTTCTTTCTTTCCTTTTTTTAATGCTAGACATTACAGTAAGGTTCTCCAATTCCAGTATACCAATGACATCCTTACCTGTTTTTCCCCCAAGTGTTGGTGTGAAGAGGAGAGACTTGCAGTTCTTGTGGATGCTAATTTAATCTGCTGTTTTAGCAACTGGAACACCACAGAGATTGATTTGGAAACACCAGATGACCTTTTGTACAGATCAGAGCAGCAGACTTTCTGAGTTGCCTTCAGTACTGAGATCCAAAAGGAAAAAAAGATCAGCAGTTGTCAGATTGCCTAAAGGCATAAATTCTATAACAGGTTTAATTTTTCTCAGTTCTATTCTGTTTCCTAGAGCACAGCAAAGTTTTAAAAGAGACTGTTTCACTCTCCAGAAGTTTCTTTAGTTCCATCAAATTGAAAGTGAAATGATTTTTACTTTTCGTTGTTAGTCCCTTCACCTTCCCCAGTGTACTTCAAGTGACGGAGGCACAGGGAGAGTGAGTAGCGCAACCTTGCTGGGGCAAAAGCTGATGACTGAACTGGTCGACTGGGCTTCATCTGAAGTCCTGGCTCAGACTTAGCTGGCATATATCTCACTCAGATTTGGTATCTTCAGACCTTGGTGGTTAAAGGTTAAAGAGCATCCAGACTGTGGTGGTTTTTTGTTTTTTGTTTTTTTTACTGAATGCTTTCTGGGTATTTTTATTTTAATGGTTTAAACTCAGGTCGACCGCAATAACATGGTTCCAAGTTATTACTGGAACTTGATGTGCTGGGATCATCTTGGACTCCCTTTCTTTATCCATACCATCATATCTTGTTGATTTTTTTTGTTTTTTTACAAGTCTCTCATACCCTTCTAAATCTTAGTGCTACTTTCTTATTTAACTTTCACTTTGTTACTAGCTTTTCTAGCTTTTGAATGTTCATCTTGTCAACATCTCTTTAACAAGCTCTGAGTAGCACTGTTTAATTAACCTAAAGATCCATTCACCTCTTTCTCACCATCTGAAAATGGTGGACAGCTCCCTATTCCTTGTAGGATATGGAACATTTTATGGACAATAGTACGTTAAGGTAATTTGACTTCATAATGCCTTTAAAATTTTTTAACTGTGATGAAAAACACATAGCCTAAAATTTGCCATCATAACCATTTTTTAAGTACACAGTTCAGGAGTGTGAAATATATTCATGCTGTTCTGCAGCAATATTTTATAATTCTTGAAGGTTTTATTCCCCTCTGTACTGAAGAAAAATGTAGATTCTGTTAAATCTAACATAGATTTTAAAGGATTCTATATTTGAAGGCTTAAGAACTTTATGCCAATCAACTGAAATAATGATGTGCAATTAAGTGGCGGCCGCTGTAGTCTTCCTTGACTTCAGTTATGATTGTGCTACTCACTTTTCCTTTCTCTGGTGTATCTCAAAAGAGCAAGGATGAGCTTCACTCATGTTTGGCCCTTAGTAACTTTTGTTGATTGGCTATGTGGGATGCTAAGACCATTGTTAATATGGTCTTTTCTTGACCATCTTTCCAAGAATAAAGGGTAGTTTCATGATGTTCTTTTCAATGAAACACAGTTCAACTACATCAAGAAAAAATGGCTAATATTGTTAACAGTCTTCCATCATAGCAATTAAAATGAAAAAGAGAACATGTGAAAGTTGGAAAATGCTTTTCTAATATCTGTTAATGATCTTATTTGAGTGAATTACTTGATTTCATTTGCATTCTTACATGCCTTAGAACCAAATGAAAGAGAAAGTTGGATTTTGAACCAATTTTTAAATAGTGGGCTAGTTGCAAATAGAACAACTCACTGCAAGTCTTTGGTCAATTCTCTGAATCTCTCTGGACTAAAGGTGTATTTAATTAGACTCTGTTCCAAAGATTTTGATTCCTTTACATGATGTACCAGTGACCAAAGTAATAATATAAAACAGTGTCAGGCTTAGCACTATATTTTGTTTCTGGATAATGCAAAACAGAACCTTTTACATTACAATAAAACCTTAAGATTATAATAAATTACAATAAAATCCCTTAAGATTATAGTATAAAAAATGTCACATAAGAGATCAATTAACTTTGCATTTTACACACTGAATTGTTGGTATTCTGGATTCTTACTCTTTTTGCCCTGTGCATTTTCCCCAGAGTTGGGAGGGGGATGCTTTATTCATTCCAATGATTTCCTAGACCATTGGTATGATTACAATTATGTATCTCTGGTCCTGGCCTTCCCTCTAAGCTGAAAGCCATATTTTTAACTGCTTGCTTTCTTTTTCTTCTTAATTTTTTTTTTTCATTTGAGTATAGTTGACACACAATCTTGTCTTAGTTCCAGGTATGCACCGTAATAGTGCTTCAACTTCTCTATACATTATTCTGTGCTCACTAACTGCTTTCTCAGTATGCCCCTATAGATGTTTTTGTAGGCACCCCATACTTAAAATGACCAGTACTGATATTGCCTTTCTGCAGAGCAGACTTGTTTGAAATTCTCTGTCTTGGTTAAAGGAGCACCTTCCCCTGGGTCTCTAGGCTAGAACCTTTGAAGTCATTCTCATTTGCTATGTTTCCATAATTCTACCTTTATTCTATCATGAATCACTTTTTTTTTTTAAGATTTTATTTATTTATTTGACAGAGAGAGATCACAAGTAGGCAGAGAGGCAGGCAGAGAGAGAGAGAGGAGGAAGCAGACTCCCTGCTGAGCAGAGAGCCCGCTGCGGGACTCGATCCCAGGACCCTAAGATCATGACCTGAGCTGAAGGCAGCGGCTTAACCCACTGAGCCACCGAGGCGCCCATATCATGAATCACTTTTAATCTGAGATAGCCTCTTGTGTGGAGTGGCCATCCCTGTGTTTTGTCACCTATTGGAGTTTTGCTATGAAGCTCTTTCAAATTTAGTGCAACATCCACATCATTACCAGACATGAACTGCTAAAAAAAAATATTTTGCTAATGAAGAGGAAATGAAAAGGAACAAATAAATCTGATCATGTTACATTCTTGCTCCAATAGTTTTTTTGTCCCCCCACTTTCCTAGAGCAGCATTTTACCAAATGTATATTATGAATCTCTGAAAGGACCCTATAGGATGTAGCATTTTCTAAACTTATTGATCAAAAAGCATTTCGTTCTTTTGGGGTGTGTGTGTGTGTGTTTTCCCCCCAAAGTGACTGAGGGAATTGGTATTCTGAGAAACATATGCTAGAAAATACCCATTTAGAGATAAAACAAAACAAAACCAAACCTAACACTTAGACCTAGCCTTGCCGATCTTATATCAGCTTACCCCTCTAGCTTTAACCTCATGACACTCATAAGCCAGGTTTCCTACGCTTTAGCTACCCTGAACTTGACGGCTGTGTTCCCACCCCCAACCCCGTACACAACATGCACCTTCCTGCCTTTATTCTTTTACCATCGGTTTTTCCATAGCAGACATCCACTCACCCCCATCAAGGTGACTGTCACTGAAGCTCTTGATCATCTCCTCTGTGAAACCTCTGCTCCTTGTGGAATGACTTGCTTTCTGTTTCTTCACAGAACTTCTTGTCTCTACCGGCTCCCCCCTGCCACTGCCGCCCACCATGTATTAGCTATCCATTCATCTGTCCGTCCCATTATGTTTTTATTAGGTTCACAGAGTTCTCGTTCATTAGTCTGTGAGCTCCTAGTCAGGCTAGTGCCCTGTTTTCCTCATCTTTACATCCTTGGCATAGAGTACAGTGCTTAAAATGCAGATACTTCATTAATTAATGTCCAATTAGATTAAAAAAAAAAGGAAAAGCTTTAAAATATCACATAGCCGTTCTTTTTAACCAAGGATTCATAATGTTTATAAGCAAGCATTATCCTAGCCTAGAGTTTGAGAAAGTAATATACCTTGCATCTTACAGCCTGTCAGAATTCTGGCTGGACATTCAATTCTTAAAGAACAGAGAATATGGGAAGCCTTGGTGGCTCAGTTGGTTAAGGGATTGCCTTCAGCTCAGGTCATGATCCCAGAGTCCTGGGATCGAGTCCCACAAAGGGCTCCTTGCTCAGCGGGGAGCCTGCTTCTCCCTCTGCCACTCTGTCTGCCTGTGCACTCACACTCTCTCTCTCTCTCTGGCAAATAAATAAACAAAATCTTTTAAAAAAGAAAAGAAAAGAACAGAGAATACATTTTTAAGAGGCATAGGTAGTGCAGGAGAAAGCTTGTAAATATAAGCTTCATTTGACTATCAGTGAAGAAGTGTCCACACTCTTAAGAGTGAAGAGGAATTTGAAATCGTAATTCCATTAAGGATACAGATCTAGTTTCCTTAAATTATAATTACAATGGAGTTCTTTAAAAGAAGTAAATGCCCATAGTTTGGCATAAGCAAAAGTTCAAATAATATTGAGTACTCATAAATCAAAATTTAATGAGTCCTGCATGGTCCTGGGTCACAAGCTAGATCTTGGGCTGACAGTCAGAGGGGATGTGTGGGTGGATCTAAAGGAGCGGTCACCAGGTTGGCTGTTTGCGGAAGCACTGCATGGGAAAGTGAAACCTGGTGTTATTTCAGCCTTTCAGCAGAAACCAGCTTGTGGAGAGTTCCATCGTGCTACATCCAAGTTCTCTGGGGCTCTTACTTATAAACGTGAACCCCAAATCGATTAACAAAAAGACTGTGAATAATGTTTTCCATATCCCTTCTTTTAGGTATGTTTTAATAGTAATTATTGTGTAGGATCAAGCTATCAGAAGAGAATTCAGCCTTGGCAACAATGTTGAACTAGACGAACAAACATGCAGAAAGAGGTCAGAGAGACCCTCCTCTTAGGCTAGGAAAGTGTTTTTATGTCTTTGACCCCTGGTTCATGCACTGGATGGTCACTGTTTGAGAAGTGCAGCTGTGAAGCCACTTAAAGTAAAGGGCACGTGATTATGTTTGTAAATCAGCTGCCGGTGTTGTTCAAAGCCCTAGCTGGGAGGAGAGTGCAGGAAACACCGCCCTCCCCATCAGCCACCACAGCTTGTTTAGTAAGTTTATGATACTCTGATGCCTTAATACTTATTTACAGCTTAACTTGCATCTGTAAATTCTCAAATTTGCAATTCTGAATGGAACTGCCACCACTATTTAATCTACCAGGTATACATTCCTGAACTATATGCATTAGATATTTTGGTGGGGGTACTGTTTTAAGTTTAATTTTAAATATGAAGACTTTTAGAAAATATGATGTCAACTTGGTTAGGTGTTATGTTTTATGTTCTACTTTCAATTAGTTTATTTATATCTGTGGATTTTTAAAAAGGATTATTGTTGGGGGCGCCTGGGTGGCTCAGTGGGTTAAAGCCTCTGCCTTGGGCTCAGGGGTCGTGATCCCAGGGTCCTGGGATCAAACCCTGCACCTTGGACTCTCTGCTTAGCCTGCTTCCTCCTCTCTCTCTCTGCCTGCCTCTCTGCCTATTCTCTCTCTCTCTCTGTGTCAAATAAATAAAATCTAAATAAATAAATAAATAAAAGGATTATTGTTCTTTGGGTAAAGCAGTATAATAATATGTCATTTTAAAAATGCTCTTAGAACCACTTTTTACTGAAAATTACATGTTTAGAACTGCTTCTTTGCTTTAAATTATAGTACTGGTAATGAAATACACAAAAATTGATTTAACATTCTTACCTTTTGGGAGGATAATCAGTTTAACATATTAGACAAGAGACTTTCCTAGAACATTGTGCTGTTAATTTAAGCCTAAACATTTGGCCAATTTAGGCATTCAAAAAGAAAAACACATGACTTGATAAATATTGTTAATAAGGACACTACTGTAACAGTGTCAGGAAGCTTGTGAACACTGCATGGATTGGGTCCTATGAAAAGGTTAGGACTAACATTGGTGAACCGGTACTTATTGTTGATGTTGAAAATCGTGAAGTTCGGTCCATGCCTTGTCTATCTCTTTTACTTTATTTCAGTTTATATTTTTTTATTTCTTGTGGAAGTACAATTTATATGTAGAAAAATGATCCTGAGAATACAGCTTGAGGAATTTTTACAAATTGAACACATCTGGCGTAACTGGCATCCACAGTAAGAAATGGCGCACTACCAGACCCCAGAAGCCCTCTTCTGCCCCTTCCCAGTAATGGCCCTACTTACCCAAGGGGGACCACTATCCTGACTTCTAACAGCAAAAGTACTTTTGCCTATTTTTGTACTTTATATTATTGGCTTCTTTTGTTCAGCACTTTGTATGTGAGACTCATCAGTGTTGTGTGAATTGTAGACCGCTTTCTCATTGCAGTGGAGTGGCATTCCATTAATTTGTCCTTACCTATCTGTTTTTATTATAATTTTATCATTTCATTAATTTTATTTCTCTGATTTAATGGCATACCAATCTACCTTTAAAAAGTTCAAATGCTGGGACGCCTGGGTGGCTCAGTTGGTTGGACGACTGCCTTCGGCTCAGGTCATGATCCTGGAGTCCCGGGATCGAGTCCCGCATCGGGCTCCCAGCTCCATGGGGAGTCTGCTTCTCTCTCTGACCTTCTCCTCATTCATGCTCTCTCTCAAGTAAATAAATAAAATCTTAAAAAAAAAAAAAATAAATAAATAAAAAGTTCAAATGCTATTCCTTTTACTGCATGTGCCATGCAATCCTTTAAAACATGGATAAATGAGGCAGCAATAAGTTTTGCAAATTTTACAAGTAAAAGAAACTGGTAGTGCATTTTCATTATTTGAGAGAGGTCATGTCCATGGCAGTGCATTGCAATTTTGAATATGTAAAAAGAAAGTGAATCTGGTAGAATGCCAAAATAAATTTAGTTGAAAGACGATGACAGAAATATATTTGTACTTAAGGTTTGGACATTGCCTTATACTTTACCATTGACTAGATGATATTTTCAAGAGAGTATCTTAAAGCAGAAAAGGTAGATTTGGTTTGGTTACCCAGTATGAAATATCCAGTATGTAAATGCCTTACATCTGTGTATTTGTTTTGCTGCAGACATAACCAGCAAGAGTTTAGTGATGAAATCTGTTCTTAATTATGAGAGCAGCTGTTGGAGTGGTAGCCATTTTTTTTTTCCTCCTGATGTGAAGTTGCCTGATTTACTCATTTTTGCCTGCATTTTTCAGGGCTGCTAGTGCAGAAAAGGGCCCCTTTGTGAGAGGTTGCAATTTGTTTTCTGTATGAGAGCCAGTGCAAATGGACTGAATCTGCACAGCAGGGTGGTTTTATCTGTCCTCCTCATGCCCTGCAAGCTGTCCTACCTCTGCTCAGCACCAGAGACCTATAAAACCACCCTGCAAATGAGGGGCCCGTTAAGTGTTCTGGCAAGAATCTCAGGCAGCAAGCAGTTCAAGTGAATTAACTAGGTCCTTCTGATGGGGTGGGGGGTGGCAGAGTTGGACGATACAGAACTGGAACAGATGGTATTAACATACTATTTTGTTTTTAGTTCTGTAGATTTATTAACATACCTCTTTCCGTTTCTATTCAGTTACTTTTCCATCCATAGGGCTATAGTGTATTTATGATCATTTAGGTTACCAAAATAAAGCAAAAACACGGTTAGATAATCTTTCAGATTATTTCATAAACAATCTGCATGCTAAACCCAGGCCTTCACAGAAGGGGCCTATTTAATTTCTCTGGATATTCACAGCATACTAAAATGAGGACTTGGGATGACACTGAATGTGGAAGCTGAGTGAAGAGGAGCTTTCATTATTAAAATTTTCTACTCTGGTATATAAATAGACCTACTCTAGGTCTGAATTTAAAAGCTTCATAGATTCCTTTCATATACAGAAATCAGTGAATTGTTTAGTTGAAGTGATTGATACCTATATATCAATCTTAGTTGCATTGAACATTTGTTCACTCTCCACACTATTTCAACTCTTGTCACAATTGCCTTAGCGCTTGAAGCCTGACGTTTGAAATATTAGAGGGCAATTTCTGCTACACTGTAAAATTTAAAAAATAAGAGACAAAAACAGAAATGCAAAAACAAAGCTTACCCTTGACAAACTGGGAGGAAAACACTTTTACATTTTATTTTATGTGAAAGGGGAAAGAATGTTTCTCATGCTTGAAAACCAGTGTTTTTGTAAGCTTTGTGAAGTGGATTTCTTCTGAAATTAGTGAAATTAAAACTAATGTTGTTTAGATGAAGTTTTCTGCTCTACTGGCACTTTCTGGAGCCATGTAGTCCTATTGCAAAACCTTTGAGTGCTCTGTACTCTAAACCTTCTGGAAAGTGCTTGCCTGGCAGCGTTATTTCCTTTCTTATTTTAATTAAATACAGACAGGCACAGAACAATTATCTGAGTAATTCAGTCCATTAGTGTTGCTTTTACAGAAAGAATTCAGGGAAAGGTGAGTTTTTCTCACCTGAATTGTCCAGATAATGTTTCTGCCTTCTGGTACTTCTGAAGTCAGTGGATAAAAGGACACTGGTTCTGTTGCTCTTTCAGTCAGCCTTCCCCCACAGACGCTGCACAACTGCAGACCTGCAGCTCAAGTCTCTGCCTCATTAGCAGGGATTTTAAGTATTTGATGTTGTTTCAGGATATATTAATAACAAGAACAGTAATAGTATTAACAAAGACATTTAAGAATAATTCACAAGTGATCCACCAAAAAGTGAATTATATCATCTTGGATTAAGGAGAATACAGAAAGATAATCCAAGATATATGGAGATCATCCTTTACATGAATTTTGAAAATTTTAAACCATGTTGGAGAGTGGAGGAAATGGGTCAGATGAAGAGTAGGCCCCATTCAGTTCTGTTTCCTCTACCATTGGGATAGATGGTGACTGTTGGCTTGATGAGATGGTCCTGTTCAAGGAAAACTGGATTAATCTCACACTTGTACAAGGCTCCTCTGATTAAGCAGAACTTATATTTCATCTAATATATTTTAAATCTCTTATGGTTGGGTTCTAGTCAGGCATGGACACATGAGTAGTTCTTAAAGGGGCTGAAACTCTTGTCTTTATTACCAGTTTGTGGATTATCCCGTGTATGTCTGGTTTGTCCTTGCATGAATTGTACGTACACATTGTGACAAAGATTATGCCCTGTCCCTCAAGGAGACTATCTGTATGTAGCAGTAACCTGAGTAATTGTCAGAGAGTGAACAGAGCTCAGAAAGCCCAGAATGTTCTTTTTCTTCCATTGTTAAAGCCTCTTCTTTTCTTTAATTAGGAGAGAGCCTAAATCAAAAAGGACAATTTTTGTGTCCTTTTTGATTTTATGTTATTTTTTATCTTAGCTCTCTACTTGATTGCTTGGTTTTCAGTTTCAGTTTGAGTTAAATGTTCCATGTTTAATGTTTTCTGCAAATTTCTAGTAAATTTAATATCCTGGGCCCGCGGTGTGAGGGAAGTTGGAACATCATCAGACCTGGAGAGTCATAAGGAATACTGTCAGTAGTTAGTTAACATGCCAGAATGAGACTCAGAAATTCAAGTAACTTAGTGAGTGTGGTTGCTCAGGCTGGACTGCCTTTTTCTGTTATGTTTATGTTCCTCTGGTTAGGTCGCCTTAGAAGTCTAAACTGAATCCCAAAGGATGGCCGTTTGTCCTCGACTGCCTTTGCTTGCTGGTGTGTGGCTCCTGTGACTTGAGTAAGAGCACTGTAGAGCTAGTGTCTTTGAGGCATTGCTGGGTCCTGATTGTGAACAGCAAAAAAACAATAGAAATTACTGGCATTTTTTTGTCTTCTGATAGTTGTCAGCCAAAGGCTCTCTTTTTCAAAAAGTTTTAGTGGTTTTATATTTTAGGTGTTTAATTGTCAGTGGACAAGTTCAGAACATTAAATATGTCTGATTATTTTAAGTGGTATAATTTTCAAGGACACTTTGAAATTCAGATGAAAAATGACACAGATATAAAGGCCTATTCATTTGAGTTTTTAAAACATGATATCAGGGGCACCTGGGTGGCTCAGTGGGCTAAAGCCTCTGCCTTCAGCTTAGGTCATGATCCCAGGGTCCTAGGATAGAGCCCCATATCGGCTCTCTGCTCAGCAAGAAGCCCCCCCCCCCCCCCCCCCCCGCCCGGCTGCCTGCCTCTCTGCCTACTTGTGATCTCTGTCAAATAAATAAATAAAATCTTAAAAAATACATTAAAAGAAAAAAATATCATATTTAAAGACGAATGACAAACAGGAAAATTTACAGTCTGTTAATTACTTGAAAACAAAGGATTCTTAAATATTATTTAAAAAATCACCACAAACATTTGCTCTAAAAGAAAAATGGGCAAAAGTTGTGAATAGATAGCTCACAAAGAGAAGATATCCAGCTGTCAAAAAAAATATCATATGGAAAATAAACATAAAGACACACGAATGAAAATATCAGTGTCTTAATATGTTGCCCATCTAACTGGCAAAAATTTAAAAGCTGTGAAGGATTGGGAACAGTCATTCTTGTAGATCCTTATAGAAGTCTACATTGTTAACTTTCTGAAATGTGATTTGGAGTGTGAGTGAAGAAATTGAAAATGTTATCTATAGGAATGTGTATCACAGTTTCATTTAACACATCAAGGAAGTGGGAAAAAAATCCCTCAGCCCTATGTGACATTAAAATATGATTTTGTGGGACGCCTGGGTGGCTCAGTTGGTTGGACGACTGCCTTCGGCTCAGGTCATGATCCTGGAGTTCCGGGATTGAGTCCCACATCAGGCTCCCAGCTCCATGGAGAGTCTGCTTCTCCCTCTGACCTTCTCCTCGCTCATGCTCTCTCTCACTGTCTCTCTCTTAAATAAATAAAATCTTTAAAAAAAAATGATTTTGAAAAGAACTTAATGTCATGAGAAATTTTTATGATACATTAACAGAAAAATAACTATATAGAATAGTATGTAGAAAATGATCTCGATTTTATAAATACATAGTCTGTTACCAGGGCTTACTTTGATTGGTGGCATTATAGGTTATTAAAATGTTTCTACTCTTTTTCAATTTGTTCTTACAATGAACATGAATTACTTTTATAATCAGAAACAACTCATGCAATTAAAAAATAACCCTGCAACTTAAAGTTCCCTTAAGTTGACTATAAAAATGTGTTATGTCAACAAATATTTTGTTTAAATAAAATACAGTGACTGAAAGACACATTTTTTTTTATATAGTATTGATCTGGATAAAAGAAAACTGATACACATAGCAGTTGCCCAGGGAGTACTAAATAAGAAGAGAACACCTGGCCCTGTGCTTACGGTTAGCACACCTGGCCTTAATGGAATCAGGAAAAGAAAGGCAATTGCCATAAATCGAGTCCTTTCATAGAGTGTCTGTCCTTGAAATCTGAAAATTGCCATGTATTGAGAAAGAGAAATCATTGCCTTTCTTCATGTCCTTCCAGTGCAGTTGTCCCACGGCGTGTCCCATCTCTAATTGCCACCCCATGCACAGTCGTGCCAGAGTGTCATTATAGCTGCAGTTAGAGCAAAGAAAACATTGACACTGTGTCTGTTAGGGCTCCTTTTGTGTCTTCTGTCCTGGCACAAGGGCCAAGTGTGCTAGACAGTCCTTGAGGCTGAAATGAGACTGTGGAACAGCGGGGAAAGGCAAGCAGCACAATATTTATTTCCGTAAGTGACATTATAGCAATGAATATGAGACTCAGAGTCCTCTATTAAGTTTAGTCAAGCAATAGCTGAGGGTGAATAGTGTGCTAGAACAGTAATGGGTTGTAAACCCAAGGAATTGTCATGAGTTTTTACATTATAAAAAAATCAGCCAGAAACTTACATTTAATTAAGGACACATGATTATTGCAAGAAGTGTACTTGAAAACAGGAGATAGTGAGCAATATAGACAGTAAGATATTCGGAGCAGTGTTTGTTTATCTACATTGCTTGTATTATATGGAATTCAAGTTCTTACTGATACTTGAAGTTCAAGGAATAGATTGGCAGCAGGAAAGAAAACGTTTAATATAGAGATAGTAGAACTAAGGAGCAGCTTTTTTTAAAGGTAAAGAATATAATATAATATAATAAAGGGAAAAAGGAACCTTAAAAAAATGAGTTTTTTCTCTCTGTGAACTCTGGCTGGTCCTTTTTTTTTTTGTTTTTTTTTTTAAGATTTTATTCATTTGACAGACAGAGATCACAAGTAGGCAGAGAGGCAGGCAGAGAGAGAGAGGGGGAAGCAGGCTCCCCACCGAGCAGAGATCCTGATGCGGGGCTCCATCCCAGGACCCTGAGATCATGACCTGAGCTGAAGGCAGAGGCTTAACCCACTGAGCCACCCAGGTGCCCCCAGCTGGTCCTTTTTCATGGCTCAGGAGCTTCCTCCCTGAATCCAAATATTCTCACTCAGCCTTAGATGCATAGCTGTTCTGAGCTTACCAGCCATCTCACTCTTTTCCTACAAAGACTCCTCTAACAGAACACCTCTGAGTAAAATGAGCTAGTTCCCAGGCACTGACTTTTCCCTGCAGAAAATGCAGTCTAATTCAGTTTAAATGTGTGGGGAACACCTAGTAGGTACAAGGCCCTTTGTATGCTCTGGGTGATACAGGCATAACTTTGTCCCAATCCTTGTCTTTGAAGAGGTGCGTAGGCAATACAAATGTATTTATTAATGAAATGTTCCCTTTTTATACCTATCCAGATTTTGAACAGACTTAAAGCATCTTCATTCCCTCCCTGTATTCCTCTCGTCTGGTTGAAGAGCCCTATTTAGTTAGTCCTCTGACCATCTTAATCATGCTAGTTGTTCACCTCTTCTTTCCCTACCATCATACACATGGTGCTGTGGTTTCATCCAGGAGGAGGAGAATGTCCTCATTCGCTGACGAGGTCTAGCATTTCTCTTCCTCCTGTGGGCCACAGGGCCTTGTGCTCTCAGAGAGAAAGAAATCAATAACGACTTCGAAGCCCTTTCATGTTCTCACTGAGGCTTTGAGGTTTGTTTGTTTGTTTGTTTGTTTAATTAACCAATAAGTAATTCTGACATTGGCAATATTAATAAAACTATAATGCAAGTATTTTCTACCCATTTTTCCCATATTGAGCTTATTAGCCTCTCCTGGTTTCTGCTGGGTTTGTAGCTTTCCAGTAGGTATCCCCACAAATACACATTTTTTAAACCCTATTTAGATTTTTCTGAGGATATGAGTTCTGTGAGCCGTCTTCACTTTTAAAGTATATTTGGGCATACTTTTCAGGTCATTGTGCTTCCAGGAATTCTGTTCCTGTACCTCTGAGGGAATGTGTGTTGCAGCTCTCTTTGAATTTTAACCGCCCAGGCAAATGTCCTGCATTTGGATCTTTGGATGAAGTTTCCCAAACTAGTGTGACATGGACATGTAGGGAAGGCAGGTTTTAACTGAGCTCTTTCTTTCCTTTAGAGCAGGATAGCGGGAATGCTTTGGGACAGGCTGATTGCAAACAATGAGTTCCTCCCCCTTGCAGAACAGGGCAGGAATAGGGTGATCAGTTGGGAGCTGTGACTGAGAGGGATGCATTACAGATACTAGTTGATCAGATATTTTCCAGGATCCCTGAACAACTCAGCATCTCTGAGCCTGTGAGAACAGGACTGGTGGGAGCTGCACCGTCCAGTTCCTTAAGTGTCCCCTGGGGGTCCCCTTTAGGACCCACATAAAGACCTTTGAGGCCAATCTAAAGGTGTAAGGCTATAAACATCTTCTCCACTCTAAGTTGAGGCAGGATTGCCTGGCAAAAAGGAAGGCAGAGGCCAGCCCCAATCTTTTAGATGGTTGTTTTGGAAGCAGAACTGGGTTATTAACCGGTTCATCAAAAGAAGAAAAAAAAGTGTGCTGCAAAGCTAATAGAGATTTAAAAAAGTCTGGCATTCATGTAATTTCTGCTAAACAGCATCTGAAGTCTATTTTGTTTTTCTTGAAAACGTAGGAGCTCCGTGGAGTTGGTGGGGTCTGGGGCTAGAATCTGGGAGCAGTGCTCTCCTTCATGTTGGAAACCCCTTTCCATCCTCAGACAAGGGCAACCTCCGGTTACACTGGGACAGTGGTGGCTAGCCGAGAGATGGTGAGTCTGTGAGATCTATTAGTTGGCTCCTGCCCCCTCCCCTGTCAGAGGGATGACTGTGGACTTCCTGAGCTAGTGCAGAGTTCTACCAGTTGTGCCCTTGGGGTCATAGGCCGGGAAGGGACCACTGGTGGTAAATTTCATCTTCCTGCAGGGCCACATCGAAGCCATTTCAGACATTCAAGAATCTATCTGGTTCTTAAACTGTCCAGAAACTATTTCTCATTCTCTCAGTTTAATGTTATGAACTCTTTATTTTAGGAAATTTAGCTTTAGAGCAAACTCACATTCTTCATCCTTTTAGTTCAAAGACCATTTCCTTTGGCCATCATCCTCTCTCTGAGTACACTTCTTGTATTTGAAAACCAATATGAAATTGGCTTTCAGCTTTCTCTTCTCCCCAGGTGGAGTAATTTCAGTTCCAGTCACATGAATTCAGAAGAAAAAGCTTGCTAGACAAATTTAAATCAAGTAAAATATAGGCCTTTTTTTAGGGATGGGAAAGAGAAGAGTGAGAAAAAGGTGGGGGGTGGGTGGGAAGAGAAAGAAATAGTTTTTATGCTGATAATATGCCATCTGAAGTTCAGGCTACCTGAAATGAGGTTTTATATTAAGTTTGCATCATTGCCGAATTAATCAGTTGCTGTACATTCCCCTTCCAATGGGAGCTGGAGTTTACTTTTCTTTGTAAGTTTTCTGGATTTCCTTTGTGAATTTAAAGGTAATTGTGTGAATTGAAGAGATTTAGGAGCTGTTGAGAGAAACAAGATTGCGGAGTAAGGATTCCTTACTTTTGCCAAAACCTCAGTCCTCTTTGAAACAGAAGTTATTAATCTTTGGGGAGAGTCATAGACCCATTTGAAAATCTGATAAAAGCTAAAAATGCTTTCCTAGGAAAAAAAAACCAACACATGTATATACAGGAACTATGCCATATAATATCGTTGAGTCCCTGGACCTCAGATTCTAATCCCCAAACCTAAAAGGGCTGCATTTTAGTCAGAAGTGAAAATGAATCATTTTGCATGAAACACTTAATTTATAAAAAGAAAGGAAAAAGTGAATTTTTCTTTTTATAAAAGGGTAGAGTAAAACAGATTCCTATTGAAGTATAGTTCTCTGTGACATAATTGGATATTTAATTTAATTTAAATTGAAAATGCTTTTTCATTTCTGAATTATTCCCACCAGAAATCCGTAATATCTAGTAGAATTTAATTTTGAATGAAAGTTGGTATTAACCTCCTCCTTACAATGCAGTGAGCCACGTAAAGAAACCCTGGCTAGGGGCACCTGGGTGGCTCAGTGGTTTAAGCCTCTGTCTTCAGCTCGGGTTGTGATCTCAGGGTCCTGGGATCGAGCCCCACATCCGGGCTCTCTGCTCGGCAGGGAGCCTGCTTCCCCCTCTCTCTCTGCCTACTTGTGATCTATCTCTATCAAATAAATAAATAAAAATCTTAAAAAAAAAAAAAAAGAAAAAAGAAAAAGAAACCCTGGCTAGGCACCAGGATAATGGATTCTTTTCTTGCTTTTCCCCTTGGCTGGTTGTAGGAACCTGGGTTCATCTGTCACCTTCTTGGGCTTTCTTATCAGTAAAATGCTGCCTTTGTTAGTTAGCTTTGTTTTTCTGAATTTTAGTTTTCCATTTTCATGGCTGTACTTTTCCAGAATTCAGTGAGATGTTCCTTGATGTACCACTTTTATAATTTAGTAGGGCGGCTTGGCAAAAATGAGTGGAGGAAAGGCTGTAATGAGTTCTTGGCACAAAGGGCTGCCACCATAATTGCTCATCAAAACTCATATATCACTCCTTCCATCCCAGCCAACTGGGTTCCAAACATTGTGGAGTAAGCTGGAAACTCTAGTGTCCCCTCCCTCTTAGCCCACATAAATACTTTTAAGGATACACAATGTATGAGAATTCAGATTTCCTAAACAATTTCCATCATTTTCACATATGCAGGCTGGGCCTGAGATCCCAGAGCGGATCTCACAGGACAAGCCAAGAGGATCCTTGGCTTCACACAGGATGGAAATCCATCCTGAGCCAGGAAGAAGTGAGAGCAGAATTTATTGAATAGTGCAAGGGATAGAGTGTAGCAGACAGAGTGACTGGGAGACTAAGAAAGGGAAATGGGTCTCCTGATCACTTAGGGTTTAGGAGTTTATATTGGAAAGGCAGTCAGGGTACCTGTTCCTTCAGGAATCCAGGGTAGGGTCTGATCAGAGGCAAATGGCAGGTGAATAATAGGTATCATTTCCTAAGTCATTGAAGGTAGCAGGGGTATAGATGCCAGCATCAGCCCAGGTTTTCTTCGAAGCTAATATCCTGGAACATGTTTGGAATCCATCTGTTCTTTGATGTTATCACATGTTTGCGAGGCTTAGGACGAAAGTCAGAGAATGATGAACTTTATTGTTTTCCCCTTGGAGTGGAAACATAGCTTCTTTGTTTTACTTAAATGCAAATATAGAACATGAGTAAATGGGGCCTACCAGAAAAACAGCAGAGACTGAGCCTTTCTAAAAATGGGGTCCCTTCGTTTTCCCCATCTCAATTTCCGTCCCACAAAATGAGCCATAGAAAGTGACTTGATTTATAGAGACTGACTGTCAAGAGAGAAGACCCACAGAGCGTGGTGAAACAAACTCAAGTTTACCTGCGAGTAAGAGTAGGCAAGTGTGATTGAGTAGGCAAAAGGTGAAAGATGCCTTCCAGTTCAGCAAGCTTCTTGGTTGGGCTCACATGCTCTTGGGGCAACCAAGTGGAAAATTTTAGTATTCCCTTAGTGGTTGAAATTTTATGTTTCAGGACGTACATTATTAATGATCACTACCTTGAATTGCAGTTGGATGATATGATTCCTTAGTGTCCCCACTGCATGGCGGGGCTGCCTCATGATGCACCCCATCACTGGCCCTGGTCCAGGGTTACATGTGTCCCAACTTAGAAAGACATGTGTCTCTAGTCTTCACTGGTATCAGAGGGTGGATTTGGGGATAAGGTGTTCAAACAGATCTCATTAATTAGCCTTTATTTTCTGCAGTGTGATGACAAATGTCAGCTTTTGCATTTATTTTTCACTCAGTTGCTGAAGGAAATCTCCACACTCGGAAGAGATCCTTCATAGTTGCAGGTGCGGTGGTGAAAAATCATTTTCATTTTTCACTGGTCAGAAAGACAAAAGGTGGTCAGATTGGGCCAAGACAGGTTTGACATAAATGCTGAAGTACCCCGCTAGTGAAGGAGAGCAGGTTATCTTTGGATCCTGGCAGCGATTACTCATGCTTTTAGCGGTGTGCCTTTCATCCCTACAATTAGCTTCTTGTCTGTGAGTGTTTGGATACAGAATCTGTGGTTGTCATGCAGTCATTGTCAAAATCACTCAACACTGTGCTCACTTTTGTGCTTGAGTACACTTATTGATGAGCACACAGGTGTTAAATTAGATTGGTTTCAATCCATTGTATGAAGTGGCCAGACACCAACTAATCCTCCTCTTGCTAAGGTTTCTGAAGTGTAGGTTACAGGAAAATGAAGAGTAATCAGATAGCTTTAATCAAATAGGAATGATAAAGATTCACTTAATTTTTAAAAAGTCCCATCACATTTCACCTAAGGGGGAAAAAAATAAAAACAACCTGTGGTAGAAAACAGGCATTTAGATAAAACTTATACATTTTACATGACAGTGCATTTGACTTTCATTTACCTCCATTGTATTAACATAATTTGTACATATTCAACATCTAAACTCCCTTACTCCCCAGCTCAGGAAATCACAGGTGAAATTGTTCTTCAGGAGTTATGTTTAAATGCAAATTAGAAAGGCAGGCTCAGAAATGCAGGAGCATTTCTGCTCCTTGGGGCATCTCCGGTGCTCTGACTCCTGGCTCAATACAGGGCTCTTATTATGGAAATGGCTCATTACTGCTTGCATTCCAGAAGAAGAACCCTCTGCAGGCACCCCTGCCCCAGAGCAGGCCACAACAAAGGGCCGGCCTACAAGCAGGCAAACTAATTAAAACAATAGCTGCAGAGACAGAATAGAAATTGGAGACCTGTACCTGTAGCAATAATTTTCCATTAAAGGTCTCATTTCTTTAAAAAAAATGAAGACTACCTAGAAAGGGGAAAACATTGAGAATTAGAATTAGGCAATTAGGGCTTATACAGTGTAAGTTTGAATACCCAGGTCAAAACTGAAGTATTTCAGTGGACCTGAATTTGTATTACAGTTCTGTGCAGCACAGATTTGGGGGTATCAAACCTAGGAGAAATTTGGGTCCATTTTAAGTGATTCCTGCCACGCCCTCCTCCCCCTCCCCCGCCCCGGACCCCAGCTCTGAGCATAGAGTAAAGTATAGCCATCCCTCTAAGGTGTCAGTCTGAATCTATGGGTAAAAAAAATACAGGAAGTTTTCTGCACTGATATAGGTGGTGGGAAAATGGAACCAGCAGAACACCTTGCTTATCTGCTTCCATTGTCTACCTTATACTTACCAGGATTTCAAGAGACTGAAAGTCCTGAGGATCTATGTTTTCCCTCCTCCTATCTCATCTTAACAAAGAAGTATTTTTCTAGTGAGTGGGCAGACTGCTTTTTAGCTGCATCTGTGCCCTGATAACAAAACACAGGGCCCCAGTTAGTGAGAGGTAAGTGCTACTCATGAATGCTAAGCAGCAAACTTTATCTACGGAGAACACTTTATATAGAGCTAAAGATCCTGTGAATTTAAGGGTTTGGAAATTATACAAGCCATAACAGGAAAAAAATTAAAGGTGCCATGTGTTGTTTTAGGGTCCATTTCTGATCAGATCAAATATGTCAAAAAAGCATACTGTTACATTAAATAAAATCACCAAAGGAGAAAAGCTTGCCTGTTTATTTACACTTAACTGTTTGTAGGTGAAGAGGCATAGCTTTCTTACGATGGCGCCCAGCTTAACAAAGGAATAAAAAGGCAATGCAGTATTTTTGCTGAGCATGATTAGTGCCAGAGCAACAGCTAGAAAAGGTAGCTTCCTCCTCTAGGAGTTGGGTGAAGAGTGGTGAGAAGGAGTTTGGAACACATCTTTGCCTTTTTTTTTTTTTTTTTTAATTGACTGGACTTAAAGTCACAATCCTTTTTAACCCGCTATAAAGTCTTTACATCACTTACCATTTTCTGTAATTATCTTACTCATTTTCTGGTTTATTGCCTGCCTCCTTGATACATGAAGAAGACTGTATCTCTCTTGTTTACTATGGTATCCTGGGGTACCTACAGCAGTGCCAGACATCCAGTAAAGGGCCAGAAACTATTTGTCAAATGAGTGAAAATACCATCCATAACGAAAAGCAGGGTAATACAGATAACTCTATGAAACTACATGGTGTCATTATTTGTCTTTATCTGATACCTCCTCCTTGCTACCCACCATGATTTCTATAAAATTACAGGAAAGGACATTGCTTGAGGCTTACCTGAATCAAGAGCTAACCAACTATAGCAGCTGTGGATACAAGTAATTCGTTTGAACTTGCTCCTGTTCAGCTCTTCTTGCTAAGCAGGATAGTCATGTGGATGACCAAGGAGTCAGACTGTGTCTTCTGAACCTGGCATACTCCTTGTAACTTCTGCACTGGACTCTCATTGACCCCAGGTCCGGGGCTTGGGGTATATTCTGGGAGACACCAGTATGATAGCTTCCTGTTCTTAGTGCCCAGTAGATTCATCAGTGCCACTAGCCTCTGGCAGGTGGCCAGCAGGCTTTAAGGTGGGACACTTCTGTGCTACTAGAAAGGACACCTACTTAATGTGGATCTCTACTTTGAGTTGTTTCACCTGTTCCTGGATTTAGTCCTCTTCTATCTTTACAGTGTATAGACATGTCGAATTCTTTTGGTTTCCTGCTCATGATTTAGATAGTGGAAATCAATCCAAATCATTTTTTTTTCCACCATAAAGTTTTGTTAACAGAGCCTCAAGATATGTTTCCAGATCAATCATACTGAGCTGAAACCTCCAACTAATATATTTTTGTTGTTCATTTTTTGGTTTGGCCCTGGGCCTGACTCCCCAGTGTAGGGCTAAATGATGAGTTATTATTTAAACCAGAATGGCCTTCAAATGATATTTTATGGTCATATTACCCTGCTTTAAGTTTTCAGTACAAGATGGATCAAACACTACATGTTCAGTCAACAGTGGACTCCACAGTGTGGATTACACAAAATAAATTTAAGTCATGTTTTTTAAATTATATATATATTTCAAGGAGCTTTCAGCCTCAAGGGGAGACATGACATTTACATTTAGTAGTGGGTTGTGGGTTTGGATTAGTTGGAGATAATTTTGATTGCAGGGATTGAAAGTCAGCCAGAAGTTTGAGTCTGGATATTTTCCTAGGCAGAGTGGGAACTGTAATCAGTTTAGGAAATGGGAAAAGATGTGGTAGAAGTTAAATGTTGGGAAGATTAATTCTGGGGGTAGCATAATGGAGTGAAGAGGGAGAAACAGGAAAATGTCTGAAGTAAGGAACTGTTGCAGGAAGCAAGTACTGGTGGATGAAGGACTGAAAGAGTGGAGAAGAAATGGACAAGCACAAAATGAAGGAACTGTGACATGTCTTGAAGGAAGCGATAGGCCCTGGAGATGCTCTGTTTGGTGCAGGAGAAGGAACAGCAAACTAGAGATGTTGACCCTGTGACTTAGTAAAGGAAGGGCTGTTCAGACAAATGGGGTTGGGAGAATTGCTATGACAACATGTTTGGTATTTATAGCACTCTGTGGATGTGAAGACCTTATGACCATCTCTGGACTAGTCAGGAAAGATCTTTTGACTCTCATATTGTAGTTGTAGATGCTTAGAGAACTCAGAAAATGCAAGGCACATGGTTAGTAAAGTGGAGAAGCTGGCATGGAACCTAAGTTCCCTGGGATCTGGTCAAGAATGTGATAAATTCGGGACGCCTGGGTGGCTCAGTTGGTTGAGCAGCTGCCTTCGGCTCAGGTCATGATCCCAGAGTCCTGGGATCGAGTCCCACATCGGGCTCCTTGCTCAGCGGGGAGCCTGCTTCTCCCTCTGCCTCTGCCTGCCATTCTGTCTGCCTGTGCTCGCTCGCTCCCTCTCTCTCTCTGATAAATAAATAAAATCTTAAAAAAAAAAAGAATGTGATAAATTCTTATCTGAATATGTTGAATTTGAATTGATGGTGGAAAATCCAAGTGGAATGCTGAAGAAGCATTTGGAGATGCAGTGTAGGTGCATGAGACCAAAGTCCTCAATGTAGTAATTATACCAGTGAAACAATCATTGAGTCTCTTTGGGAAGGAGATACAGAGAAAAAGAAGTTGGAGGCCAAGAATTCTGCATTGAAGACCCTGCATCATTAGGGGGCAGCAGAAGACCCCAGTAGGGACTACCTACAGAAGAACAAGAAAAAGGGATGTGTAGTATCTTAAAAGTGAAGAAAGGGGAACATGTCAAGAAGGAGAAGGGCAGTGTCACAATGCTCTGATTATGAAGAGACTCATTTCCTTGGCAAAAGAAGGTCACTGTTGACATTTGTGAGGGTAGTAAAAATAGTTTGGTAGGAACCTGGGCCAGGTGGTGAAAGATCTCATACAAAATAGAGATTTTTGACTTTAAATCAACATTAATCATGAATAATGACGGAAGGAGGGAGATAGCTTCCAGAAAAGCAGTAGGACCAGTCAGTGGGTTTTTCAAGCTATGGAAGATCTTTGGTTGTTTGAAAGGGAAAGGGAAGGAACTATTGACAGAAGAGAGTCAAGATGATGGGCAAGAAAGAGAAGCAGTGGTCTTTAGAAGGTAGGAACACTTGGTCCTTCAGGACTGTAGGGAGGTGACTCCAGTTTATTGTCAGCTGTACAGTAAGTGCCCTGAAGGAAACATGTGGAGCACATCTTTTCATGTCTCTGACTTTTGCCATTTTCTTCCTTTTCATCCCTATCAGAAAATTTATTTACTTCTCACAGAGATGCACCATTTGTATGCTATTATGCGCTGTTATATTTGTTTTCAGTGCAAAGAGAAGTACAAAAACTGAGACTGAGGTAGATAATACTTATAAATGTTGAGTGGTTCTTAAGAGGAGAACATTACATAAATGTATGGTACTGTTGTGGTAATTCTGAGTATTATTTTAAAAATCCTAATTATAAAAAATGTTAAATATTCAGGCTTAGAAATACTAAAGTTATTTGATTTGGTAGGTATTTATTAATTTTTAGATACAGATCTGATTTGGTAGAAATGGTATGGATTTTCAGTTTACTAACTTTCTATTAATAAAAACGTAATCTGTCTCCATAGACAAGGGAGTTGCCTTTTTTTTTTTTTTTAAGATTTTTATTTGTCAAAGAGACAGAGCACAAGTAGGGGGAGCAGCAGGCAGAGCAAGCAGAGGGAGAGGGAGAAGCAGCCTCCCTGGTGAGCAGGAAGCCTGATGTGGGACTCTATCCCAAGACCCTGAGATCTTGACCTGAGCCAAAGGCAGAAGCTTAAGGGACTAAGTCACCCAGGTGTCCAGACAAGGGAGTTTAAGCTTCCCCACTCCCCACATACAGATGGAGCTCTCCAAACATGGGTCTTTCCACCAATTAGTACATTTATTTCTAGGTAGATTGAGGTCACTGTTCACCAAAAGAGAAATTGCATGTCTGCATTGCCTCTGAAGGTGGTAAAGGGGGATTGAGTGATCCTGTGGCCTGCCATCCATGGGGTTTCGAATATGTGACATGCACGCATGAAGGGCCCCTGGTAGCCATCCCCTGACCTTTGTCCCTCGCAGAGGAGAGAACTAAGTCAGGAATCTGCTCCCACTCTTTTTCCTCCGCATCTTAGTAAGGCAGTGAGTCTGTAGGGAGGGAAGCAGTTCATTCTAACGCCCTCCAGGGCCTGTATTCTTTCTACAGCCCTTCTCCCTAGGCTTCATTTTCATCTCATCTCAGTTACGACCCTGAAGTGTCTGAATCTTTTCTTTTGCAATGGAACATTGCTAAATTTTGATACATAGTTAAGAGGATATTGCTTTAGCTGCCTTAGCAGTAGGGAACAAAGAATAGAGGGAAATAAAGGCTGAAAAAAGGGGTAATGGGAAAATTGTACAAACCCGGCACTGGCCAGACCTATCAGGGCTTCCCATGGGTATTTTATAACAAGCCAAATCTCCTTTAGGCCACTTACCTCTTTGCTACTCACTTCCTATTTTACCCGTTATTGATACATGTTGAGGGCATTCCTGCTCCTTGTTTCTTGATGTTACTGCATGCTAAATTATTCCAGGGCAGTCTCAAATCCAAGTTGTACCAAAGCAGAAATGTCAACTGAATTATCTTTAATGAAATCATTTTCTTTTTTAATCATAGAGTCAACCAAAGGGAAAAAAAGATTTGCTTTAATTGCAGGCACTTGGAATACCCAGCCTGAGGTTAAATATCCTTTCATCTTGCATGATTGTGACAGACAGAGTAGGCATTCTTAACTCTATAAATGCTTATGGTTTGGGAATAAAATTGGGTTAGGGAGGCAAAATGAAGGAAATACATGGTTGAAAGGAAAATAGAATCTCTATCAGTTAAAGGCAAAAGGAGGTTTTAAAAACTGATGTAAATGAAGTTGATTGTTTGCCAAGTTGAGTACATATGAGACCCTCGAGCATAGAGCTAGAAGAAGGAGTAGTGAAGTAGTGATGCAAACAAAGGTTGTGTAAGCATAAAAGAGGGAAGATTTCCTTCTTACTGGGGGATTATCAAAGGGGCTTCTCAGCTGAGTGGGCCCCGAGAGGAGGATGAGGGTGAGGACTTGTAAGGTTAAGGGAATACAAGGGAAAACCACAGATGGGAACATAGAGGCATGTATTACTGTTCTCAGGGAACACAGAATGATCTACTGCGTTTTGAGCTTCATTCCTTAGAAAATGATGAGATATCGAAGCAGAATTGAATGTACCAGGCTGTATTTTAAAGGCTAGAATCCTGTGGCCATATGAGATGGATTGTATAATCAAAGACTAGTCAGGGGGACCAGTTAGGAAACTACTGTAATGCTGTAGGCACACACTGGTGGCGGTTTGGATAAAGCAGTGTCTTTGAGTGGAATGATGAGCAATAATACAGAGAAATCCTGTTTTCCAAGGTCCCCGATGAAGATAGACACACCAAAGCTGATTCCCACCTTCTGACTTTGGAGTTGAGAAGAAATGTACACAGTCATTGTACAAGCTGGTTTGAGCTGGCCCCAGACAGCGCAGTGTCCTGTAGGTTGTATAGAAAGATGCTAGGTCCAGTTTTGAAAGGTTTGAATTCAGTTACCCATGGAACATCCACGTGACATTGGAGACATAACTGGCACTCCAGAGAAAGGGCAGAGTGAGATACGGAGATTGATGTCATGGGCATTAAAGTGGGGGTGGGGAGAGGATGGAAGCAGGAGAGGGAAAGTGGCTGGAGGAAGGGAGGGACAGGGAGAGAGAGAATTTATATAAGTGGGCTTAGAATGGAACCTTGGGGAATACTTAGGTAGAAGGGGTGAAATGTGAAAGAAAAACCACCCAGAAGTGAAAGACTGAGAAAGGGAAAGCAGTGGGGGTGAGAATGGGGAAGAAGGAAGGATAGCAGCATCTAAGGTAGCAAAGAGTTTATGCAACGGCATGATGTCATCAGGAGGATGGGGTGTTTAGACTCCCAGTTTATGAACATAACATTTTAATCAGAATTGGCCCAGCATGAATTAATTTTCATGAAGCTCCTGAGGGAACATCATTAAACCAATTTAATTCCTTCCCATAATCAATTTTCCATAGAGTGCTCTTAATCTGTTTCTAGTTTTTTCTGTTTTCATATTTATCTTAATAAAACTATTTAAATCAGGATCGGTTATTTTCCTCATCATGGTAAAGATTTGATTTATCAATAACTTTTTAAAATTTCTATTGAATTTTACTGAATATGTCCTTTGGTGTTCATTTTCTTTTGAGGCCAATGTCTGTGGATCCAGTTCCCCTGGGTCCTTTTTTTTTCTTTTCTTTTTTCTAACCATTAACAACAAACAGATGATCCTTAAGGTGATATTTCATCTCTATAAATTTTAGTCTGTGGTCATTATAGCCATGTAAGTTTTACTTTGTCTTCAAATGTAAACCCATTCAGTTTTAGTTAGTTGATTTTTCCCGACAGCTCACTTAAGCACAGGACAACTAAAAGTCTAGGTGGGACCCCTAGGTAGGAAAGATGATGTGGTTTGGAAAGCTCTTTCTCTAGTCTTCCATATCATAAACTCGGCAGACTTTTAATAAGTCTTGAAGTCTGGTATTGGGAGAATGTAACTTCATGGCCTCTGTTAGATTAGTTTCAAAATTTCAGTTATTTTATTTGGTAGTCAAAATATAATAAAAATCTCATGTATATTTCCACTTAGTGTGTGGCAATTGTGTTAATACAGTCAAAGAAAAAAGCACCGTATCTAATTTAAGATTGTGGGCAGAAGAAGGACTAGTGGGTTCAAAAAGATCACAATGGACCACAAGACATAGAGTGGGAATGATCATCGCCCAGTTCCTAAAAGACCACTTGTGGTTGGCACCATTTTGGTAGTAAATATGCTGATTTTGCCACCAAATTTTTAAGACTGGACTCACCTGTATTAATGTAACAGGACTGACGTGTGAAACTAGAATGTCCATTTATTCATTCCACCAGGAAGAGAACTACAAATCTAGGAAAGAATATAGCATTGAAATGTCATGGGCTTAAAGGGGAAAAAAGGAAAAGTAGATGTATATGCAACAAAAGCTTGCAACTAGTTGTCATCAGATGCAGGTTTATGGTCGATTTTTAAATATTTTGATTTATTTACCACACAGCCCAGGTAGGGGAGCAGGACCAGAATATGTGAAGTCTAATAAGTATAATTCCATCAAAATTGTATGAATGCTTGCCTACTAACGGTATCAGTAATAGATTTGGATAAGGCTGCTTCTTCCCTGGAAATGGCCGGGATGGACACTATACTCTTATCTTTTTTTCTTCTGTGCTTGGCATGGTTGTTTCAATCACCCTTCTTAATTAACCTTATTTTAGATAGCTTCAGTCAGATCACAGTACAGTCTTATCAGTCTAGAATTCAGGGTGTTTTTAAAAAAATTTATTTTATATTTCATCTTTCATTCATTTTTGTGTCATTCTAAAAGTTGAAACCTCAGAGAACAATCTCCAGTTCTAGTTTTGGAGGTATCTAATCTCTAGGAACAAACAACTACCACACTTTCAGTCTTCCATAACATAAAAATCAGTTAATGATTGAGCTGAAATTGCATTCAGCACCCATACATATTTTAATTACACTTTTCATTTTGCAATCATTGTGGATTCACATGCAGTTGAAAGAAATAATACAGAAAGATCCCTTGTACTCTCTACCCATTCTTACCCTGTGGTAACATGCAATGCTGTGGTATAATATCACAATCAGAATGACATGGGCACAGTAAAGACACAGAAGAATTCTGTCACCACAGAGATCCTTCATGTCGCTCTTGTATCCCCAGAATTAGTTTTACTTGGTCATGGTGCATAATGCTTTTTATACATTGCTAGATTTGGTTTGCTAAATTTTTATTGAGGACTTCTGCATTTACTACTTGAGATCTTTTGTCTTTTCTAATGTGGGTCTTTAGTACTATAAATTTCTCTTTCAGCACTCCTTTAGCTGGGTGCCACATATTTTGATATGTTATATTTTCATATTCATTTGATTCTATGGATTTTTCATTTCCTTTGAGATTTTGTTTTTGACCCATGATGTGTTTAGAAGTGTTCTGTATAATTTCCAAGGGCTTGGAGATTGTCCTCTTGTCTTTCTGTTATTTTCTAGTATGATTCCATTATGGCCTACATATGGTTTTAACTTTTTTATATTCGTTGAAGCTTGTTAAGCTTCAAGATAGGGAAGTTCCCTATCTTGATGAATGGTCCATGAGCACTTGAAAGAAATGTTTATTCTGCTGTCATTGAGTATAGTTTCTGTATATGTCAAGTAGATCTTGTTGAATATGTTGTTCAATTATTCTATATCCTTTTTTATTTTCTGTCTTGTAGATCTAACTATTGCTAAAAGTTTAAGTCCCCAGCTATAACTGTGCATATTTCACCTTTCAGCTCTATCACTTTTTATTTCATGCATTTTGAGGCATTTTGGGGTGGTTTGGTGCATGCATGTGCTTTTAGGATTGTTTTGACTTCCTAGTTGACTGATTGTTTTATAATCATGTAATAATGCTCTTCATCTCTGGTAATTTTCCTTTAGGTCTGTTTTATCAGTCTAATGATATTGATACAGCCCTTTTCTGCCCTTTCTTTTTTTGATTAATGTTTGCATGGTCTTTTTTGACCAATGCATAGTATTATACGTGAAGAAAGTTTCATGCAGACAGTATATTGTTTGCTCATGTTATTCTATATACTCTGACCATCTGTTTTAATTGGTTTATTGAGGCCATTTACATTTAAGGTAATTTTTGACGTTTAAGTTTATGCCTTCCATTTTGTGATTTTTTTCTGATTTGTTTTCACTGTTTCTCATTTGTTTCTCTAATTTTTTGTAGTTTATGTGAAAAATTATTTAATGATTCTGTGTTGATTTGGTTATAGTTTTTTTCTCAAAGCATATCAGTTTGTATAGTTTTCATAGTGATAGTTGTAGGCATTAACAATGTACCTATGAAAGAAACATCATAGTCTACTGGTATCAAAGTTATACCAGTTTCATTGAAATGTAGAAAACTTACTGTCATTTTGGTATCTTTATACTTCCTCTCTTTAAATAGGATTGTTTTAAGTGTTTCCTCTTTATACGTTGTGCACCACATCAGATGGTGTAATAATTTTTGTTTCCACCATCAGTTTTACCCATTCTGATATTCTTTTTCTCTGAAGCTCCAGATGTTCTTCTGTTATTTGCTTTTCTAGCCATTCTTTAGGGGTAGGTGCAAATTCTCATCAAATTTTCTTAGTTTTTCTTCATCTGAGAATGTTTTTGTCTTCCCCTTTCATTTCTGAAGGATATTGTTGCCAATAGAGAATTCAAAGTTGACAGTTCTTTTCTTTGAAAACTGTTTTAAGACTTGTGCCATTTCCTCCTGACCACCATGGTTTCAGATGAGAAGGTTATTTTCATATGGATTGTTATTCCCTTATAAGTAATGCAACTTTTCCCTCTGGCCATTTTCAAGATTTTTTCATTGTCTTTAGCTTTCAGAAATTTAATTGTGATATGGCTTGGTATGAATTTCTTTGATTTTTTTTTTCTTATTTAGGATTCACACAGTTTATTGAATCTGTGAGTTGCATGTCTTTCACCAAATTTAAGAAGTTTTTAGCCATTATTTTGTTAATAGCCTTTGATCTATATTCTTTTCTCCCCTTCTGGTGCTCTGATGAGGAAAAAATATAGGTTTTTTGTTACAGTCCCACAGGTCTCTAAGGCTCTGTTTTTGTTCTTTTTTTTTTTTTTTTTTCAGTCTATTTTCTCTCTGTTGCTCAGATGGAGTCAATTCTATTGCTGCATCTTCAATTTTATTGATTTTATTCTCTGTCATCCCCACTTTACTATTGAGCTTATTTAGTGAGTTTATGTTCATTATAGCATTTTTTATTATACAATTTCAGTTTTGTTCATTTTTACAACTTCTAATTTTTTTGCTGAGATTTTCTGTTCTTTCATTTGTTTCAAGAGACTTTATTGTTTATTAGATTGTTGGAGCATTTTCATGATAACTGCTTCTAAGTCCTTGTCAGATAATGCTAACATCTGATCATCTCAGTGTTGGCATTAGTTGACTATTTTTTCTAATTCAACTTGTGGTTTTCCTGGCTCTTAGTATAATGAGTGATTTGACAATTTTATCCTGAACATTCTGGCTACTGTAAGTAGTGAGTCTCTGTTTTTAGGTTTAATGCCCAGGCTACTTTTTTGGACTGTGGTTACAATGACAATGATCAGAGCTGCTATATTGTTTTTTGATCTGTTTGGTTTATTGGGCCCTGATGTTGCTTGAGAAAGGAGTTTTTGCAGGCTAGGTCTCCTGATGCCTTTAGGTCAGGGAAGGGAATATTTGGCTCATGGGAAGGACATGGATGAAGAATGTTTCCCTGGTCATGTGCTTATTGTGGTGGGATCCCCTTTGCCTGGTGTGTCTGGGTGAGGGAGGTCAGTCTTGGGTCTGGCAGGGTAAGAGAACAATTCTCCCAGTGGGACAGCTGATCTGTCCCCCTTACTGGTTCTGCCTCACCTGGCATTGTTGGTAGGACTCTTATTCTATTCACAGAACCAATGAGCCTACCTGGGCTGCCTTCTGTTCCTACTCGTTGTGGGTTGGGAAACCCCAACTCCGAGAAGCCTTCTATTGGGTTGGGTGGTCCTTAGGTGCTTTGCTACTCTGTGGACTTCTGGATCTCGAGTCCCTAGCCAGTTCACCTAACTCTTGACACCTTTTAGGTGTTTCCTTTGGCTACCCTTTCTGTTATTTCCAGGGTCCATTGTTTTGCTCTCCGGAGATAGGAAGAAATAAGTCTGTATCATTCTTGATGCCCACAGATCAGTGCTCTAATATTTCTGAGAACCACTTTGTAGAGTCTGTGGGAAAATGTAGAAACACATAATCTACATAATTTTTGTCTACTGTGTGGACTGGCCAATTGGGAACAAAGAGCCTAAAGAAAATGGCAAAAGGGAAATCTCAGGTGTCTCATAGCAAAATGTGATTGATTGCCAAATGAGAGATACATGCAAGAAACACTGGGGAATCAGAGGAAGGAGAGATCAATATATCTCCTAGCTTGACCTGAGCAATTAATAACCACAGTTTTTCAATGGTTGTGACAACCATAGGATATGATTGTCAGGTTAATGAGGTTTTCTAGCTGGTAATACATAACTGCCAGCTAGAAAGCAACATCTTAAAACAAGACATCTTTCCCCAACTCATCTAGTCTCTGCTTTACCAGGTACTGGGGGAGTGGGAAGCAGGGTGGTGAGCTATCAGTGGGACATGGGCATTGGGGAAGACTTTGGGAGGATGGCTTTCAAAATGCCTACACATGGTGACTAAAAGTCCAAAGGCAGTGACTGAAATGCTAGCAAGGTATGTGTGTGGCTGGCTCCATGCGATTTCCAGTTTTGAGAAAACAGGTATTGGGCCCACCATGGAGAAGAGCACGTGACTGTGGGGACAACAGAAGCACGGGGCTATGTGAAAGTAGGTCACAGGTTTGGCAGCTTTATCAAGACAGCTCAGAAGGAAGGAGCACAGTGTTCTGGTGACTTGCGAGAGGTGGAGGCCAGATCCTTACTTAGCCTATCAGAGTGCTGGGAAGAGGGCCTGAAAGGCCCACCTCTTTGATGTGTGCTGCTGTAGATACGCACTCCATTTTGGAACCTGCGAATGCCCCTTCCCCAACTGTTCTCAGCACCTGGTCCTATTTGGAGGGTCCCTGTACTAGGTAGTAGGCAGACACGAGGGAGAGGAGAGGGAGGGAAGGCAAATAAAAAATATAATATGACATAGATGGCAAGCTTGATTTTTTAATAAGAGGTCTGGGTATGAAGCACAGCACTTGAGGGAAGGGAAAATATTTGGGAGTTATTGTAAGGATAATAGCATTTGCGTATTATTTATAAAATGCAACATCCCAGCGGGATATCTTGGAGTTAGTCCATATGGCACTAGTGTTGTTTTTTTTTTTTCCAGTGAACATAAAAACTAATTGTAAGTAGTGATATTAAATGAAACATCAGATTGACTACTTTCCTTGTAATGGCTAAGAAAGTATGAAAATATATATGACCAGCAATTTCTAGTTGAGTCTAAAAAAAATCACAGTAGAGAAACCTGTAATATTGTCATTATTTAAATACAGTTGAGAATTTAAAGATGAATGCTGGTGGAGAAGGTGCCCGGATGTTAACAACTCTAATGCCCATCAAAGAAGGAAAGGTTTACTCGTTTTAAGCATGAACTTCTGCGTTTCATTTAGTATAAAATCTTGATTGTGACACTCTACCAGTATTAGATAATCTTAAGAAGCAAGTAAACAAACAAACAACAAGACTAATTTTACTTTGGCTTATTCTGTGTTAAGTTAAACATCTGTTTGCTTTATCCAACAACAAAATATTTGTGGATCACAGACTATGTTCTACATACTGTTCTAGGCACTGGGAAATTGTTCTAGGTAGGCACTGTGTTTAAACAGAACACGTAAAATATCTGTCCTTGTTCATTTCAGGTCTGGGACACTATTCAAGTACCCAGGGACTATATTTGGGCGCGGGTCTGACTGGGTGTGGTAGGGAGAAGCCATAAACTATGCTGCGTGACAAGGAGTTTAAAATGGGGCTTAAATCCTGTATGGGAGTTAAAATCATGCATTTGACAAGAGTGGGCTGGGTTTACAAACAGAAAGAAAGGGGAGAAGTAAATGATGGATTTTAGGAAGAAAATTGCTAATAATCATATGTATTTATTCAGTAAACTATCTTTAAAAATATAAATTTATTTATTTTTTCATTTGGTTCAGCAGTCTATTATTGAGTGTTTAAAAGGTGCTGGACTTAAAAGGATTACTTAAGAACTGAGGGGTTGTGAGGAAGAATTCTTGTGCTTCAATTCTCTAACTGTAAATGCTATATATGTTAGCAGTACAATAAAAATTTTATTTAAATACAACTATTCCTTGCAAATACATGTTTCACATACCAATCTTACACTACTTTCTATATCATATTGTACTTTCCAGGCAACGCTAGTCTTTTCCTTCCAACCTCATACATTTTATTTTCTGCTTGGACCTCTTTGTTCATCCTATTCCTGATAATGTCCTTATTCCTTACCTGCCCCTCAGAAAAATCTCTGGCAATCAAAACGTTATCCATCTCTCCAAAACGTTATCCATCTCTCCAAAATGTCTCTTAGTGAAAAATTATCTTTTCCTTCCATAGGTCAGGCCTGCCTTGGGTTGGTTATATGTTTGTTTACAACTTTTCTCTGCCCAAGTTAGATTGTAGACTCCCTAAGAACAGCAACTGTTTCTTGTTTATTTCTTTTTTTCTTTTTTATAGACATATAGTATATTTTTATCCCCAGGGGTACAGGTCTGTGAATCGCCAGGTTTACGTACTTCACAGGACTCACCATAGCACATACCCTCCCCAATGTCCATAACCCCACCCCCCTTCTCCCAACCCCTTGCCCCCAGCAACCCTCAGTTTGTTTTGTGAGATTAAGAGTCACTTATGTGAGATTAAGAGTCACTTTGTCTCCCTCCCAATTCCATCTTGTTTCATTTATTCTTTTCCTACCCCCCAAGCCCCCCATGTTGCATCTCCACTTCCTCATATCAGGGAGATCATATGATAGTTGTCTTTCTCTGATTGACTTATTTCGCTAAGCATGATACCCTCTAGTTCCATCCTCGTTGTGGCAAATGGCAAGATTTCTTTTCTTTTCTTTTTTTTTTTAAAGATTTATTTATTGATTGGACAGAGAGAGATCACAAGTAGGCAGAGAGAGGGGGAAGCAGGCTCCCCGCTGAGCAGAGAGCCCGATGTGGGGCTCGATCCCAGGACCCTGAGATCATGACCTGAGCCGAAGGCAGAGACTTCAACCCACTGAGCCACCCAGGTGCCCCAAATGGCAAGATTTCATTTCTTTTGATGGCTACATAGTATTCCATTGTGTATATATACCACATCTTCTTTATCCATTCATCTGTTGATGGACATCTAGGTTCTTTCCATAGTTTGGCTATTGTAGACATTGCTGCTGTAAACATTTGGGTGCACTTGCCCCTTCAGATCACTACGTTTGTATCTTTAGGGTAAATACCCAGTAGTGCAAATCCTGGGTCATAAGGTAGTTCTATTTTCAACATTTTGAGGAACCTCCATGCTGTTTTCCAGAGTGGTTGCACCAGCTTGCATTCCCACCCACAGTGTAGGACGGTTCCCCTTTCTCTGCATCCTCGCCAACATCTGTCATTTCCTGATTTGTTAATTTTAGCCATTCTGACTGGTGTGAGGTGATATCTCATTGTGGTTTTGCTTTGTATTTCCCTGATGTTGAGTGATATGGAGCACTTTTTCATGTGTCTGTTGGCCATCTGGATGTCTTCTTTGCAGAAATGTCTGTTCATGTCTTCTGCCCATTTTTTGATTGGATTATTTGTTCTTTGGGTGTTGAGTTTGCTAAGTTCTTTATAAATTTTGGACACTAGCCCTTCATCTGATATGTCGTTTGCAAATATCTTCTCCCATTCTGTCAGTTGTCTTTTGGTTTTGTTAGCTGTTTCCTTTGCTGTGCAGAAGCTTCTGATCTTAATGAAATCCCAATAGTTCATTTTTGTCTTTGCTTCCCTTGCCTTTGGCGATGTTCCTAAGAAGATGTTGCTGCGGCTGAGGTCGAAGAGGTTGCTGCCTGTATTCTCCTCAAGGATTTTGATGGATTCCTTTCTCACATTGAGGTCCTTCATCCATTTTGAGTCTATTTTCGCATGTGGTGTAAAGAAATGGTTCAATTTCATTTTTCTGCATGTGGCTGTCCAATTTTCCCAACACCATTTATTGAAGAGGCTATCTTTTTTCCATTGGACATTCTTTCTTCCCTGCTTTGTCGAAGATTAGTTGACCATAGAGTTGAGGGTCTATTTCTGGGCTCTCTATTCTGTTCCATTGATCTATGTGTCTGTTTTTGTGCCAGTACCATACTGTCTTGATGATGACAGCTTTTTAATAGAGCTTGAAGTCCGGAATTGTGATGCCACCAACTTTGGCTTTCTTTTTCAATATTCCTTTGGCTATTCGAGGTCTTTTCTGGTTCCATATAAATTTTAGGATTATTTTTTCCATTTCTTTGAAAAAAATGGATGGTATTTTGATAGGAATTGCATTAAATGTGTAGATTGTTTTAGGTAGCATTGACATTTTTGTAATGTTTGTTCTTCCAATCCAGGAGCATGGAACATTTTTCCATTTCTTTGTGTCTTCCTCAATTTCTTTCATGAGTACTTTATAGTTTTTTGAGTATAGATTCTTTGCCTCTTTGGTTAGGTTTATTCCTAGGTATCTTATAGTTTTGGGTGCAATTGTAAATGGGATTGACTCCTTAATTTCTCTTTCTTCTGTCTTGTTGTTGGTGTAGAGAAATGCAACTGATTTCTGTGCATTGATTTTATATCCTGACACATTACTGAATTCCTGTACAAGTTCTAGCAGTTTTGGAGTGGAGTCTTTTGGGTTTTCCACATATAGTGTCATATCATCTGCAAAGAGTGATAGTTTGACTTCTTTTTTCCGATTTCGATGCCTTTAATTTCCTTTTGTTGTCTGATTTCTGAGGCTAGGCCTTCTAGTACTATGTTGAATAGCAGTGGTGATAATGGACATCCCTGCCGTGTTCCTGACCTTAGTGGAAAAGCTTTCAGTTTTTCTCCATTGAGAATGATATTTGCGGTGGGTTTTTCATAGATGGCTTTGATAATATTGAGGTATGTGCCCTCTCTGCCTACACTTTGAAGAGTTTTGATCAGGAAGGGAGGCTGTACTTTGTCAAATGCTTTTTTAGCATTTATTGAGAGTATCATATGGTTCTTGTTCTTTCTTTTATTAATGTGTAGTATCACATTGATTTGTGGATGTTGAACCAACCTTGCAGTCCTGGAATAAATCCCACTTGGTCGTGGTGAATAATCCTTTTAATGTACTGTTGAATCCTATTGGCTAGTATTTTGGTGAGAATTTTTGCATCTGTGTTCGTCAAGGATATTGGTCTGTAGTTCTCTTTTTTGATGGGATCCTTGTCAGGTTTTGGAATCAACATGATGCTGGCCTCTTAAAATGAACTTGGAAGTTTTCCTTCCATTTCTATTTTTTGGAACAGTTTCAGGAGAATAGGAATTAGTTCTTCTTTAAATCTTTAGTAGAGGGGCACCTGGGTGGCTCAGTGGGTTTAAACCTCTGCTTTCGGCTCAGGTCATGATCTCAGGGTCCTGGGATCGAGCCCCGCATCGGGCTCTCTGCTCAGCAGGGAGCCTGCTTCCTCCTCTCTCTCTCTGCCTGCCTCTCTGCTTACTTGTGATCTCTGTCTGTCAGAAAATAAATAAAATCTTAAAAAAAAAAAAAAATCTTTGGTAGAATTCCCCCAGGAAGCCGTCTGGCCCTGGGCTTTTGTTTGTTTGGAGATTTTTGATGACTCTTTCAATCTCCTTACTGGTTATGGGTCTGTTCACATTTTCTATTTCTTCCTGGTTCAGTTGTGGTCATTTATATGTCTCTAGGAATGCATCCATTTCTTCCAGATTGTCAAATTTGTTGGTATAGAGTTGCTCATAGTATGTTCTTATAATTCTCTGTATTGCTTTGGTGTTAGTTGTGATCTCTCCTCTTTCATTCATGATTTTATTTATTTGGGTCCTTTCTCTTTTCTTTTTGATAAGTCTGGCCAGGGGTTTATCAATCTTATTAATTCTTTCAAAGAACCAGCTCCTGGTTTCGTTGATTTGTTCTATTGGTTTTTTGGTTTCTATTTCATTGATTTCTGCTCTGATCTTTATGATTTCTCCTCTCCTGCTGGATTTGGGCTTCTTTCTTGTTCGTTCTCCAGCTCCTTTAGGTGTAGGGTTAGGTTGTGTACTTGAGACCTTTCTTGTTTCTTGAGAAAGGCTTGTATTGCTATGTATTTTCCTCTCAAGACTGCCTTTGCTGTGTCCCACAGATTTTGAACCGTTTTGTTTTCATTATCATTTGTTTCCATGAATTTTTTCAGTTCTTCTTTAATTTCCTGGTTGACCCATTAATTCTTTAGAAGGGTGCTGTTTACTCTCCATGTATTTGGGTTCTTTCCAAATTTCCTCTTGCGATTGAGTTCTAGCTTGAGAGCATTGTGGTCTAAAAATATGCAGAGCATGATCCCAGTCTTTTGATACCGGTTGAGACCTGATTTAGGACCGAGGATGTGATCTATTCTGGAGAATGTTCCATGTGCACCAGAGAAGAATGTGAATTCTGTTGCTTTGGGATGAAATGTTCTGAATATATTTGTGATGTCCATCTGGTCCAGTGTGTCATTTAAGGCCTTTATTTCCTTGTTTATCTTTTGCTTGGATGATCTGTCCATTTCAGCGATGGGAGTGTTAAAGTCCCCTACTATTACTGTATTATTGTTGATGTGTTTCTTTGATTTTGTTATTAATTGGTTTATATAGTTGGCTGCTCCCACGTTAGGGGCATAGATATTTAAAATTGTTAGATCTTCTTGTTGGACAGATCCTTTGAGTATGATATAGTGTCCTTCCTCATCTCTTATTATAGTCTTTGGTTTTAAAATCTAATTGATCTGCTATAAGGATTGCCGCCCCTGCTTTCTTCTGATGTCCATTAGCATGGTACATTGTTTTCCACCCCCTCACTTTAAATCTGGAGGTGTCTTCAGCTCTAAAATGACTTTCTTGTAGGCAACATATAGATGAGTTTTGTTTTTTTATCCATTCTGGTCGTTTTACCCTGTGTCTTTTGATTGGAGCATTTAGCCCATTAGCATTCAGGGTAACTACTGAGAGATATGAATTTAGTGCCATTATATTTCCTGTAAGGTGACTATTACTGTATATTGTCTCCGTTCCTTTCTGATCTACTTCTTTAAGGCTCTCTCTTTGCTTAGAGGATCCCTTTAAATATTTCCTTAGGGCTGGTTTGGTGTTTGCAAATTCTTTCAGTTTTTGTTTGTCCCTTAAGCTTTTTATCTCTCCTTCTATTTTCAATGATAGCCTAGCTGGATATAGTATTCTTGGATGCATGTTTTTCTCGTTTAGTGCTCTGAATATATCCTGCCAGTTTTTTCTGGCCTGCCAGGTCTCTGTGGATAAGTCTGCTGCCAATCTAATATTTTTACCATTGTATGTTACAGACTTCTTTTCCCGGGCTGCTTTCAGGATTTTCTCTTTGTCACTAAGACTTGTAAATTTTACTATTAGGTGACGCGGTGTGGACCTATTCTTGTTGATTTTGAGGGGGGTTCCTGGATTTTGATGCTTGTTCCTTTGCCATATTAGGGAAATTCTCTCCAATATGCCTTCTGCTCCCCTCTCTCTCTTCTTCTTCTGGAATCCCAATTATTCTAATGTTGTTTCGTCTTATGGTGTCACTTATCTCTCGAATTCTCCCCTCATGGTCCAGTAGCTGTTTGTCCTTCTTTTGCTCAGCTTCTTTATTCTCTGTCATTTGGTCTTCTGTATTGCTAATTCTTTCTTCTGCCTCATTTATCCTAGCAGTGAGAGCCTCAATTTTTTATTGTACCTCATTAATAGCTTTTTTGCTATTAATGAATTTGGTTGATTTTAGTTCTTTTATTTCTCCAGAAAGGGCTTTTATATCTCCCGAGAGTGTTTCTCGTTTATCTTCCATGCCTTTTTCGAGCCTGGCTAGAACCTTGAGAATTGTCATTCTGAACTCTAGATCTGACATATTACCAATGTCTGTATTGATTAGGTCCCTATCCTTTGGTACGGCCTCTTGTTCTTTTTTTTTTTTTTTTGTGGTGAATTTTTCTGCCTTGTCATTTTGTCCAGATAAGAGTATATGAAGGAGCAAGTAAAATTCTAAAAGGGTGGCAAAGACCCCAGGAAAATATGCTTTCACCAAATCAGAAGGGATCCCAAATCGTAGGGGGGGGGGGGAAGAAAGGGTATAAAAAGAGGTTGAGAAAAAAAAAAAAAAGAAAAAATTAAAAAAATAAAATGAATAGAGAAAAAATATAAAAAAGATAAAAATATGTATATATTAGATAAACTAGTTTAAAAATGTTAAAAAAGAAAAGGGTAAAAGTTTAAAAAAATTAGCAGAAGAAGAAAAAAAAATTGAAAAAGAAAAAAAAATTAAATTAACTGCAAGACTAATGAATCATGGGGAGAAAGCTATGAGTTCTGTGCTTTTCTTTCTCCTCCTCTGAAATTCCAGTGCTCTCCTTGGTATTGAACCTGCACTCCTTGGTAGGTGAACTTGGTCCTGGCTGTATTTCTTGTTGATCTTCTGGGGAGGTGCCTGTTGTAGTGATTCTCAAGTATCTTTGCCCCAGGCAGAATTGGACCGCCCTTACCAGGGGCCAGGCTGAGTAATCCGCTTTCGGGAGCTTTTGTTCCCTGAGCGCTTTCTGTAGAGTTCCGGATGACGGGAATGAAAATGGTGGCCTCCCAGTCTCCGGGCCTGGAGGAGACGAGAGCTTGGGGCCACACTCCTCAGTGCGCCTTCAGAGAATAGCTCCCAGTTACCCCATCTCCCTGGCCTCTGGCCGCGCTCCGAGCTCACCAAGCCTGCGACTGGTTCAAGGTAACCCCGATATGAGAGCTCACTCCTCGGCTCTGTCTCTGTAGCTGGCTTCCCCGTTCTAATACCTCCAAGCTCTGTGCCACTCAGACACCCCCGATCCATCTGTGGCCCTGCGGGACCTCAGGCCATGCTGTCCCCACGTGGGCTTCACCCCGGTTTAGACTCTGGAGCGATGTCCCTCAGCGGAACAGGCTTTTAAAAGTCCTGATTTTGTGCTCCGTTGCTACACCGCTTGCTGGGAGTTGGCCCCTCCCCCGCAGTCTATCTTCCCATTGCTTTGGATTCACTTCTCCGCCAGTCCTACCTTTCAGAAAGTGGTTGATTTTCTGTTTCTAGAATTGCTGTTCTTCTTTTCTTCAATCTCCGGTTGGATTTGTAGGTGTTTGCCATCTTTAGATAAGCTATCTAGCTGATCTCCTGCTACCTGAAGTAGTCTCCGCCTGCTACTTCTCCACCATCTTGACTCCTCCTCCGACAGCAACTGTTTCTTACCAGTCTCTGCATATACTTCCAGGGATCATCTGTGTGTAAGTTACTCAGTAAATATATTTGAATTGTATTGCATAGTCAGCCATCATATTTTTTTAGTATAACTATTCTGTTCCACCAGTTTTTCAAGACTGTATATCTACGTTTCTTGAGACTCCATGTTTCCAAAGCCTTTTTCTTTCTGCGAGCTCTTTTGCAGACATCTATCTGACTGTGTCTAGAACTGAAAACAGTATTCTTATTGGGGGCCGATACAGCACAACCATCAGTTTTCTCAGTAGGATTGTTAGAGGGGCGCTACCCACCACTCTGAGAGTCATCTTTTTTTTAGTTATCATGGGAAAGTCAAATGGACCCCACATTCTTCGAACACATAGTGAGCATGAGTCACGCTTTCAGGCCTTGTGGCCAAGCCAGCCCCTGGGCCTACTTCTAAAGTGCTGTTCCTTTTCTACCGCCAAAAGACTGACCTGCCTCCCTTGCTGTCAACCTTGAGAAAATGTCAGACAGAACAGGTGCAACCCTTTGCTGCACACACTGAGTGGACTTCTCCTGAAAAAGACTGAATGTGAAGACTTAATCTTCCACAGGTCCTGAGAGTTTGCTTTTCTTTGACCCTTACATACTGCTTTATCTGAAAGCCCCCTCACCTGCATTATCCCGTTGCTCCTGTTAACACTTCACACCATCTTTGGAGACAGTGCCGCTTTTTTAATACTCTGTTGAGGCTGACATTCAGTAAGTGTGCTGTGTTTTGTGACTCTGTGCTGTGTCTTGTTCTCTCTGTAAAGAAATAGACCGGCTGACTTCCGTTTTCTCCTCTTTGCCTCCTTCCACAACCCACACACATACATAAATAATTTTCTATTTAACAGGCTGTCTGTGGAGATAAGTTTAAGTGGATTATTATCCTTTGATTTTAATCTGTTCCTGCATGCAAACTTAAAGTGTTAAGTGTAACCGCCTTTCCTGTAAAAGAGTGATGATTTAAAAAAAAATAACTGTGGAATGCCCTCCCAAATTTCTATGGGTTAACATTTAATTAAGTAAGGAGTCTAACGGGTCTGTAACTAATGGTGCAGGGAAACACACACATACAGCTTGTGAATGTGACAAAGCCTTTGTGGTTCATGCGCGGTAGGGCCCTTTTCAGATTTTGTGGGCAGTAGAATGCATATTGTCTTTTCATCCCAACGCTCTGATATGGGGCCTTGTGTTTACTGGACACCACTCTCAGCTGTTTCTGCTGAACATTCCCTAAGTTGTAATTTCTATGTGTAGGTGCTTACATTATTTTTATAGTTAACCTACTTTTACGCTGTGGTTCTTATGGCATGGAGATCACATTTCATCTTCTGTCAAAGGCAACAGGGTGAATTGGCGATGTATATCCATGAGTTCCTTATTTCCTATCTGTCTAGGAAACTCCTTGCTATACTCCATGATGCCAGGAAGTACTGCCATGAATAGAGACAGGTGACAAACACATGTGCCTCTGAAATTTCTTTAGTGGCATAATTTTGGTCAAAATCAGGCATATTGAAGGAATATTGCCAAATCATTACAGTTTATTTTACTGTTAAATCAAGGCATTGCAGGTGAGGGATAACTTCCATATTCATTTAAAGTCAGGTGCTCAAACCATAACTTGCTTATTAAAACTAGATGTCTGGTTTTGTGTCAGTTAGCTTAAGCTAATTGATGCGGTAACAAACAATGCTTAACCTAGTTACTACTTTCACTGTAGTGGTTCACATTAAATGTTCCATTTAAGTTCTGCTTCAGGAAATATTCCTTGGACACTTGGGCTTTTTTCTCACATTAATATGGGAGGGCCACCATGCTTGCTAGCTGTGTCTTCCTCCTCCCTTTCACCTGATGTCTCCCTGTAGTGTTGCTGGATTAAAGCAATATTTTAAAGTATCATTTGTGAACAAACAAAAAAAAAAGTATGACAACAAAAATTTGTGATTAGACTTTTGAAGGCTTTTCTACACATACACATACACATACATACGGAATTCTCAAACTTACTGCTTTCATTTTGCCTATAGTTGTATACACCTATTTTGACTAGGAGCATCTTCATCTTTGACTGGTTACAAACTTTATCAGTGTAAAAACATGAAATCCTAGCCTCCCCCCACGGACCCTCTGCTGCAGTGTAGAGAAGTTTGTTTACAACTGCCTATATGTAGAGAATTCTCTGGACTCTCTGAATATGCTGTGAAAAGGCCAAAAGGAGAGATTTTTATGCCCTTTTAAAAACCTAATGCTTCCCATAAGGACATTGGAATGGCTTTATGGAATGGCGTCCTAGTTCCTTAAATGATAAAGAGACAAACTGCTGTAAAAACTTTGGTATGATAATTTTTAGTAAAAATATATTCTGCCTGCATTTCTGAAGAATATTATTTTTGCATTAAAATTAATTTCTTCCTTCAGCTTTAACTGTACTCTGCTTTGGTCACAAGAGCATTGGACATTTCTAATCGGAGCAAAAGTCTGCCTGTGGGCACCAGAAATGTGACAAGTGCAGCAAAGTCCTAACTGCATTAAAATTCACTTCTTGTTTGTTTATAACACAATCTTTGAGTTTATGGCAATGTTTCCCATTAAGATGTTAAACAATCATGAGAAGCTTTTGGAGACAGTTCTCAGTCAAACTGTCTTGAGTTCACAGTAGTAAAGCGTCACAGAAGAAACTTAACAGTTTTCTATAAATTTAATTGCTGCCTTGAAGTAATTATGTCTAGAGAACAGAATACTGTATATATTTTATTATCCATCAGTTTCCTTTTTAATAGGAGTGCTGTGCTTTGTACAAGTCAATTATTTTTGATGGTTTCTGTAATTAATGTTTAATTATATTTTATTATCCTCATTTTACTATATCACCTTGGTGATAATTGAAGCATTTCTAAATACTCTGCTTCCTCAGAGTGTTTTTTATGTGTATATACTATTACCTTGTTAACATTTCTACAGGGTTTCAGGATATATATGTGTGTGTGTGCATGTATATGTGTGCTTATGTATACAAATATATGTGTATACACACACACACACACACACACACTTGTCACCATTTACTGCAAACTATATGAAATCCATTTTCTCTATACTTGGAAGTCAAAGTAGCCCTAAAATGTGAATAAAGATAGGGGGAAAAAAAAAAAAGAAAAACCTAGGCACTGCCTTCTATTTATATTTATCAGCATGGCAGATTGCTAAGTAAGAGGGGGTTTCTTCTGTACCACAGGATTTTAATATCCCCACATTTCTATTCTGCTAAATGTGTATGAAAAGACCTCACTGACAGAGCTGTCTACTTACTTCATCGGGAAAATTTATTTTTTGAGGATTTGGGGTTCATGCACAGGAGGAGTAGAGAATCTGTATCATTCCATCATCCTCTCGCACTCACACACAAATTCCCTGCACTTTGTAAACAGAGCAAGTTTTAAGCCATGGCCTTGATGAAGCACCCAAACCCAGAAGAACCTCTGTGTTCTTACTAATCATGTGTTGATATGTCGCAGTGACTCACTCAGGTGTATTGGCCCGAGCTGTATCTCTCCCACTGTGGGCCATTATCAGAGGGAGTGCAGGATCATGGGAGCAGGAGCCAGTGGGGGAAGCCCAGTTCCTCACTTCGGTCCTTCCCACACCATTATCTCTCTGTCTCCCTGTTTGCAGTTGACTATGTTGGTTCTACAGTTGTGGCCAACCATCACTTTGTCTCTCATTTTCCTGCCTATTTTAAACAACTGGCATTTTTCCTCCTCTTCTGTATAAAACAGTCTGAGAAAGGATATTATAAAACAACTTTCTCAGTTCATTGGTTAGCCACTCTGTACAGAAAGAAATAATACATTTTGATGAATTTGAGAAGTTACAGCCATTACTGACCCTTAGTATTCAAAGACTTGTAGTTTGACACAGAAGGACTTAAAAGTATCCAGAGTGCACTTTTATTTAAATGGCTCATCTTCTAGGTAGTTGCAATCTGAAGGGGAATGAACATTTCTGGAGTAACTCTGTGAAGTCTGTTTTAGATGCCTCCTCAAATATGTTTTGTATATAATCATTCCAAAACCTGTGTGAGTTAGCGAGTATTGTCTCCATTTTTTGTAGTGGACAAAAGAAGTCTAAGGGCATTAGATACTCCATCAAGAGTCATACAGCTGCTAAGAGGCACAGGTGGCCTTGAGTGTCTGTCCCTGCTTCCCTATCCCAAATCATACAGCCTGTGAAGGTCTTGCAATACAGACTCCTTTTTGGATTTCAGGGCCAAGGGGAATGCGTATTATCTCTGTATCCCAAGGCTCTAAGAAGGGGCCCAGTGTTCACTAAGCACTGGATGGTGGTTGAAGATCCCTGTAAGGACTCACATTTAGTGCTTACTGAGTACCAGACCCTTTTTGAAGCACTTTACGTATATTAGCTTATTTAATCCTCTTACCATTTTGCAAGGAAGGAAACTGCAGCACAGAGAAGTTAAACAATTTGCCTGAGGTCACATAGTAAATTAGAGCCAGGATCAGCACTCAGCTGCCTGCTCTCAACACCCACACTCCTAACCACTGAGGGGCATCTGCCTTGTATCAGTCAGTCCTCTGAATAATGAACACAAGGGCCCTGGCAAAGGAAATGTGTGGAATGAGAGGGCGTCTTACACATGTGCCCTTTTCTATCATAAATAGTGTATTTCAGTACGGTTTTTAATATTAGATAGCTAGCTATGTTCCTAATAGAGCTTAGAAACGGTAATACACAGGATTGGAAAATCATGGAAGGAGGAAAAGCAAGATATTAGAGGGCAGGTGAAGATGAATGTTTTCAGAGAGCAATGGGACAGAGGGAACCAAACGAGGGTTTAGGGTTTGGGTGTTTAAAAAGCAAAGGACTTTTCTGAAGTGGAGGAGAAGAAACTGAATTCACCTGGTGCCTCTTGTTCGCTAAATAAGGCAGGCTAGCACCTCACTTTCCATCCTCCAGGCAATCATTCTCAGAGAACCAAGTCAGTTTCAGGGTTGCAGAGAAAATGAAGTCGTTGTGGGGTCCCTGGGTAGCTCAGTCAGTGAAGTGTCTGACTCTTGATTTTGGCTGAGGTCATGCTCTTCTTCAGTGTCATGAGATCAATCCTGTGTCTAGCTTCCTGCAGAGTCTGCTTAAGATTCTCCTCTCCCTCTGCCCCTCCTTCCCTCTCTCTAAAATAAATAAGTATATTAATTTAAAAAAACACAAAGAAAATCAAGTCATTGTAATATGACAGTATTTACAAATGAACCGACCATTTTAACATGAATTTCTGTCCTCTTTCCTAACATTGCCTCTGTTTATCTGTTCCTCCTAAGAAGTTGTTATAAACATTGGACAATAAATTGCAAATGCGATGCAATTTGGAATTGTGGTGTCCATGTCATTATTTTTTATTTTTTGTTTTTTGTTTTTTAATTAACATATAACGTATTATTTGCCCCAGGGATACAGTTTTACATATTCCACAGCACTCACCATAGCACATACCCTCCCCAACTACCCTATCCCTACTCACTTACTGCCCAGCAACCCTCAGTTTGTTTTGTGAGATTAAGAGTCTCTTATGGTTTGTCTTCCTCCCAATCCCGTCTTGTTTCATTTCCCCCCTACCCCCACAACCCCCCACCCTGCCCCTCAAATTCTTCATATCACAAAGATCATATGATAATTGTCTTTCTCTGATTGACTTATTTCGATTAACATAATACCCTCTAGTTCCATCCACGTCATTACAAATGGCAAGATTTCATTTCTCTTGATGGCAGCATAATATTCCATTGTGTGTGTGTGTGTGTGTGTGTGTGTGTATCTCACATCTTCTTTATCCATTCATCTGTTGATGGACATCTAGGTTCTTTCCATAGTTTAGCTGTTGTGGTGTGGTGTCCATGTCTTACCAAAATATGGGATTTCAATGAAGTCAATGAAATTGATGTTGGAGAACTGGTCAGATCCCAGGCAGAACCATTAGCAAATGACCATCTGCCAGAGTTAGACAAGTTAGTAATTAAAAAGAAAATCAGCCAGGATGATGGCATGGTAGTTGTTTTTTGTTTTGTTTTCATTTGGGTTTTTTTGTTATTGTTGTTGTTAAAGGGAAATCCTGGTAAGAGTTATAGACTCAATTAGTTTTTGCAAAAAAACCAGGTGCAGAAATCAGAAAGATGTCCTAGAGGGCAATCATACAATTTTTTTTTAGAAAAATTATTTTGTATATGTGCTGCTGAAGCGAGCACTAGAAAAATTATTTTGAATAATAATTATGCCTTGACTCATTCTCTGCTTACTACTGAGCGGGTGGTTACAATTAGAACATAAAATTTGTTAAGCTATAATATAAATAAATTTTCTTTTTTAGTTTTTTAGGCTAACCAAAAGTTCATTTAAGTATTTCATATAGTATCTTAGCCTCAGTTTTTGGTAGATTAATTTTACCTAGCCCCTTTGGCACTAAGTCAGATTATATGCGACATATGTATACCAGGCACATATATTTGGATGTAGGAATATATATTCTCATTATTATCATATTTCCTGAACAGTAGTTTTCTATCTACAAATGAGATTTTTTTGCTGTCCCAACAAAAAGTATGTCTCAAAGTTCTCAAAAATTCATCACAGTACTAGTAGGGCACAGAGTGTATAAATAATACCCAGTTTTAAGTAACAGATTGATGTATGAGTCTGATTCTCCTGTTGTAATTATGCTTAATAGTTATTTAAGAAACATTTGCCAAATAGATGGATAAATTCTTTATCTAGGAGTTTGAAATAGTTAAACCTAATTTTTAAATCCTTTTTGAAAAATAAGATGATTTTGTGGATACACACCAAAAAAACTCACTAAATTTTTATTTGGCCATAATATTTTCATTATTTTTAGTAATAATGAATTGCTGTGATCATTCATTCAAAGGACAAACATCAACTTGTCTCCCATGACCCAGGTACTGAGGGTACAGAATGCAGTGGCTTTATATCTCTTTTACCAAACAGAATATTCAGAATTCAGCAAATATTTCCATTCTTCCTTTCCTGGAATCTGTCACATATTCACCCACACATCGGCACTCCTTAATTTGTCCCCCCCCCCATCTTTTTTTTTGACAGGTTATAAAACAAAGCAAAATCTAGAAAACAAACCACTAATGCAGAAATACTCGGCTGAGGAAGGAGCATAGAGATAATCTATTTAATCTTACTGTTATGTTACATTTAATGTTACTGCACGATTAATCATGTAATTATTTGTCCAAACTGAATTGATGCAGCTGCACATGTAATTAAGGTTTAGCTATAAAATCACTCTGTTAGTAATGCTTTCTTGTCTTTTATAAATCAAATTGCTAGTAGTGATTTGATTTTTAAAATTTCCTTGTAATGGCTAGGAAAAGTATAAGAATTGTTTATTTAAGTACTTGGGAAGAGTGAAAAATATCATTTCATGGTTATTGTGAGAAAAGACATTTCATCCCATTCTATTTTTTGATATTTGAAACATTATTTCAGTAGCTGTAGAAGATGTATATCGATGCCTGTGAGAGTTTTAGAACATTCTGTACACCAGATAGAGTTCACATACTTGCCCCCAAAGTTCATCTTTTCTCCTGCCTTCAGGTGAACTAAAAGGAAACAAATGTTTCACTTGAGATGGAAACAGTGAAATAAATTAAACACTTTAGATACATGAATGTTAGCAGCAATAAGATATCCTAAATGGATGGGTTAAGTACTTTTATATGCATTACTTCATGTAATTCTTGATCACCCTTGTAGGTTGGTGCTATTATTTTTCCCGTTTGCTGGGTGAGAACTCTGAAACCTGAGTAACTTGCCAAGGTCACTTGGAAAGTGACCTTTAATTTTTTCCAACAAAAATTTTAAAGTTTTATTTGGAAGAGTTAAATTGAGGATATAGTCAGAGGTTTTCTGCCCATTTCTTTCCTAGGATTCGTATCTCTCTAGTTGGAAGAATTGGATTGGATGTGGTCATGAGCTCGTGGTAGGGAAGACACAGCAACATTTTTTGTTAATTTGTTTTTTGTTGTTGTTGTTGTTTTTCAAAGATTTTATTTATTTATTTGACAGAGAGAAATCACAAGTAGATGGAGAGGCAGGCAGAGAGAGAGAGAGAGAGAGGGAAGCAGGCTCCCTGCTGAGCAGAGAGTCCGATGTGGGACTTGATCCCACATGACCCGAGCCGAAGGCAGCAGCCCAACCCACTGAACCACCCAGGCACCCTGTTTTGTTTTTTAAGTTTATATATTCTTTAGTCCATACTACACCGTAACATTTTTTTTAAGTTAGACAAAAGAGCATATTAAATATCAAATGTTCTGTCGTAATGAATTTTTAAATTTTATTTCCAGGGTAGTTAACATACAGTGTTTCAGGTGTACAATATAGGGATCCAAGAGTCCCATATATTACTCAGTGCTCATCAAGACAAGTGCACTCCTAATCCCCATACCCTGTTTCTCCCATCCTCCCCCGCCCCGTAACCGTCTGTTATACGCTAGACTTAAAGAGTCTGTTTTTCTGGTTTGTCTCTTTTTTTCCCTCCTTTGTTTATTTGTTTTGTTTCTTAAATTCCACATATGAGTGAAATCATACAGTATTTGTCTTTCTCTGACTGGTTTATATACTTAGGAGGTCTTATTTTCATTATTTATTTGTTTATTGACACAGTGGTTTTAGTTCTCAGAAGTTTTCCTACACAGACCACAGGTTTAGGGTGAGAAAAGGCTTCTCATGCTGCTATCTCCACCCTGGACTTCCAGGAGCTGTCTTTAGGACTTCTTTTCTTTCTCAGAATTAGGCAGGGAGGTCCATCTGGGGATAGCAGGAGAAGCTAATTTGGAGTAGGCAAGTGAAGGTGTCCTTTCAAGAAGGTCCTTGCCATCCACTGTTCTCATTTATCATCCTTTTTCCTTTGAGTCTTTCGATTCCAAATGAAATACAATAGACTACAGCAGTAAAGAAAAATTCCCACTGTCTGCACACAAAGCAAGACCCTCAGAGTGTGCCACAGAAGCTGGAAGGTGTCAAAGTGGATGGAATGGGGGGCAACATATGGAGTTGTCTCCGGATCCATTTAGTGTAAGATTCTCTCACACTTTATAAAGGGGTGAGTTCCTTTTTTTTTTTTTTTTAAGATTTTATTTATTTATTTGACAGAGATCACAAGTAGGCAGAGAGGCAGAGAGAGAGGGGGAGACAGGCTCCCCGCTGAGCAGAGACCCCCCTACCCAACGTGGGGCTCGATCCCAGGACCCTGGGATCATGACCTGAGCCGAAGGCAGAGGCTTTAACCCACTGAGCCACCCAGGCGCCTCAAAGAGTGAGTTCTGTAGGAACTGAGCACTGCAGGCAGAAGGAGGCCAGGCCTTCACCTCCAGAACAAGGTGGCCCCAGCCAGCCATGAGCTCAGAGTATCCCCGAATCGGTGACCTGTGCAGCTGAGTTTTATTAATGCAGACTAGTGTTGGGAGAAGTCAGCCAACCTGAATGAGAGTTCCCCAAGTTGCAGGGGACTAGGAAAATAATGTGGTTTTATTGCTCTTCCATACAACTATCATGACTACCCTTACTTTAAAAAGTTCTGCCACTCACTTCTTATGGCCAAAATCTAGACACCTGTTCTTGGCTGCAGGATAATCCAGGCTACATCCCCATTCTGTCTTCCCAGCTTTACCCTCCACCAGTCCCTTCATTATTTTGTGCATTGAAAAAACCAAATGTCTTAGTATTCCTTGTGCATTCCCACACCATGCTTTCTGCCCTCATTGAGCTCATTTCCAACCCTCCCATCTCCATATGCCTACTTGTGTATGTCCCGCAAGCTGGTCCTAAGTGCCTTCCTCTTGCTCCCATTGGTCAGATGCAACTCCTACTTCCTCTGATAGCTCTATGCAGTTTGTCTACATATAGCCACCCTTCGACTTTATTTACAGGCACTTGCTTAGATGTGTTGTTTATATTTACATCCTGTACATTATACAGGGCTTTGCAAATAATAGGTATTGAATAAATATTTATGTAATGACCTGACTGAAACAAATAATACATTCGCTTGCATGAGGAGAACAAAATGTTGGCAAATAGAAACCCCTAAGGTGACATATTTTTATTAGGGTCATTTTATCTAGGATGTAGTGAGTACAAGGCTATGACTGATACACAAATGAAAAGACATAAATCACTACCCTAAAGATTTGAGATTAGTGTGTTATTCGTATATGATTGTGGATTAAAGGTGGCTGAGGTGCCATAGTCTCCTAAATATGTTAGTTACTTAAGACCCACCCACTTATCAGCTGTTGGTATTGTTAGTTCCGGTAAACAACCATTTTACACAAGTGTCAAACAATGTGACTTTGGCCTAATTCCTATTCGTCGATTATTGGTTTCTAATTTGGGTGGCCCAGATGAATTTACTTTCCTTTATTCTTGATGAGTGTCGGTCTGCAAGAGAAGTTCCATGTCTGAGCTTGGGGCTTGTTATGGAGAAATTCAGAAGACAGTGGTGCACCTCAGGATGTCCATCAGAGCCTCTCTCTGGACCATCAACCATCTTTTAGCGACAGTCGCTGCATGTGTCATCTCCCAGAATGAAAGCACTTCTTCATGGTGGGGGCTGTACCTGTTACAGAGCCTGGGGGAGGATTGCTTGGGGGACCTGGTTCTTGAAGTTAATTTTTCTATGAAACATTTAGAAAATCCCTAAAATAAGTAAAGGGGGGATTTCTGTTTGTCAAAAATGTGGGCATCTGGCTTTACACGTGCATCGTCACTTGTACTGACTGTTCAACAAGTGTATTGAATGTCATCCAGGCTGTGCTGGGGTGTGTCTGACCCCCATCGCATGCGTCACAGGTTTCCTGAGTGGCCGGTAAGATTTTTGTTGACAACCTCTGCTTTCTAACCCCAAAAGCATCTTGCCCATGTGTGGCTTACTTTCCATGATTACATATCCCAGAGTGCAGAGCTGAGCCATGTCTGAAAATGCCTGTAGTCTGGGTTTTGGAGACAAGAGAAGTTGTTTGAAGAAATCATTGTTGCATAACCTGGACCCCATAGGGTTTCCCCAGTGAGGATGAGATGCATAGTGAGTTTCTTGTTTCTCCGGGCTAGATGGTGGGGACTTTAGAAATTGGACAGATGGAAAAGCAGAAACTCACCATTCCCAGTTGCCTTCAGGAAGAGGAGAAAGGGCCAGAACCGACCACACTGTGGCAGGGTCCGCTGGGGTGACTAGGAGGGCAGTGTGACTTCATAGGTGAGAAGGCGCTCAGTGTGCTCACTGTGTACTCTTCACTCCATCTGTGGAAATGGTGAGAAGGTCCTCTTTGCCAGGAGTCCTCAAGGAAAGTGTTAGAGTTTTCTTTAGAGTTCGATTAGGCTAGTGGTTTTACCTAGTCAAAGAATGGTTTTCTTGCCTTGTGTTTTGCTAATTAGATAATGGAGACTTACTCCTTTGTACCTTCTGTGTACATATAGTCAAGAGATCCTGACAGTATATGAACAGAGAGAGAAGGAGCCACTGTTGTTATTGAAGAGTAGAAATTACAACATGAATTTTTAATAAAAGTATACAGGTCTTAGAAATCACATGTATCTTTTGAGAACCAACTAAAGGCCAGATCTCTGGTTCCTTCATGTTTGGTTCTGTTTTTGTATCAGCCCGCAGGCACTGAGTCTTGTATTCTGAGCTATCTCTGTATAGTCACTTATTTCTGAGGACAAGATATCTCAAAAGCAGGGATCATGTCTTGCCTCTGTAATGCCAGCTCATACATAGTGGTGTCCGTTAACTGTGGAATACTTAAATGGGTGAATGACATTAGAGTTTATGTCAGAGAATCACCCAAAGCCCCTGTGGACTATTTTCTCTAAGTCTGTTTTAAAGTACTCAACAGAGGGACACCTGGGTGGCTCAGTTGGTTAAGTGTCTGCCTTTGGCTCAGGTCATGATCCTGGGGTGCTGGGATCAAGTCTCATAGGGAGCCTTCTTCTCCCTCTGCCTGCTGTTCCTCCTGCTTGTACACTCTCTTCCTTTCTACCTCTCTCTCTCTGACAAATAAATAAATAAATAACATCTTTTAAAAAAATTAAAAAGTTAAAAAAAACCTCAACAGATAACCTCTTAAGGTCCATTTCCTTTCTTAATTAAATGTAAATGTCTATTTTATAGTCTGACGATTACATTGCAGAGTAAGCTCTTTCTGGACTTGGGTCTTGTGGGCCACCGACTATTTGTCACCCTGGCTACAGAGGAGCTCCTTGGTTAGCTCTGTTACTCACTGCTTTGTCTTTTTCTTCTTTGTACCTCTGGGGTCAAGCATGGTTTGTAGCACGTAACTGCTGAAAAACTTTAAAAAACAGAGTTATAGAGCATGTTTACTCATCCGTAGAGTGTAAACTTCTTGACTGCCTGTGAAAGAAGGGCGACTCCCTCCATGTTTCTTTCCGTGCCTGAACCCCTAGCAGGTGGTGTAATTTGATGAAGATGGGAAGCTTTGACCAACCTCTGCACTTTGAAGAAGTGGGAGTTTATGTTCCTCACCACCATCCTTTCTTGGTCCGCTTTGCCTAAAGTTGAATTTTTGTCTAATTAATCCCACTTGACTTATTAGGACATTCCTACATATGGATGTTATTCCTGATAGGGGAACAGATAATAACATTTAAACAGCTTTAATTTTATAATGAGAAATATCCACACTGAGAGAACGTGGAAAAAATATAATCCATTCCACCCCAAGATCATCAACTCCAATCTCAATTTGGGCCATTAGAACAAAAAGTCAATATAAGTAGGCTTATTTTGAGCACAGAGAACTTACAGAAGACAACATGGATTAGGTTGAGAGACAACATTCTGTCTAATCTAGATGATCAGGCAAAAATTGCAAATAGAGTCATCAGTGGGACAAATGATCCACTAGTCCTAGTTTTATGTAAAGTGCTAATCTGAGAGAAACATGTAAGAGGGAAATCACCAGAAGACTCCACAAAACCATCACCAACTCTACTTTTAGATGAGAGACTGAACAGTCATCAGAAAGGTAATAGGAAACCAATGAGAAATTATTCTTCCATGTTCAGCTTCTTTTTTAACCAAGTAGAGTTCATTAGAAATAGATCACCAGGTAATAAGTTGACAATTATTGAGTGCAATAAATCTATGAAAAGAAAGGATTTTCATTAAAATGAAGAAATACCTTTTCACTTGATAAGCCCACATATTTTCCCCCAGAGGGAAAGAGCACCTTTTGGTTTGAGAAAAGGACAGTGTCACGTTTTCTCTTATTGATCAAAGAATTGTCCATATGATAACATCATCATTTATTGAAAATTGGATAAATCACCTCGGAATCTGCTAAAGTCAGTGGACTGGTGTTTTTCTACACTTCCAACTGTTTGAATAATGCTAACTAAACCAAAAGATTAGTGTGACGTCCTCATCTGCTTGGTAGTGTCATGAAGCCATCGGAGGTTACTCAGGACACAGGTGCTGTCCTGCACACATAGGCGCATGTTCCTGGGGCCGCATAAGGAACTAGGGTGGGGTTTTGGAGTAAGGGGCCTGAGTTTGCCTCAGTTTCTCTTGTGGCTTTGAGGTTCTGGGCTCCTTCTCTTCCACACTCGCTTGGCGTCTGGCCAGGGAAGCTGCAGTTGACTCTTCTGAACTGAGGTACCAGGCAACATTTGAACAGGAATGGTGTTAGTGAACTTCTACGTGGCCATTGATCTGGGTCCAGGCTGGGCCTTCCTCCATCATGATGACTGCTTCTAAAGTGCCATTGCTGCCAAAAATTACTTTCCCCTGATATAGAAGGAAAAGGATGGGTTTCTTCGGTTTGTTTCGTTTGTTTGCTTGTTTATTTTTCTCTGGGTCTTGTGGGATGATTTCTCAGTGAAGGAAAATAGGTTGGGAGTGAGGCACAGATAGTGGTGTGTATTGCTGAGTAGGGCATGAGGAAGGGTGTGGAGAGGGGGTTCCGTCACTGTGCTCTTTCTCTGCTGGGAATTCTGTGCTCTAGAGAGAAGGACTTGGCTGCAGCCCAGGCCAACTTGGGAAACGTTAATTTCCCCCTCCCTCACCCCAGTCAGGACTAATTTCTCTCTTGGAGTTATTAACACCATCCTCCAACATGCTAAGCCTGTACCTGCCTGCGACACTTGCAGGAACTCTGCCTCCTGCCAGAAACATTCCTCCCCCAGCCCTCCACAAGGCAGTTTTGTTCTTTTTTTTCTTCTCTCTTTGTTCAGGATCTTGGTTTAAATTTGCAGGTAAACTTTATTTATTAAATATTACCTTTACAGATAGGCCTTTGCTGGCTACAGGCTGTCATTCCCTATCACAACACCCCTATTTTCTGACCTTGTCTTGTTCATTAATCTTACTGTTTTTGGTTTTGGTTCTCCAATTTGCTCTTCTCCTTGCCATTTAGATATAAACCCCTTACTGTATCCCTGGGAGAGTATCTAAAACTTAGTGGGACTTAATAGACCTCTTTTGAATGGGTTAATAACACACATCTTACTATCATACAACATGCACCCTGCACCTTACCTGAATGTTTCCCCCAGAAGACTGTTAGCTCCGTGAGGGCATGAAGTATGTCTCACCCTTCTTGCTACCTTCAGCACTTGGTTCACATTAGGCACTCAGCAGAGGCTGAATAATTGACTAGGAAAAAGGGTGGTGACTGCAGCTACTTGGGAGATAGATTGCAGGGATCTTTAAATGATTGATTGATTGATTGATCGATCTCAACAGGCTGCCTAACCATAATATTATCATGCCTCAGGCCCATTTTTTTTTTTTTTAAATTACCATCCTTAGTGCATAGCTTTTATCCTCAGTGCTGCTTCATTGTCGCAAGGTAGTTGCTGCAGCTCTGGCCATCACCATCTTATTCCTGACAGGAGAGGAAGAAGGGGGATGGGCAGACTGGTGACTGCTAGCTGTGTAAGTCCCCTCTTAAGGAAGTTTCTCAGAAGCCCCACTAGGTAACTTTTTACATTCCACTCAGTAGGATTTAGCATATGAGTAGTCACAGCAGAAACTAGGAAAAGTGGTTTTTAAAGTGGGTACATTGCCTTGTCCAACAAATTTCAGGTACTATCAGTAAAGAAGTGAAAAATGGACTGTGATAAGCCGGTACCATATATAATTGATATTATGTAAAACTGCTAGATTTTCTGAACGTAGTATGCTAGTTGCTCTAATAAGCCCAACACATAACAATAAACATAGTACTTGTTAGCCCCTAACACAAAAGTCCAAGAAAATTTTCAGGCAAAGCCTCTCGTAGCAGGAATGGCTGCTGAATCTTCTAAGGAATTCCTCAGTCTTTGTCAATTTAGAACAGGGCTAGGCCAGTTTCTTTTTCTCTAACTGCCAAAGAAACTCCCCTTCCGGTCCCCGTCCCTACCCTAATGAGGAATGCTCAGCAGGACCCTCCTTGGCAGGGCTCACTGGATGCTGGTTTACTGTCAGTAGAAACAGAAGCTCATTTAACTATTCGAGGTTTCCGAAGTGCATCCTGGGAATGCTCAGAGTCCTTGTTGATTCCTTTTATGATGGACCTAGAAATCTGGAACTTGAAGAAAGGGAGCAAGAGGGGGTGGTCATGAAGCAGGTGAGAACACAAGGGACAGAGAGAAAACATGACAATTTAGAATTGCCTCCTAGTTCTAGTTCTAGTTTTAGAAGCAAATTATCTGGGAAGATAATTTAGAAAACTGGAAAATTCTACCTACTTCTTCAGAGGGATATTTTTCTAATTAATATGTATAAAACATTTTATAGTCACAGAGGAAAGCCCACAAACCCCATGCACACTCATATGCAAACACACACAGAAACTGTGGGACACCAGGGTCTCCTGATTTAAGTTATAGCACAAGTTTCCTGCTACATCAGACATTTAAATTTGGAGGTAAACTTTAGTGAAACATATGAGATCTCAATGGTTGTAGAAGGCTACTTTTAGCCTAAGTTGGCTTTTAGCTCAATACAGAATAACACATCCAACTATAACCTCAATGCTATGGGCCCCATCAGAACAATGTAGTCATCATTTGGAACAAGATTTAAATATAAAGCTCTTATGTACTCTTAATACCTTAGATTTATCCCAATAGAAAACTGACAATAGAGTAGTTAGCAAAGCAGTTCTGATTAATGCCATAAGCAAATAATGAAAGAAATACAAATTTCACTTTTTGTATTTCAATTGTTTCATTAATCTAGCAGAAGTAGTCAGAATATTGGATGTTTAGGGAAGCTTAGTTTTAACAAGTATCTTTATTTGTCCCTGTCTGGAGATAGGAAATATAAAGAAAATTGTTAGTTTCTTAATATATCATAGCCTTTCTAAAGCTGTATGGAGTTGGATTTTTCTTCTAGGACAATTCATTTGCATTTGTTGCAAATATTTAAATGTTCCTTAGATACAGGGTAAGTCTAAACTGATAGGAACTATTCCATAGGAAAGAGCTTAGGTGTTCTTTAACAAAGTGAAGAGGGGAACTGAGGGATGCCTTTTTCCCTTTTAAATCCAAGAACTGAGTTGTGTTTATATGAGTAAGTGAGTTGGGTGTGAAGACCTTTGCCCCTGGTGTAATCAAGAAGGTTAAATGTTACTTGTTTATTTTAATTAAACATTTGTATTTATTTTCTTATAGAAAGGAAATAATTAGGTATGCATTAAGTAAATTATCCTCTTCACATTCTGCCAGTTTCTCAGGGAACCAAGATCAAACAGGATGGCCTTACAAAAAACGTTAGTCAAGTTGAAATCTTGTTTATAATATTGACCCCTGGTATATCTCTCATCTTTTTTGGTCATGAAATAATAATAAAAGAAAATATCATTTGTGTTAGGGTCCTCCAGAGAAACAGAGCCAATAGAGTGTGTGTGTGTGTGTGTGTGTGTGTATGTGTGTGTATACATATACCTACATACATATTTTACATATATATACATATAGTAATAGTACATACTATGAATATATACACATATTCTTTGCATATATATGCAAAAGTACACTTGGTATCTATAAATATGTATATGAAGATATATATGTATATATGTGCATCTATATGAATATATATAAAAGTATGAAGATATATATATAGAGAGAGAGAGATTGAGATTGAAATTAAGAAATTGGATCCATGATTATGATGGCTGACAAGTCTAAAATCTGCAGGGCAGGCCAGCAGGCTGGAGACCCAGAGTAGACTTAATGCTGCAATCTGCCTGAATGTGAAGGAGGTCAGGAGGCAGAATTCTCTCTTCCTCAGGAACCTCAGTTGTTTTCTCTTAAAGCCTTTAACTGATTAGATGAGGTCCACCCACATTATGGAAAGTATCTGCATTACTTGAAATCTCTTGACCTAAGTGTTAATCCCCTCTAAAAATATCTACAGTACCTAAAAATAGCAACATCTAGAATGGCGTTTCACCAAATATCTGGGTATTGTGGTCTAGCCAAGTTGACACATACAATTGAACATTACATAATGTAACATAGATCAGCCACAGTTCAGTTTAAAAAAGGTTAAAAAAATTAACCATTACAACAGTATCATCATCCTCATTAGTGTCAGCACCATCATCATTATTTACTGTGTGCCAGGTACTCTTTTAAGTACTTTACACGTATTAACTCATTGGATCCTTCGACACAGCCATATCAGATACATACTCCTACTATAGCCGTTTTATAAATGATAGAATTGCATTGAGGTCAACTCACATGCCCCCAGCTCTATAGCTTACCTAATTTCAAGTAGACAAGTATACTTGTCTACTTTGCCTATGAAATTTCCTTGAAAACAGGGCTGGTACTATTCTTTTTTCTTCTCCCTCCTGGCCTTTCCAACCTGAACATCACTGATTTTTATGCCTGTCCATCATGGAATTCATTGTACTTTTCTCCTCTTTTCTTCCTGAATATAAATAATCATTCTAGAATGTTACTTTTTGGGTTTAGGAATGCATCAAATAGTCACAGATGTCCTGTATTAAACCTGAGCGTCTGAGGACAGTGTTGGCAAGGGATGATGCCACAGATATACCCAGCTTGGACTGGGGTCTGGACTGAGGTCAGAGAATGCAGGCAATAATTACTGAAAGCAGAAACTTCTTCTTAATGAAGGTCATTAGTACTTTAAAGAGTGTTCACCTTTCCAACAAGTGTGTTCACACTTCACTAGTCCAGTAATTTCTCACTGGGACCAGCATCTTCAAACCAAATGAATGCACCCTAATCCTTTCTTCCTTCCTAGGGACTTCTGAGTTTGAAGTTGGACTTTGTTCCTGAATATTGTATAACTTCTTCTTCTTCTTTTTTTTTTTTTTTAAAGATTTTATTTATTTAGTTGACAGACAAGAGATTACAAGCGGGCAGAGAAGCAGGCAGAGAGAGGGGAGGAACCAGGCTCCCCGCTGAGCAGAGAGCCCGATGCGGGGCTCGATCCCGGGACTCTGAGATCATGACCTGAGCCGAAGGCAGCGGCTTAACCCATGAGCCACCCAGGCGCCCCAATATAACTTCTTACTGTCCTAAAAAAATTAGAAGATGAAGTTACAAGCTGTAAACTGCAATAGCACACAGTCCCAAATGGCATTTCCTCCTGTCTGTGTAGGAATGTATATGGATTTGACAGATAAAAAGAATGCCCTTTTTCTATAATCCTCCTGTAGCTTCATGGACATGTCCCTGAAACTCAGCTGGCTTGCTTGTCCCTGCAGTTCCTGGGTGGTCTGATGAGGGTAAAACCCATCATCAAAGCACGCCAGGTGCTGACATTCAGCTTATGAAGCTGTCAGGAAAAGATCCTCTCGATTTCTTGGAATTCCTGCCCGCACAGCACCACCAGGCCATAATAGCCCCCGGTGCCTCAGGTGAGGGATTAGCTGAGCATCGTGTGGCCAGCTCTCATTAATCCTTCCGTACCAGCAAACCTAGATCCTCTAATTACTAGCCAGCTAATACCCAATTCCGTTTCTCCGAGGGCTGTAGTCTCTGAGGGACAGAGGAAGGAGCAGAATGGGGGAAAAGAAACAAAAATGAAAAACACGTGAATGTTGGGTTATATTTATTTTTCCTGTTAAGCATCTTGGAAAATTCCCTCTCTCTCTCTCTGTCTCGCTCGCTCTCACCATGGATACCTACCTACCTACCTACCTACCTGAGTACATTCCTGCTTACCTACCTACTAAGCTGCAAGATCAACCAATTAGTTTGGGAGGTTTTCCTCTTCTGATTTTGGAATGTAAATAATGGAGGGGTTTGGGTTTTGTTTGAATCCATATTCTTCCCACCTCCTTCCATTTCTTTTGCTTCTGTTGACTGATGTATCATGCAGCTCCTGTGATTGAGGGTGCTTGCTGGGGTCACTTACCAGGAAGCATGTTTATTTGCAGCTGGGCTGCATCAAGCAGAGGTTCTCACTTCCTCCTTGAAAGTTCGTCCGTTCTCCCCTAACATTCTTAAGTGGAATAGAAAATACTGAAGTGGTTTCAAATTGAGGTGTATTCAGAATGGAGAAGTGGTGTTAGAATTTTAGGACAAACCATAGGCCTTTGGATATGGGCCTATTTGTAGAGTCCTGAAATACTCATGATGGGACTAAGGTCTCAGGAAGTTCTCTGTTGTCATATGGAACATAAGATCATCACACACCCCTGGCAGATGGTCTGCCATCTCTGGGAATATTTGAACTTTTCAGTCTCTTTCTTTCCAAACTATACCCCTAGCGTGGTGAGAGTATGTCCTCTCAGTAAGGTTCATGGTACTTTTTTATTCTCAGTACTTCATTATTTTAAAGAGGTCCCATAAAGACAATAACTGTTTTCTGCTCCCCCGTTTGAGTTATAAATTACTCATTAACTATTTGTACAGTGAGTGAATGAATGATGACCCCAGATAACATTTCTGGCTAAGCAGAGTAAGAAGTTCTTCAGAAAGGAATACAGCGAGTATTACCCAATATGTAAAGGTCTGGGATAACAGATAATTTCATGTCACAGTGGCAGTTTATTGGTGGTGACAGTCCATGTGAACACTGTGTCAAGAGAAATTCCAGCTTGTCTCCATGACTGAGGATAAAGGGAGGCCACACAAAGGGACACCTGGGTGGCTCAGTCAGTTAAGCATCTGCCCTTGGTTCAGGTCATGATCCCAAGCTGCTGGGATCGAGTTCTGCATCAGGATCCTTGCTCCGTGAGGAGCCTGCTTCTCCCTCTGCCTGCCACTCCCCCTGCTTCTACGCTCTCTCTCTCTCTCTCTCTCTGTGTCTCTCATTCTGACAATTAAAATCCTTTAAAAAGTACAGGGGGGCAGTTAATCCAGCTTCTGCTAGGAGAAGCCAGGCTTCCCAGAGAATGTCTCAGAGAAAGTTACATGGAACAGGGGTGTTTCGCAGACTCCTAAAACTTCTCCCTTCTTAACTGCCTGTCAGTAAAAGACCCTCAAAGAAGACATGGCTTCCAGAGAAGAGAACACGAAAAGGACAAACAGAACGCTAAGAATAAGTCAGTTGGATGCACTTAAACTGAACAAGGCCCTGGAGCAGCTAGTTTGGGTCCAGTTTTCTCAGTGCTTTTATCGATGTAAGCCAGGGCTGTTAGCCCACTCTGAACCAGAGGTAAAAGCATTCTTGTGGGAATTCACCAGCTACTCTAAAAATGCCACCGTGGGACAATCCATTTTGAATATTCGGTACAAAAATGATTTTTCCCCAAAGCTGAGGTACCAGCCACCAAGTAAGAATCAGAAGCTGTGGTATGCTGTGTGTACGATTGGTGGGATGTGGCTGGAAGAGTGCTGCTATGACCTCTTACGAAACCATCATTTGGCATCATTTGGGAAAGCCAGGCAGTGTATGAATATCATGGTTGGACTTTTTAAATTGGGTGGGCTGATTAATTTCCTGATTTTCCTTCAGAGGGGCAAGTTTGCAACTTTGACAGAACCTCTCCTAGGCATTCATTCTGTATTTTGCAAGCCCCAGTATTTGAATAAGGAACTTCTCTGACATGATTTTGCTGAGTTTCTGATTTTCCTCTTACCACTTATTTTTTTTTAAAGATTTTATTTATTTATTTGAGAGAGAATGAGAGAGAGAGCATGAGAAGGGAGAAGGTCAAAGGGAGAAGCAGACTCCCCATGGAGCTGGGAGCCCGGAGCGGGACTTGATCCCGGGACTCCAGGATCATGACCTGAGCTGAAGGCAGTTGCTTAACCAACTGAGCTACTGATGCTCCCCTCTCTTACCACTTATTCATATCCAGAAATTGATAAGTTGTCTTCATGGTGTATTCGTCTAACTAGTGCTCCTAATAGTGACAACACGTTATCCACCAGAGGCAGTGTTCTCTGTGTGGAGAGTGGCCCACCATGCCTCAAACCATAGGATGTGAGCATATCTTCTCTTATTACTGCGTTAAAACTAGTCTCTTATTTGACATGTACTTTACTTGTCCTAAGTGTGGCACAGAGGTACACAGTGTGCAGCCGCTGAAACCAGGAGCTGAGATGTCAGAAGTGAATTATCTTTAGAAACTAAGATTGTTTCTCTGAGGAAAACTATTATGTTCAAGTCCTTAATATTAGTCATCCTGCGCATACTGTTCAGGTGTCTTTTATGAGGGGATGTGCTTCTCAGCCACTGTCTTCTGTTCCTTTCCAAGCATGACAAAATTCTAATCATTAGAAACCACATGATTCTGAATATATTATGTAAACAATGAAAAAAAAAAGAATGAGCTCTGTTTACAGCAGTTGCTCTTTAAAAAAAAAAGGCCACACATATGGGAGGTGACAGTGGACATTGGCCATTCCCTTGCTAAAGCTAAACATTAGGAAGCCTCCTTTTTTCAAACATAAAGGTGCCGGAGTGTGAAGAGGCATGTGAAGAGATGCCTTTTGTCTCCTCCTGAATCTAGGACTAATTGGGAAATAGGACACAAGTGACAGTCACATGTAAGTCAAAATCTCAGCTGGTCAAGTGGATTATAGAGGGTGGCCTTCAATCTCTGTTTCTTCTCCCAGAAGTCAACATTCCAGTCCCAGTGGTCTTGGAAAATACTGGAGCTTCTCCTGAGAGGCAGGCCCTACCTAGCTAAGCTTTCTACATGGCAGGAGAGCAGAAAAAAATGTAATGACATTATGGTGACAGAATGCTAACTACTCTTATGGTGGCAAGCACAGCCTAATGTATAGACTTGTCGAATCCATGTTTTACACCTGAAATTAATATAACATTCCAAGTACAGTATATCAACTGTAAATTTAAAAATGCACTATTGTCATAGAAAGAGCCAAAATAGCAGAGTGACTAAGGCATGTTGATCCTTCTCTCTTAAGCAGTGATAGGAAAATTCTCTCCAGCCCAGGGAGGGAGTCATGAGGGAGCAGGCTGAGTGAGGATAGAAGTGCTCTCTCATGACTGGCTCCTTCTCAGGAATGGAGTGCAAGCTTTTTCCTTTTGGGGGCAGATGAGAAGAGGGAATATATCATATCTATTCTAATACAAGTTGTCCAGAAAGTCTGCTTGGATCTGGCCTTTTGTTCTGTCTAGGTTCATTGCAGCCCTGACTGTTGGATTAAGGCCCGTGATACACTTTGCCCCATCGCCAGGGTAGAAGTCTGCAGGACATCCTTCTCTGTCCTTACCCTGTACCCCTACTTCCTGAGAGCTGATTTGCTTTGATTGTCTTTAGCTGCCTGTGAGGCACTTAAGGACACCTGTGTAGCACCTTTGTGGCCCTGTGTCACTATGTTGTTTTAGAGAATTGCCTTTGTAGTTCTTTATATGCTGGGTCACAGAGGAGTCTTCCCAGAAATTTCCAACTTCAGAACTTTGTGAAAACTCACATAAAATACTTACATTCTAAACCCGCAGAAGCCCTGTTGATAGGTTAGTGTCCAATGTCAAGCCATGGAACTGAAAGAGACCACATACTTGATCCAGACAGCGCTATCTCCACCACCATTGAGGGTATGAAGGAGCTATGCTGGAAAGAAGCTTCAGGAGTCCAACTTTTAATGGGCAAAGGTTCAGTTCTTCACCCACTCTCTTTTATACAGGGTCCCTTTCATTTCCTTGTGCTGTTGTTCTAAACCCATCTACGGGGGTTCCTGGCTGCCCAAGAGATGCTGGTGCTGCCTCCCCAGGCTGGAAGCACACAGTGGGTGTTTGTGCTGAGGAAGTCACAGGACCCAGGGAAGGTAGTACTGCTCAGCCGGGGTTGGTACTAGAGCTGAAGTCCACTTCTCTCCTGGGACCGTCTTATTATTAAATACCTCCAGCTATCTTTAGTTATCTTTTCCACCAGCTATCAGATCTTGTGTTTGAGAGTCTTCCAGATGCTTAACCTAAAAACCACCACCTCTAGTTTAAGCTTGTTACTTTTTTGCTAGGTCCTCAAACTCATTTCAAGCCTTTACTATTCTGAATGTTGTATTTTTCTGAAAAAGATCTCAGGTGAAATGCATCACTAATTGCATAGAGCTCAGAATTTCTGTACCACCTTCTTCATTTCATTATGCTCCTTTCTGGAAAGATAAATCTCTTTTAATTATGAACATACATTTATTTATTATCTGACATGCAAATCTAGTTTTCCTTTCAGTGAAATTAGTTCATTGCAATGCAACTTCTGGGAGCTTATTTAACATCAATTAAAAAACTCCACATTATTGAAACTGTACATTAGGATCAGGAATAAAACAAGATCTATGAGCACTGTGGAAAAGTTAATTGGAAAATATGATTAACTATGAAGTCCACAGGGTCCTATGGAGAATGCTGACCTTGCTGCCTCTCTGTGTAGCCTTTTAAACTCTTGGAGTTACATTCTCAGATCCTAAGAGCATGGAACTAACATCAAAGAGCATTTTGTACCTGTCAGACACAGATTAATGCAAGATGCTGTCCCTGCCCACCTAGTTCCTGCAGGGTAGCTGGGCAGGTAGACAGTTTGTAAGGTGACGTAGGGTTCCAGTACAGCACTGCCCCAAGCAAGAAGAGTCAGCAGGGTTTGCCAGTGGGGCTGTGGGAGAGGCCACTGACACAGGGGACAGCTGTGGAGCAGAACAGTTCTCCTGGTGGTGGCTGTTACTTACCCCACATAACTGGAGGGTGCTCTACTTCCAAATCATGGTTTGTTTTTTTTTTAAATCAGCATAAAATCTGGAATGAAGAGAAGTATCTTCTGAAATGCTCTCTCACCATGAGAAAAATAAGTAGAGTGAGCTGTTTCATCTGTACACTGATTGTAGTGCTAAATTAGGAAAGATAAATGAACCTCATCTCTATCATTACCAGGACTGTGCTTTTGTATATCTTGTTCTTTGGGGTCCCCATGGACTGAAGAGAGCACATGGCAAACCTTGCAATACAAATTATTTATACTTATGTTTATATAAATGAAACAACAACAGAATTATCCCAGTGATCTTTAACCAGTACTCCATGACTAATGGTGATTTGAAGTACTCATTGAAGTGAAAAAGGAAAAGAATCCAACAGTGCTCTTCTAACACCTGATCGCCTCTTCAAAGCTGGAGTCCTTCTCAGTTTGTACCCAGAAGGGTCCGCTCTGTTTCCTGGCCATATAGATCCCTGAAAAAGGAACTATTGCGTATGGCTTCTCTTGTTGGCCAGAGTCTGAGTGCTACATGAGGTCAGCATGTAGCTTGCTATTCTTAACATCTCAGCTAGTGCTGTGAGCTCAACAACTAGTCAATGGATATTACTCTTAGGTCCTGACTCTTCACACCCAGAGATAAGCTGACCAAAAATAATGAGATGGGAAGTATGCCATTATTTCTGTGTTATTATGTTGTTGATTTTGTTACAAAGCAAACTGATCCTAGGGTCATGATCCTAGGGTCATGATCCTAGGTCATGAAAATTGACCCTTCGTGATCCTAGGGTCATGAAAATTAATGCTTATTCTGTGTCTTAAAACTGTGAACCTTCTATGATGTTGTGAAGTTTAAAAAAGCCAAGACTCGGGGCACCTGGGTGGCTCAGTGGGTTAAAGCCCCTGTCTTTGGCTCAGGTCATGATCCCAGGGTCCTGGGATCCAGCCCTGCATTGGGCTCTCTGCTCAGCGGGGAGCCTGCTTCCTCCTCTCTCTGCCTACTTGTGATCTCTGTCTGTCAAATAAATAAATAAAATCTTAAAAAAAAAAAAAAAGCCAAGACTCACTCAGCAACTTCAAACTCTATTCTCTATGAATTTCAATTCTAAATCTTAAACTAGTGGTTGCTGGAACTTTAGTATTATAAAAGCTTAGGCAAGTAAGTCATCCCCAGAAGTGCTGTGGGAGCCATTATAAATGGACAGCTCTCAGGTCTCATTAAAGACACAGGGGAATGGAATATGTCCTTGGGAACCATACATTGGAAAGTACCTGTATCTGAGCTTGTGTTTTGAGGCTAACTTCCTGAGTCCTGGGGGCAAACAACCCGTCTGCAGCTAATGCTTTAAAAAAATATAAAAGCCATTAGGCTGGTCACCCCTGTCTCACAGATTTGCATAGTAGGTGCACGCATTAATCAACACTTTTGGACCCCTGTCACTTCTGCCTTTGATCAGAAGCCTGGTTTGTCCCAGAGTGCCAAACTGTAGGAGTTGAGTGAAAGAGAAAGAGGGAGAGAGAGGGAGGGTTGGGTGGAGAGGAGAGTAGCCTATCTCACCTACCAGACAGTCTTCTTCTCCCTTCTCAAAGCAAGTTCCTGGCACATTCAGATGGCTTCATGGTATCCATGGCTGGGGTCAGGGCTTAGTCTGCACTCTGTGACAGAGGGGACCAGCCTACAGTGATCACACTGAAGACCCAGCTGGCAGTGCAAGCTCAGGTCACCTATAACTTTGTACTTGCATCCCTGCAACATTGCCGGGCTCTTCCCGGGACCAGCTATTTGCTTAGTTCTGCTTGTCTGTCTTGTTAGATTGCAATCCTCAGAAAAGGAAGTATGACTTTTTATTTCACTTTCCATGTATAAACCTTCTCTTATCATTTCTTGGTGGGAAGTCATAGGGTCTGGGTAAACCAAGCTTATCCCCTTGACCTCACCTGTGCACTGAACACTCTTAGCTAGAGTCAACAGTTTCTTAAAGTTAAGAGAGATGCTAGTATGGTCTGTGGCAATCTCTATATAATCCAGAAAATACTTTATTTTAATATCCCAGGATATTCTGCTTTCCTGAATTTGAAACATGAAAAGAAGTCAGATGTACATTTAAATAAAATAAAAATTCGAAATGGATGATAATGAATTTACCCCTGATTCTCCTTCACTGAACATGTCAAACTGTATTTTAAAATGAGGCTCATTCTCAGATATATGTTGGCACTGCAGCATTTTCATTTGTTTGGAAATACTGTTTTCAAGCTATTTTGGTTGTGAAATGTTATACTCAAAACGTATTTATTTTAACATTTTTGGATTTCTTTTTACTTTATTATAGTATGGACTTAAATCAAGTAAGAGCAATGCAATGTGATGTCAGAAAATGCTTTGTTCCAAGAGAGCATTTTTCTGTAAATAGATATGCTTTAAGGTAGTTTTTTCAGATGATTCGTATGAGAAGTCCTAGGGACAGAGAAACCAGTTATTTAAAAAAAAAAAAAATAACCGAGGTCAACATAAATTTAACATGAAACTATACTGAAAGAGGTAGATGGTCAGACTTCATGATGAAATGAAGGAATATATCCTTTTTTCTTCTTGAATGGAGTTGATCCACAGGCTTAATTGGTTGTGAGTTTTCTCTTATTTAATAAAGTTTTTACTGACATTTACCCATATCATTTCTTAAATCATAGCCTGAAATATATTAAACTGGTCTAAAATATTTTTTGTGCTTTTGTAAAAATTAGCTTTAATATACAGCATCTAATCCAAGTCCCAAAAGTTTGGTTTCTGTGGCATGTCTGTGATTTGTATATAGACACTGCTGTACCAGGTGTTTTGTGACCAGCATTCTTATAGTTAGAGGCTATGGCAACTCCAAGACAATTGATCTGAATGGACTCCACACTAATTTGACAGGTCCCTTCGAGCTGGGGTGATGCAATTCTTTGTTCAAATGAATTGAGGTTGGGGCCATCACAAACCACAGCAGTGGTATCACCTTACCCAACAAATTGCCAAGGCTTGCCTGTGCAACTGTAACTCACTTCCTGGCTTTTTTCTGTGTCTCCTGTTGAAGACTGAGCAGTAACAGCCTTATTTACCTGAAGCAAGACGCTAAAAAGAGTAACTCAACTTGGTTTATGTAGATACAGTTACTTAGCTTTTAAAGGAAGATTCTTTTATCATTGCTATCTTTCAAATTCCACCTGATACTGGTGAACAAAGTCCAGCCTGTTCTTGTTATATAAATATAATTAGGTGACGATGTTCTGTGAAGATGACCTATAAATACCAGCCTCTACTTGCAAATATTTATAGGACAAAGAGCCTTTGGAAACATATTCAAGGAAGGATCTCTGACTTCATGTCGTGCATATTAAAAAGACTTACATAATGCTGTTTAACTACCATTCTGAGGTTTTTGTGAAGTTATTTAGCCTTGAACTTTAATTTTCTTTCCCATATTAGTACATCTGTCCCACAATAGCTTTGTGGGCTCTGAAGCATGAAATAGCCTCCCACGTGCTCTGTGGTTTCTCAGTATACATTCATGGTTCTCTGATTAGGACACTTTAATATTTTTAAGGTTTAGAGCTCTGGAGGGGCACTGGGGCTGGATTGCTTCTGGCTCATTTGGAGTCCTTTGGAAAATTGTTTAATTATTTATCTCCTTCTAACTTTTGACTTTTAAGCAAGCATTGCCTTGTAAAAGTAGGAGCATGAGAAGTTAAGAGATGAGAGATGCAACTTTCACCTCCTTTCCTTCAAGGAGACAGGGTTCCACTATCAAGAGAATTCCAGTATCAACTTACACATCAGCTTATACCCTGAGCCTGTGTGAGACCATGGGAGCCGCTAGGAGATGTAGCAGAAATTAACCAGGGTTAGCAAATGGGCTGTGATGCTTTTGTTTAGATTACTTGGAGATGTACATTAGTGGGCAAAATTCTGATTGGTTTGACTTCAGAAATTTTATTTTTAATTGTTGATTTATTAATATGTGCAGAGGAAAGAAATCAAGTTCCTAGAAGGAGATCAGTTGGAAGCATTATTAAGTGTGTATGGTGTTTTTGAAGCAAGTTGTTGAGTAATAAAAGCATAGATCCTTTTTGATCCCCTGCAGCCCTGGAGACACATCAGGCTTGTCCCTTCATCCAGGTGCTATGTGTTGGAAGCACTTTGCACATCCAGTGGAGCCATCAGATTCAAAGTTGGGGTATGAGATAAAACTACACTTAATCAAAACTGTCCTTGAGATGCCTTACATCTCCCACAAAGAACAGTTGATACCTGTTTTAATGTAGCCAGTCCTCTGTTAATGTAAAAAATTAATAATGTGTGAAGTGGGTAGTTTGGCTAGAGATTTTGCTGTATGGAAACATATGTATCTTTAAATAATAGAAAGAGCTCAGAGTAGGAAAGCGAGAAGCATACCTGAAGGGGAGCAGCATGTCTCCGGCTCTGGCTGCAGATGCCCTTGGGCTTATGTCCTTCTTGTAGAGAGTGGCAGGTGGACTCAGAAGTGCGCTTTCCCTTCCTTTTGTGCTCTTATACCCGTGTGTTCACACTTTGCTGTCTTGCTCTCACTAGCTGTGTTTCTTCTCTAAGCATAAATACTGGGGGTCTGGTCTTATGCTTATTGGTCGATGTCATGACCATCAACTTGACCCCTGGCAAGTTACTCCATAAGACCTGAGGACTGTGAATCCTTGATTCTTATATCCTCAGCTCCTCATACAGTTGAACTGGCGCTCAATAAATGTTTATTGAATGTATGAATGACAACTTCATCTTCCTCTGAGCAGGCCCTGCAGATATATTTTTTTTAGGTTGTCTTTGTTTTTATTTTATTTTGTTTTAGTTTAGTTTAATTCCAGTGTAGCTAACATGCAGTGCTTTATTAGTTTTGGGTGTACAATATAGTGATTCATTGCCATACGTTATCTAGCCTTTGCGGATATTAATTAAACAGCTGCGTGGTTGCCTATTGCATAAAAGGGACATAAGCAGTTCTTGATCCATAGTTGTGAGACTTATTCCTTCATAACAAAGCAGCTCCCTGGGAACGGAAGCTCAGCTTAAGGGCCTTGGAATGATATATGCCATTTGCTGTGTGTCTTCTGTGTGCTAAGCTGATATCAGGGTCTGAGGTTTCCAGTCCTGTTCTGTGTGTGCCCTCCACAATGCCTTCCTCCACCTGTGCTTGGCCTCTGAGCTGCTCAGCCTGCCAGGACAGCCTCACACACTGGGCCCCTGAAGAAGCAGAGAAAAGAAAGCTGAACGTAGGGGAAAGCTGGGATTTTAGCATGCTGTCTTTCTTCATTTTTCCTTGTCTTTTCATCTGCCCAAGACTAAATGTAGGGCATCCATTCTTTAAACGGTGGTTGAATACCGACTATGTACTGGATGCCATGGTCTGTCAAGAACACAGCACATGAATGTGTGGTCCTGGACCTCAAGGAGATGCAAAGCAACAGACATAAACTCCTAGATGGTGCTCTGGGCTAGTGAGAATCACTCCTTGGAATGGTTTGTGTTTACCTAAATTAATAAACATAATTTGTAGGAAAATATTCTCATTGAGCTTGAAAAGAAATAGAGATTGGTCACCTGTGCCAAGCCAGAAGTAAATTTGAATCAATGTGAGCACAAAAGGAAAGAAAATCTGTAATAACAATAATATTAATAATAAAAGCCTTAGTCATTTGCTTCAATGGTTTAGTTCTAAAATAGAAATTCTCTTTTAGAGTCTGTGGACGTGGGAAAACTAAGTTGATGAAGTAGCGTTTTGGGTTTTATATATCAGTTTAATAGTTTCTAAATCTGAAACATAGCATGTGATAGAGTGACCTTCTGATGTTGCTATTTTTGCCAGATTAATATGAAATGTACAGCAATAAGCAAATGTAAAGTGAAGTTTGAATTTGTTACATAATATGGCAGACCGAGGAATGGTGATAGTAATTAAAGAAGGATATTCACTACTTCACCTTCCTGTTAGTGATAGTCTTCTTACATATCCCAAACCTAAATGAAAAGCTCAGGAATTCAGCTCTTATTTTGCGAGTACTAACATCATTAGACGTAAACTATAGATCATAGCAGTATCAATTAAGAGCTATAATAGAGAATGCAAGTTGGGATGTGAGTAGGAAGCTTGATTTCTTTGGGAACACCAGGAAAGCAACTCAAAGGAAATGTTACCCAAATAGAACCTTGAAGAATATTTAAGATTTGTGCTAGCTGAAGGTGGAGGAATTGTATTGTTTTCTGTATGTGTTGTGTGTTGTGTTTGTGTGTGTATGTGTTTTCTTTCCAAAAATCTTAAGTCCCTGAGGCATGTCTTATGGGGAAAAACAAACATCTTCAATCCCCTGTCCAGTGTAGGGCACAAAAGTTTTTTCAGTGGTACTTGTAAGAGGAAGGACAGGATAGGGAAGCTCAAGGGGAAAATGTTACAACAAACCTACAGAGAATACCTTGAATTGGGTTGGTATCTGATCTTCTTCTTATGAGGGTCATATCTAGCAAGGTGATTCATAGATAAGCTCACTCCCTACATTAAGCTATCTGCTGTAATTCTCTCTTGCCCATCCCATAGTCCAAAACCAGAGATGTTTCTTAAAGCAGGACTTGGTTACCCTTTATATGTAGGTTTAATAATTTAGTTCTTTAATGTGGTTTAATTGTAACTGTAAGAAGTGCAGCATTAAAACTGAATCTGTAGTATAATTTTATAGAGGCAAAAAACACATTTAATATGCTTAGTACATGCATAGTGGGGTAGATCATAGCATGTTCTCTCCCCTCACCACACTTTTTTTTAAGGTCCACAAATATCAGAAATGAAGGATGCAGAAATTTTCTATTTTGGGAATATTTTTCCCAAAGCAAAATTGAGTTTTTATTGCCAAAGAATGATAGACCAAGTCCTTTAAAATATCTGATTCGATGAATTAGACCATCAGCTTTATAGATACGCTCATATGCTGTAGAACAACTATTGTCACTATGTGCTTTATCTCTCTTTTTTTTAAAAGATTTTATTTATTTATTTGACAGAGAGGGATTACAAGTAGGCAGAGAGACAGGCAGAGAGAAAGGGGGAAGCAGGCTCCCCGCTCAGCAGAGAGCCCGATGCGGGGCTCAATCCCAGGACCCTGAGATCATGACCCGAGCCCAAGGCAGAGGCTTAATTCACTGAGCCACCCAGGCGTCCCGCTTTATCTCTTTTGAATGAGTTCATTGGACTTCACTTTCCACCCAACTACTATTCAGAAATTCCTAGTCATCTTTAAATGTTCCTTTTGCAAAAATACAAATTAACTTCTAAGTTTATAGAACTTGTAATTGCAGCTCTTGAGAATACTTGGATAGAATGTGAAATAAAGTACTTACGGATTCTTAAGCCGAAAGCATATTTCTTTCCAGATACAACATACGCTTTTTAGCATTGAAAGCTTTTATCTAGAAATTGACAGTCTGTACTCTGGTAAGCATCACAAATGTTCAGACCAAAGTCTTTACCAACCCTTTGTGTGCACAGTCCCATAACTTGTTAAGGAGCCATTTAACTTTGAACAACTTGGCATTTGGTTCGAAGAGATGGCAACTGTAAGAAGATCCTGGTAGATCAAGGTTAAACAGAGCCCCGGTTTCATCTTATCTTCAGATTTCCCCTATATTGTCCTATCAAAAATGGAGCTAAGTTACTGTCATGCTTCCTGTGGAGGGAAGAAAAGTTTGCTTAAAACATACTGAATTTGGCATGATGGTTTAAAACTCTCCCAAGAGAGGGGTGATGGTGGAACTCTGTTCTTTTTAAAAGTTTCTAAAACATGAAACATTTATGAGGTTGATGCTCTGGATGGCTGTGTTGGGAGTAAATAGCACGTGCATGAATATTCTATATTACATTTGAGAAGCCTTTCAGGGACACCTGGCAGAGGGGTAGCTTGGCCTAGCTGAAAGCTCCCAACAGGCTGGGCTAAAAAATACCACCATTCCATGAGAAGTGGCCAAAGGACTAGAACTATGAAAAAGGCTTTTTTCATCCAGAGGTAGGAAAGACCTGAAGCATAAAGGAAAAAAGATGTTAACTAAGAACTTATAATGATTCTTAATTCTTAGCAACTGTGTTACCTTTTTCTTAATTGAGGTATAATTTGCATGCAGTGGAATGTTCAGTTACTAAATGTACCTTTCAATCAGTTATGATAAATGCAAAGGCTAAAGGCATCACCTCCATACTCCCTTCCAGTCAGTTTCCCTGGCTCCCAGAATCAAGCCTTGAACTTATTACCCACTCTAGAATTTTGTAGAAATGGGATGTATATATTTCTAGTTTCTGGCTTTTTTTTTCCTCAACATATTATTTTTGAAATTCATCAGTAGTATTGTCAGTGGTTCCTTTTCTCCTTGCAATTGTTGGGGAAAAAATACACTAAATAAAAAATTAAAAATACACTAAAAAAAGATACACTATATGAATGTATCACAGTAGGTTAATCCTTTGATGGGAATCTAGGTTATGTGTAGGTCTGGGTTATTATGAATTAAATAGCTATCAACATTGTAGTACAAAACTTTTTGTACATCTATTGTTTGACTTCCCTTGTATAAATAGCTAGGAGTGGAACTGGTAGGTTGTAGAGTAGATTGTGTTTAACTTAAAGAAACTGCAAGAGATTTCCAAAGCAACTTTACCATCTTATACTTGACCAACAATACTCAAGAATTTTCGTATTGCGTATTCCTCCTCAGCCAGTTGGTGATGGTCGTCTTTTTCATTTAATCATTTTAGTAGGTGACTGTTGGCATCTCGTTCTGGGTTTAATTTGCATTCCCCAAATGGAAATGATGTCAAACACTTTTCCATGCATGTATTGGCAATTTGCTTAAACGCCATTTGTGAAATGGCTCTCTTCAAGCATTTAGCCTATTTTATTGTGCTGTTATTGTTGTTTATTAGGTATCAGAGTGCTTGTTGTGTACTAGATAGAAGTCGCCTCTTAGATTGCATTGCAAATTTTCTCTCCCATTCTGTGGCTTACTTGTTTATTTTCTTGATGGTACTTTTTGATGCACATTTTTAATTGTGATGAAATCCAAGTTATCATTTATCATTTTTGTTCTTCTACATTTATTCATTTCTAAGAAAAATTTCTCCTCTGAGAAATCTTTGCCCACTTCACTTTCATGAATATATTGCTACACTTTATTACCATTTTACAACCTTTTTACTTTATTTTAATTTTTTAAACAATTTTTAAAAGATTTTATTTATTTATTTATTTGACAGAGATTGCAAGCAGGCAGAGAGGCAGGCAGAGAGAGAGGAAGGGAAGCAGGCTCCCTGCTGAGTAGAGAGCCCGATGTGGGGCTTAATTCCAGGACCCTAGGATCATGACCTGAGCTGAGGCTTTAACCCACTGAGCCACCCATTTTATTTTGAACTTTAGATTTACAGAAAAGTTGCAAAGATGGTGTATCAAGGGCCTATATACGCTTCACCCAGCTATCCCTGATGTTAACATTGTACAGTTCTCAAAACTAAGAAATTAACATCAATACAGTATATGGAGTATAGACTCTGTTCAGATATCATGAGTTTCTCCCTTAATGTCTTTGTCGAGGATCCAGTCCAGGATACCACGTTGCCTTTAGTTGTCAAGACTCCTTAGTATTCTCTGGTCTCTGAGAGTTCCTCAACCTTTACTTGTCTTTTATGACCTTGACACTTTGGAAGACTACTCCAGAGGTTTTGTAGAGTATCCCCCAATTTTATGTGTCTGACATTTTCTTCATGTTTAGACAGATTATGGATTACTTGGAAGAATGAATGGTAACAGAAGTGGTGTATTCTTTTCACCATTTCTAGTAACTTGTTTGTTGTAGCTTTTATGTTGGGTTCATAATTATCTCCTATTTTAATTTTGTGCCTTTTCTTTGAAGAAAAGCCTGCTGAGATTTTGACTGGCATTGTACTGAATCTCTTGATCAATTTGGGGAGAATTAACATCTTAACAATACTGAGTTTTTCAATGTGTGCATTTGTAATATATCTTTCTACTTATTTAGGTCTCCTCTGGTTTCTTTCAGCTGTGTTTAGAATTTTTAATATAAAGATCTTATATGATGGGGAACCTGGGTAGATCAGTTGGTTAAGTGTCTGCTTTTGGCTCAGGTCATGATCCTGGGGTCCTGAGATTGAGTCCCATATTGGGCTTCCTGCTCAGTACAGAGTCTGCTTCTTCCTCTCCTTTTGTCCCTCTCCCCTGCTTGTGCTCTCTCTTTTTTTTTTCTCACTTCTGCTTTCTCTCTCTAATAAATAAAATCTTTTTTAAATGAAGACCTTACATGACTTTGGTTAAATTTATTCTCATGTCCTAGATATTTTTGATACTTGTGTAAATAGTATTTTTAGCCTTTTTATTCCTAACACATTGACTTCATATGCTACAACATTGCTGAATTCATTTATCAGATCAAGTAGTTCTCTTGCAGATTTATTCTTTTTATATATATGTAACATGTCAGCACTGAATAAGGGGGGAGGGTTTGCTTTTTTTTTCAGTTTTAATGCCTTCTATTTCTCTTGCTTGTCTGATTGCTCTGGCTTGGACCTTCAGTAAAATGTTGAATAGAGGTGGTAAGAGTATACATAACACATTTCTTTCTCATTCCCAACCTTAGGAAAAAACATTCAATATTTCACTGTTGTGGTATGTGTTCTTAGCTATAGACTTTTCCTTTTTTGATGTCCATTATAGGCTGAGGAAGTTATTTTCTATTCTTAGTTTACGGAATGATTTTTACATAAGTGTGTACTGCATAAATGAGTTATATATTTAACATAAATGGTGTGTCAAATGCTTTCTCTGCATCTGCTGAAATGATCATATAAATTTTCCCCTTAATGTGTTAATATAATCAACTACATTAATTTATTTCCAGCCATTAATCCCTGGAATAAGCCCTACTTGATTATGGAATATTATCCTCTTTATATATTTCTAGGTGATTTAATATTTTGTTAAAGGTTTTATTTTCCTTTACATTGCTGTTCATGAGAGATTTTGGTCTGTAACTTTCTTAGCATGTGTTTAGTTTTGTTTTTTTTTTTTTAAAGATTTTATTTATTTATTTGACTGACAGAGATCACAAGTAGGCAGAGAGAGAGGGGGAAGCAGGCTTCCTGCTGAGCAGAGAGCCCAGTGCGGGCCTTGATCCCAGGACCTGGGATCATGACCTGAGCCAAAAGCAGCGGCTTTAACCCACTGAGCCACCCAGGTGCCCTGTGTGTTTAGTTTTGATACCAGGATTATAATGACTTCACAGGATGAGTTGGGAAGTATTCTTTCCTTTGTATTCTAAAAGATAGTGTATGATTGATATTATCTCTTTTATTAATTCTTGGAAAAGTTTAACATGGATACATTTAGTTCTGGAGTTTTCTTTTAGAAAACTGTTTAATTATAAATTCATTTCTTTAACAGTTGTAGAGTTCTTTATTTTTTATTTATTTTTTCTTATTAAATTTCTTTCTTTTTTTAAAGTTAACATTAATGTATTATTTGTTTTAAGGGTACAGGCCTGTAATTTATCAGTCTTACACAATTCACAGTACTCATCATAGCACATACCCTCCCCAGTGTCCATCCCCAGCCACCCCAGCCCTCCCAGCCCTCTCTATTCTACAAACCCTCAGTTTGTTTCCTTAAATTAAGAGTCTCTTATGGTTTGTCTTCCTGTCTGGTTTCATCTTGTTTCATTTTCCCCTCTCTTATCCTATGATCCTCTCTCTTGTTTCTCAAATTATTCGTATCAGTGAGATCATATCATAATAGTCTTTCTCTGACTTATTTCACTTAGCATATTACCCTCTAATTCCATCCATGTTGCAAATGGCAAGATTTCATTTATTTTGATGGCTGCATGGTATTCCATTACACACACACACACACACACACACACACACACACACACCACTTCTTCTTTATCCATTCATCTGTTGATGGACATCTAGGTTCTTTCCATAGTTTGGCTATTGTGGACATTGCTGCTATAAACATTGGAGCACACGTGTCCCTTCAGAGCACTACATTGTTTTATTGGAGTAAATACCCAGTAGTGCAATTGCTGGTTCATAGGTTAGCTCTATTTTTAACTTTATGAGGAACCTCCAACTTTCTAGAGTGACTGCACCAGCTTGCATTCCCACCAACAGTGTAGGAGGGTTCCCCTTTCTCCACATCCTCCAACATCTGTCAATTCCTGACTTGTTAATTTTAGCCATTCTGACTTGTGTGAGGTGGTATCTCACTGTGGTTTTGATTTGTATTTCCCTGATGCCAAGTGATGTGGGGCACTTTTTAATGTGTCTGTTGGCCATTTAGATGTCTTCTTTGCAGAAATGTCTGTTCATGTCTTCTGCCCACTTGATTGGATTATTTGTTCTTTAGGTGTTCAGTCTGATAAGTTCTTTATAGATTTTGGATACTAACCCTTTACCTGATATGTCACTTGCAAATATCTTCTCCCATTATGTCAGTTGTCTTTTGGTTTTGTTGACTTTCCTTTGCTATGCAAAGGCTTTTTATCTTGATGAAGTCCCAATAGTTCATTTTTGCCCTTGCTTCCCTTGCCTTTAGCGATGTTTCTAAGAAGTTGCTGTGGCTGAGGTGGAAGAGGTTGCTGCCTGTGTTCTCCTCAAGGATTTTGATGGATTCCTGTCTCACATTGAGGTCTTTCATCCATTTTGAGTCTTTTTGTGTGCGGTGTAAAGAAATGGTCCAGTTTCATTCTTTTGCATGTGGCTGTCCAGTTTTCCCAACATCTTTTGTTGAAGAGACTATCTTTTTTCCACTGGACATTCTCTCTTGCTTTGTCAAAGATTAGTTGACCATAGAATTGGGGGCCCATTTCTGGGCTCTCTGTTCTGTTCAAGTGATCTATGTATCTGTTTTTGTGCCAGTACCATACTGTTTTGATGATTACAGCTTTGTAATAGAGCTTGAAGTCCGGAATTGTAATGCCACCAGCTTTGGTTTTCTTTTTCAATATTCCTCTGGCTATTTGGGTTCTTCTCTAGTTCCATCCAAATTTTAGGATTATTTGTTCCATTTCTTTGAAAAAAGTTGATGGTGTTTTGATAGGGATTGCAGTAAATCTGTGGATTGCACTAGGTAGCACAAACATTTTCATAATATTTTTGTCTTCCAATCTATGAGCATAGAAAGTTTTTCCATTTCTTTTTGTGTTCCTCAGTTTCTTTCATGAGTATTTTATAATTTTCTGAGTACAGATTCTTTGCCTCTTTGCTTAGATCTGTACCTAGGTATCTTAAGGTTTTGGGTTCAATTGTAAATAAGATCAACTCTTTAATTTCTCTTTGTTCTGTCCTGTTGTTGGTGTATAGAAATGCAACTGACTTCTGTACATTGATTTTATATATTGACACTTTACTGAATTCCTGCTTGAGTTCTAGGAGTTTTGGGATAGAGTGTTTTGAGCTTTTCACCTAAGGTCAGGAACACAACGGGGAAGTCCACTGTCACCACTGCTGTTCAGCATAGTACTAGAAGTCTAGACTAGACTAGAAGTCTAGTCTACTGAGGCTAGTAGTTTCTAGCCTCAGTAATCAGACAACAAAAAGAAATAGAAGACATCCAAATTGGCAAAGAAGAAGTCAGACTCACTCTTTGCAGATGATCTGGTACTTTATGTGGAAAACGGTTATAGAGTTCTTTAGATTTTCTATCTCTTCTTGTGTCAGTTTTGGCAAGTTGTGTTTTTAAAGGAATCTATTTCATATACATTGTCAAATTTATTGGCTTAAAATTATTTATTATCCCCTCATTATGCTTTTAATTTTTGTATAATCTATAGTATGTCCACTGTTTTATTCTTAAACTTGATCATTTCTGTTTTGTTTTTTCCAAAATCTTGTTTAGTATTTCTAGGTGCTTATCAATTTTATCAGTCTTTTTAAAGAACCAGTTTTTGGCTTTGTTGATTTTTTTCTGTTTGTCAGTTTTCTGTTTCATTATTTTTTATTATTTTCTGTGTTCCACTTACTTTGGGTTTAATTTGGGGAATTCTATTACTTTTAACATTTGCTTAAAGGAATTACTATTAGTAAGGGAAAAATATTTATCAGTATGAAATCTTTTTAAATAAGGAATAATTGTTTTATAAAATATTGTCAGTAAATTGAACATTGATAGTAGTTTTTGAATATGAGTAAAGTTTGCCTGTTAGATCTAAAATGATCTGAACAGGCATAGCTGCTCTGGTCAAGGATTTGGTTTACTTGTAGGAGAAACCATTCCATACTCTACAACCCATTCTAGAATTGACAAAGAAATGCCTCCTGAAAGGTGGAGGGAGGGCATACAACAGATCTTCTTCACACAATTAAATTCATTCAAAACATGAAAATGATATGTCTAGTTTTAATTGATGTGTTCAGCTGTGGGCATTGAGGTGAGAAATATGGTAATTTTACTTAAGAGATTAGCATTAATAATTTTATGCTCTTGGATCTTCCATAAAAGAATTAGGTGCCCCAAATGTTTTTCATCCATGTCCTTAATGGGGGAAAACATTACATTGCAGGGAAATGGTTATATACTGCTACTGGGAATTAATTATTGTTGTCTATATTCATAAAAACAAGACAGTAACCTAATGTATATCATAAAGCAATAACAAATAATGATTAGGATTAATAGCACCTCTTGCTTTCCAAATCAGGAGAGCCAGGCATTTTCATACCCGATATGAAAATCACCTTTTCTGGGTGCCACTGGGGGATTTATTGGTTTTATGTAAAAGTGGTTTTAGATGACAAAGTAGGACTTAAGGTATCAAAGTTTAATCTTCATACTAAATTTTTTCTACTAAAGGTAGTATTTTTATTGCTGCTTTTAAAATAATTACCTTTGAAAATAAGACTTAAGTATATGTAAAGTTTGTCATTGGAAGCTGCTTCTATTAGGTTTTGGCTTGGTTTTGGTTTATCCTTCATACTGCACTTAAATACCACTTTAATGAGGTAGCTTGTAGGTTAGCAGTTCCTATGGCAGTCATGTAATGCTTATTTGTGTTATGTCTGTCCATGTCACCTCATAAATATTTGTTGTTAGAATGAATGAATGCAACAACCAAAGTTGTAAGATTGAGTTAAAGACTGGAGCAATTAATATTACCAACACTGGTGCCAGAACAGATGCTTTTATGATAGTGGCACCATTTTTGCAGGAGGCAGGAGGTGGAACATTATATATGTATGGTAATTCTGACCCCTAGTGTGTCTAAAGAATGAGGAATGGGGGTCAGGGTGATGTTTATTAGTAGACTTTTAAGGACATGAATTGTGATGTACAAGTGGTCTAATTTAAATAATTCCCAATTGTTTTAAATGCCCAAGATATTTCCAGGATATTTCAAGCTTTGGATTGATTGCTTTTTTCTTGTTGTCTCCAAAACAAGATGATAATGTTTCAAAAAATTTTCTTTATGACTTCTGAGTTATCAGTCTCATAATCAAAGGATATATAGCAATGTAATGGGCAAGCCAGAAAAAAAAAAAGCTCTAAGTTTTGTTTTGTAACTGCAATCAGAATATATTTTTCAGATAACAGGAGACAATTGCTTGGTTGAAGGAATAGCATATTTATTCCCTTTAGAAAACTACGCTGAAAGAGAAAATCTGTTTTTTTCTTTTCTTTCCCCCTTTTTTGTATCAGGATTGATTGTGCACTAGCATTATTACTATTCAATCCTATAAGAATTTGTTAGGATTTTTTCCATCTCCTAAGGTTTTTATATCTGTAATATTTTCATATAATGGCCAAGTAGTAAATATCCAACAGAATTTTTTTATGCTTTTTGTGGAGCACACAATGCAGTTTTCTTGTTAAATAGTGGACTACTTTCATCATTTATGTTTCTTACTAGGTTATGTTGTAACCTAGTAAGAAATGTATATGAGTTGCTGCAGAATTCTGACTTCTATTAATGAGATAGATAGTGCTATCTCATAATCAGAGTATCATGAATTCTTATGCCTTTGGGTCATTTTTAACACCAGAAAATCTGACAGCCTGTTTAGTAATCTATCATATGATCACTAAATTATTGTGATTTTATGGTATGATATATGATTATGTGATAATCTCTTTTGGGGATGCAGGAAAAATAATATATAATCCCTTATCCTGAAGAGCTTAAGAGTCAAGCTGAAAGATGCAAGGCTAACACACAGGAACAAGGATTGAAAGCTAACAGGAAAGGTTATAATTGTACATCTCTTGTTGTAAGTATGTACAACAGAGAAAGATGATAGTCAGTATTTAAAGTCCCTTCTATTTGCTGTCCCAGATCCACTCTTACCTCTTCTTCCAGCTGCTTAGTGCCAGGGAAGTGCCTGCAAGAACTGCATCAGGCTTTTCTGCCCTGTGGCTTCTTGTTGAGCTCAGCAAGTAAGGAGATCAGAGGGAGGAAGGAGAATCAGGTCCTATCTCCTCCCCTTCCCTGCAGTCAGGCTCTGACCTTTTGGGCCAAGGAACGGTCATTAGCCCTTCTATACCTAACCTTAGGCTGAATGCTGTAGAAGCCTATGGATCCCATTCCCCTGCAATGGAGTGCATAAATAATCCCTGTCTTAATCTCTTATCTTCCAGGTCCTTGCTCACCCAATCTTCCAGAACCTTCACTATACAGTGGGCTTCTGTAGTTAGAGCAGGTTTTCTGAAGGGAAGCTTAAGTTGGGCTTTGGAACTCAGGTGTCCAAGAAAGAGGATGTAGCATGAACAGGAGCAAAGACACACAGAAGTGCAAATCTTCTAGAGAAGATTTTTGCTTAACAGAAGCAGCATTAAGTGTCAGGTCCTGAACTTGCAAGACCACCCTGAAATGAAGATTTGGGCCTACCAGAATTGATGACCTAGAGATGTTGCTGTCCCTGAAGAGGTAGCTCATAATTCTGTTCAGGATTGTTGCCAGGAGATGTTTCCTAAGGACATGATTGGAGAATGGGATCTCCCAAGGACCAGGATGTCCCTAGCTTCCTCCAAATCCATGCTTACATGCTTAGTGCATCCTGCAAGCTCTTGGAAAATCTTACTCTGAGCTTGTTACAAAAGCTTGGACACTTTTAGGTCTCTATATGTCTGCATATCTTTCTCTCCTTGTCTCTATTTCTCACTCTAGGTTTTTTGTTTGTTTGTTTGTTTTTAAGATTTTATTTATTTATTTGACAGAGATCACAAGTAGGCAGAGAGGCAGACAGAGAGAGAGAGAGAGGGAAGCAGGCTCCCTGCTGAGCAGAGAGCCCCATGTGGGACTCGATCCCAGGACCCTGAGATCATGACCTGAGCTGAAGGCAGTGGTTTAATCCACTGAGCCACCCAGGCGCCCCCCCCACTCTAGGTTTATTTTTTGATGGACATTAGATACTTGCTGTGTGCCAATCCCGTTTAAGTTGGTGGAAATATGGAAACCACAAGGAATACAGAGCTACTTAGCTCCAGGGTTTGTATTCTAATGACGGAGAATATACTATGTGTAACTACACAAAGAAATGATAGGATTTCAGAGTAGTAAGTGCTATGACAAAACAAAGTGAAGAGATGAAGGGAGGAATCATTGATAGAGTGGTTAAAGAAAAATTTGAAGAGGTAATATTTCAGCAGAGAAGTAAATGCAGAGGATTTGGACAAGGGAAAAGTGCCCTATGCAGAGAACTTATCTTTTAAACTAAACTTCAGTTTAGGGCAACCCAGCTTTGCAATTCTGAATATAGTGTTGTCATTGTTGTGTTTTTCAAGTTTTATCACCATAAACTATACTAGTATCTTAAGATGAACTTGTGAAAAGATCTCTTTTTAGCTTGAAAAAAATATTGAAATCCTGAGAAGTACATAGAATAACACAATAAACACCTGTGTATATGTCATCCAGAAATGGCTAATTTATCTTAGATATTTTTTATGAAAGAAAGTGTTGTAACAACTTGCGGAGCTGCATAACTTACGGAGCTCAGTGTAAAATGAAAATTTGGGTACCCATGTTTAAAAATTAAGAATTTCGGGGCGACTGGGTGGCTCAGTGTGTTAATCTGCTGCCTTTGGCTCAGGTCATGATCTCAGGGTCCTGGGATCGAGTCCCACATCGGGCTCTCTGCTCAGCAGGGAGCCTGCTTCCCTTCCTTTCTCTCTGCCTGCCTCTCTGCCTACTTGTGATCTCTCTCTATCAAATAAATAAATAAAATCTTCAAAAAAAAATTAAGAATTTCACTAAATGACAGAGTAATGTTTCACCTGTATGTTTTAAATTATGTAAATGATACTGTACTGTCCATGACATTGTTAACTTGCTTTTTTTCACTTTAAATAGAGTCTCAACATCTATCCCTACGGATACTTGTGGCTCTGTATTTTTTTCATGTTAACTGCTATTAGAGGTTAATATATAATATTTTAATTAATCTCTTCCATTATTAAGCCACTGTTTTTCATCTTTTCACATCAACAAAATTTTTTCTTTTTTTTTAAGATTTATTTATTTGACAGAGAGAGAGTGACACAGAGAGAGCACAAGCAGGGGAACAGCAGAAGGAAAGGAAGAAGCAGGCTCCTACCTGAGTAGAGAGCCTGATGCAGGGCTCAATCCCAGGACCCTAGGATTATGACCTGAGTGGAAGGCAGATGCTTAACTAAGTGAGCTACCCAGGTGCCTCTCAAAGTATTCCCTACAGCTTTCACTTGGATTCCCCAAATGTTAATACTTGATCACATTACTTTGTTTTTCTCTTTTCTTTTACTCTTCTCTTTGGTCCCTGTAAGTGTGTATAATATAAAATATATGGCCTTAGGATATATACAGTGTAGACATGATGCTCATTTGTTCCTAAATACTTCAGTGTGTATTTTCCAAAAAAGCAAGAGCATTCTCTTACCTAATCATAGTACATTGATCAAAATTAGGAAATTAACATTAATATAAGTCTAATGTACAGTCCTTATTTTAATTTCTCAAGTTGTCTTAATGATGTCTCTTTTCTTTTCCTGGTCCAGGGTCCAATTCACGATCATCCACTGCATTTAGTTGACATGGCTCTTTAGACTCCTTCAGTATGCATTATTTCTTCTGGCTCTTTTGGAGGGGGGCAGTTTCACAGTCTTGACATTTTTGAGGACTAGAGGCCAGTATTTTATAAAGTGTTCCTCAATTTACATTATGTAATGTTTTCCAGTGATTAGATTCAAGTTTTGCATTTTTTAGCAGGAATGCCACAGGAGAAATGTTGATTCATCTCAAAACATCATGTTCAGAGGCTCATGATACTGACTTGTCTCATTACTGGTGATGAGAACATTCTCACTTGGTTAGGATAGTACCTGTCAATTTCCTCCACTGAGATTATCAATTAGTATTGTCAATAAGTATGTTTGAGACTGTAGACATTTTATATCTTATGAAGCTTTCACTCACTAGTTTTAGCATCCTTTGATGATTCTTGCCTGAGTCATTTATTACAGTGGTGCTTTCTAAACAGTGGTTTTCTAATTGCATTATTGCTTCTACATTTATTAGTTGACATTCCTATGTAGGGAAGAGCTTTCCATTTTACCTTAGTTATTAACTCAATCAGTATGGACTCTTATTTTATTCAATAGGTTATAATGGATCATTCAAATTATCCCAGATATGGTTGGTGAGATTCCCAACACACAGGCGTTTTCCCACATGCTGTATCCCCCTTTTTCCTCCATTATTCCTTTTCTCTGATACAGCAAAATATTCTAGAATAATTTTGTAATTCCCCAACTCTAGTTCTGGAATCAGCCATTTCTCTAAGGAGGGAGCCCTGGCTCCTTTTATTGAAGTTGTGGTATTTAGAAACCAAGATCTGGGTACTGTGTGTGTTCACTGCTACTTGGGTGTTATTGCTTCTAGGCTTTTTAATTGGAAAGAGGTAGTAGACTCTCTCTCTGTATTTATGTCTGCCACTTATTCTGAACTTATGGTTCAGAAAACAATCATATGTGCATATGCTAGTATATACAAATACATATACTATCACTGTCTATTTAACATATACAACTGATAGATACCTAAGTATCTATCTAATATTTATCTTCCATATATCTATCTACCTTTCTCTCCAACAAAAATCAGGGATCATACTGATACCTCTAATTCTAATCTGGTTCCACAGGGCTCATTCTAGCCTTCTCTCTTTCTGCTTTTATAATTCCCTTTTCTGATATTGAAAAGCTTTGTTCCTAATATGCACAATATATTTACTTATTCATTCAATATTAGAATGCACACACAAAAAGATTCAAAATTGCTAACATTACAATTGTGAAAAACATACTATCAGGAGTTCAGTATTTATTTAATATATTTATGTGAGGTTCCTATTATATTAGACACAATAGTAGGTATAGCTGAGTAAGACACGGTCCTTGTCACAAAACTACTTTAACTCTTCCACTTTCTTCTCTCTGAATGAAAGAAGTGAGATATAATTGGTTTTGCCCTAGCATTTATCAGAACATCGTAAGTGCTGCAGAGTCCAGGCTATGAGGCAGAATAGTGGGAGTGCATGTGGAGGTTATACTTGCTCTTCCCTCTTTTGGTGCTATGTCGGGCCTGTCTCTACAAAAAGGACATCCCCTCACATGTAACTTACTGCTGCCCTCATAGAGAGTGTTTGGATTAGTTATTGCTGTATAACAAACCACCTCAAAACTTAGTGCCATAAAATAACCATAATAATTTATCTTGCTTATGGATAGATATGCAATTTTGACGGAGCCAAGATCAATCCCTAATACAGAAAGAGTAAGTTAAGAATTTGTTTCCCTGTGTTATATTTGGGAATGTATGGCTCTGTAAGATTTTGTCCCTCATTAAATTTACAGTTTTCTGAGTTAATATGTAGCCTCATGTCTTTTTCATACCCTAGAGATCATTTGGTGAGAAATACAACTATATTTATTAGGGTTAAAAATATGACCTTTAGAAACCTCTGTACGATTGGAAGGTACCCTAATGGAGAAAAATCTTCATAATCATTGGTGCAGAGAAGTAATTTATTGGGTCTTAATGAGGACATACAGCATAGTTATAAATATGAGGACATGTTGTAGCAACATATGTGGTCTTTGGAAGCATGTGTGCCCCAACTATGACTTTTGGCCAATAATTTTTACCAATGCAAATTATCAAATATCGTCTATGGACTGTGCTTGTCATCAAGCATAAAGCTTTAGGTAAATCTAGAACTATTGATTGTCAGTTTCATAGGAAGATTTTTCTCCCATGAGTCATAGTGGATTTTTGCCTTAAGCCTCTAATAAAGCTAGGTTCTTACATTAATAAATAAAGCAGTCTTCCTTTTATAGGCTAATCACTTGGAGAAATCAAGACTCAACATTCCTCAGTAACATGAATGTAACCTTGTTCTCCTTTGGGCTAAAAAGTAATCTGTTACTCTCATTGAACTCTGAATTACTTCCACATGCCAAGGAATACTGTGTCTGGGGCTTGGTAGCCTGGCTGTAGATGGGTTCTGCTTCTTTCTTTCTTTTGGGCACTTTCCCCTGCCAGCTATTTTTTGTGCTTGTAAATTCTGCCACTTTCAACAAGACAAACCTGATGAATCATTAGGGAAGTTTACCTTTACTATCCAGAGCTTTTAAAATGTTCAGTTGCTTTCAGATACCCGGTTCTTCTTGGAACTTCACATCCTAGCTGTAAGTAACAATGTGGGGTTCTTTACCACCTACCACAGGTACTCGTTTTCGTCACTGTGGTACATATCTTCTTTCTAGGCTCGGCTGCCAGAACTCAGTTCACCCCATTCACTTACCATACAGCATCCTTTCAGGCAGCTGTTGCTGGGTTCAACAGCTTATTTTTTAAAGGACCAGTTTGCAATAATATATAACACCTGCATTTACAATCTGTTTTCATATGCAATTCAGGTGTTGATCAGAAAATACACAGGAAACCTCTGATGACTATTGAACCTTCCTACTTGGAATTTTACTCTATCAGAGTTGTCAGTGCTTACCATAATAGCCAGACCCCCGTCCTTTCCCCTGCCTGTTGGAGTGAACCTAAAGTGCACGCCTTTAAATGGGGACAAATGTTTGACAAAACCAGTTAGATTTACTGGGGCAGATAGTTTGTAATTTCCAGTTTCTACTGAGCTTTTGAGAGGAATCCTTTTCTTATAAAGAAAAAATCTTTTTATACTAAATCTTGGTACGTGCTTACTCTTGTAAAAAATAACACATAGAAATAAGAGATCAAACAATGATTGAAAGATCTTCGGATGTGCTAGTCACACACAAAACCACATAGACCCTTGATGCCATACTTCCTATAATACAGGCCAATCCACTGTCAAAGACAGAGCATCAGACAGCTGGCAGAATAAATGGACTAATATGCTTCACCCCAGGAAGCCCACACCCCAGCAGCTCTGACTCAGACATCGCGCTGGTTTGTTATACTGTATGCACAAATCAAAAGCATTTTTTATGCCTTCCTTACCATTTATGTAAAAGCATTCTTTCAAGATCCTTCAGTAAACTTCACCAATCAGAAGTGTAGCCTTGGATAGGGAGGAAGGAATTGTAGAGTCCCTAATTCAGTATTTAGAGTAATACATGGTGTTAGCTCTACTTACCTGATTTGTGCAGCCAGACACCAAGCTGGTGAGAGCTCCTTCAGTGATCATATTTAACTTACTTAATCAAACCATAGTACTACTCAAATGTCTCTTAGTCCAAAAGGGATCTAAAGCAACTTACTAAAATTCATACAATTATTATATAGTAAATAAAAGTAACCAGTAATTGCCTTTGAGTTCCCTAGTGGCCAAAGTGAAGAACTTCAGGAATCACTTCGTCCTTAAATATAAACTTAGGCACTTAGGACAAGCAGATACTTTGCTTATATTGTGGTCAAAGAGACGTTTCTCCTTATCTAGCTCATGGGTAGTGATATAGAAGAGAAGACTGTTTATAACAGTCTTGTAATAACTAGAAACTTTCATCCAGCTGTTTTTGTTGCATTCCTTTGTGCAGATAATGATCACAATGCCAAAATACAGTATATAGTAGAGTGGTGATAAAGGATGAAAACATTGTTATTTTATCTCTCCGCTATCTAGATTTTTCCTTAATGCTTTAATACAGTATCCAAATGCTACCGCATAATACTGTATTTTAAATTATTAATCAAGCTAGTTTTGAAAAATATGCTTGGGAATGAAAACAAATGAAAAATAAAAATGTTAACCAACAGTAGTTAGTAAATAAATTATGAGAGGGTAGTTTTCTGTCACTGCCTAAACAAAAGTATGTTTATTCCCAAATCAAGTATTACAAGTGCTTTCCTCCTGAATTGTCATTTGAATGCAATTAATGTTTAGTGAGTAGTCTCTGTGACAGAGCACAGCATGTGGTTATGCTTCTTTTAGTCCAAATCAACACATTTTATATTTTGGATTTCATCTCAGATAGAACATATGGTGCTATCCATGAAATCATGACTTTTAGACATCTTTTTGACCAGGGACATGAGTGAAGGATTGAAAATTATGTTCAGTGGCACATAGATGACCTATTATTGACTTTAGACCAATAAGCAAGAGGTAAAATAGCCAACAAGTACTCAAAATTATTATGAGAAATGGGAGAAAATGGGCAAGCATAAGCCTACCTGAATTAGAAACAAGTATCAGGTAGATACTTTTATTAAAGACAAAAGCTAAGCTGTGAGAATCCCATGGTCATAAGGCCAGGACTCATTCATTTCAATGAGGAGGGAGGGTAAAGCATCAAGGTGCCTTTTGCTTGGTGAGAAGAGAATGAGAGGATGGACTGCAGTGGTGTGGGGATGGGTAGAGTAAATTCCAGACTGAATATGGTTGGTGAACGGAATGTTTGTTTCCTGGTAAGAGCAGCATTCCTCAACAACTCAGACTCTCTTATTAGGAAACAGAATCTAGTATCAGCTTCTTAGGATGAGAAAAAATAAATAGTAAAAACTCCCCAGGCAAGCCAGTGAAGTAATTGCAAGACTGAGTATGTGATTCACGTTGAAGCAATAAGGGAGGGTAGATTATTTAACCTGGAGAGAAGAATAAGCTTTTCTAAACTAGTGTCTGAGGAATAATATTTTGGTAATACTTGAAATATTTCACTTTAATCTTGCACATAGAATGACTGAGTTTTGCATGAACTTGTTAATTATGTAAAATGGTAAAAATTGTACACAGTGCAACAGAGTTGGGCCACTGTTATCTTATTGCATATTTTACATAATTTTAACATTCTTTTTATCAATGATATGATTAGTATATGAGTGACTTCAAATAAATAAGAATGAAAGGTGTTTTTACCTCAATTTAGGACAGAAGGAGCTCTAAATTACAAAAAAAGAAATAACTGTGCATATTTTTAGAATTCATTTGCTGACCATTAGGGATTTAGGGCATTGATCTTCGAAACTTTGGTGCATCCAGTGTTTGCCAGGTGTGCAGTATATAAATGGGCTTGCTGTCTAGTAACAGGTGAGAGTGCTTAGCACAATATTGGTATATGATAACTCCTTAACCATCAGTATAGTTCTTAGATGGTCTATCAGCCATGGTTCCAGGAGAGAATCAGAAACAGTAGGAAATATATGGATATATATAAATAAAAGATAGATGATAGAGAGATAGATGGATAGATGGATGGCAAGCAATTGGCTTATGAGTTGTGGGGAATGGCTAGGCAGATACAAAATCCATAAGCAGGATATCAGGAAGAGCAGGCTGGAACCCCCTGGTCAGGAGCTGATGCTGGTCAGGAGTTGTCCCCAGGAATAACTGGTCGATAGAACTTCTTTGGGAAAACCTCAGTTGGGTTCTTAAGGTCATTCAGCTGATTGGATCAAGCCCAGTGAGGTTATCCATGATAATCTTTTCTAGGTAAAGGCAGCTGATATTGGGTGTGAATCACATTGACAAAATATTTTCCAGCAATACCTATTTAGTGATTGAGTGAGTAACTAGGGACTATAGCCTAGCCAAGTTGGTACATACAACTGACTACTGCAGATGGGTAAGGGTAGCATTATGATTTGGGCTTACATGCTATTGCTAACACACCCCCTTGGTGTTTGGGCAGTCTAGGTCTGAAGCCCAGCTCTTGTCATATCCTGGTTCTGAGCCTGCCAAGCGTGTTTCCAGACCTCTCCTTGATTCAGCTCCTTCATATATAAAATGGGGATAGTAATGCTAACATGTCAGGATCAGGTGAATATCTGATATGATAAAAGGACACAGTTAACAGTAGCTGTTGTGGTTTGTAATGTTTTAAGGTTTAAGGTGCAATTTAGAGAGTTTTATCGTCATACTTTTTGGAATGACATCCAAAAATGTAAGAATGCCTAAAAGCATCTGGATGGGTCACAGGGAAGAAGTTGGAGTATTTTGGTGTTGGGACTTATAGAAGTTTCTTCTCATGTCTACAGTCACACATTAGTCAGGCCTGGTTTTAATATTCTTTTATTGTGTAGAGCAAAGATTATCAGCTTATTTATCAAACACAAGGAATAAAAAAAAAGTGAATGGGAATGATTCTCTGATGGCAGTAGAGGGCATGAAAAATGATAACGTCTGTATGAATACCAAATGTGGTCATTAGGATCTATGCTGCTGGTATGGGTACTAACTGAATTCATAATGATGGGACTCTTAAAATAATGGATTACTTAGAATGTGAGGAAGTGGAGCACTTAATTTTTCCGTTGGTCTATTGCAGCCCTTAAGAAGCATGGCTGCTAGTAAGTAGACAGTTAAATTAAAGTCATGAATATCTGTTATAGTTTTTAAAATGTAAAATTGAAACAAAAGCCTTGTATTGCTGTTTGTACCAATGTACTGAATGGCACGAAGCATCTCTTTCTTTTTGTGGGTCCGAGGCTAGGCATAAACACAGGAGAGCAAAGGGGACAATTAATCATAGTGATTTCTCCTTGTCATTTGCAATAATCAGTGTCTAAGATGATAAGAGAAAAAACTGTAACTAACGGTATGATCTTTATTTCTGAGAGAAGGGGAAGTAGGGTGGGGACACAGACAAGACACATTTGGACCAAGAATATGAGGCAGATGACTGTCCTTACCTTTATGTGCGGAGAGTCACTGAGACCAAGAGGACTGCTACTAAGCTTTCATCAGAAGTCTTTCCCAAAACTAGGTAAGCTGATAGGAACTTCAACAGACATCTTCAGGGCAACCCCATGAAGACTTGGGTACCAGCAGAGAGAAAGAGCAGCAGAGATTTCTGGATGGCACACCATCATCAGATGTCCTGCAGAGTGTAGGCAAGAGAGGTCCATCCCTTGAAGACCGGCCTTGGGGTAGAGAGCCACCCCAGTGCTGGAGCCTCTGTGGTAGGGAGAGTGGAAGGGGAAAGTTCAGGTGGGTGACCACCCAGAGGAGGAAGCCAGGAGGTGTAAGGGGATGGAAGAAGCCAGTAGCAGCAGCAGGCAAGGAGGGGTGGAGGATAGAGAAGGCAGGAGAAGGCAGGATGGGGGTGTCACTAGGCCTCCGTGCATCATCCTGGAGTAGCCGGCAACTATGGCCACAGGGAGGGTTGCAGACACTGGAGGTGTGGGGAGGGCCGTTACTCTAGACCTTAAAAAGCTCCTGAGAAAGAGGACCAAACAGATTATGTTAGTGTTCTAGACCATTTTAAGACAGGATTATAGAACTGCCCCTACTCGTCTGAGACCTTCCCCTTTCCAAAGGGGAAAGGACTCCTGGAGAGTCTGGAGAACAAGGCAAAGGCAAAGTCAATTATTAAAGAAATGAAAAGAACAAAACAATGAACAAGATAGGGAAACATTGTTACTGAGATTACTTGCACCAAATGTATCAATAAAGAGAAAGCCCTCATTTGAGAACTTCACAAGGCAACTCAATCAAGCACTGAAGCATTTCCGATTTCTGGGCCTGATACTGCTATTTCAACTCATGTTGGCCTCATCAGATACTGAGAGGAAAGGGTGTGAGATAAATTAATTCAAAATCAAATGGAAAGGGCCCCAAGCCAGAGTGTATTTTTAGATAGGACTTTTTCTGCACTCTAAATTTAACCAAGTGGAATTCATTTATAAGTACTACCCTATTCAACCTTTACAAATGAAGAATTTGCCATTTAATGTGAGATGTGCATTTTATTGTACAGATAGAACATGATGTCCTTGCTTAGTTATTCTCCAGAGGTCCAGGCACTGTTTTGCACTGTGTATTGATCACAGAGGAGACACGGATTTATCCTAGACCCAACAGACTCGGCACTTATACATGAACATCAAGGCTTGGGGAAGTGGTAGCTTCCATTCCCAGTGGAGTGTCAGATGGCAGAACTCTCATAAATGACCTAACTAGTTTCTGGTTTCATACTCATGAGCCCACGAAGGTGGAACAAATGAGGAAGAAAAGGGACATTTTCAGGTGAAGGATAAAATCCATAACGATGTGAAAGCAATCCACTAAAACCCAGCAAATTTAAGCAACAAACAGAAGTCGTTGAATTCCTGTTTATTTACAAAACTGCTCTCTGCTGGGAACATCTTAAGTTGATGTCAGTCAAAGAAGATAAATATAATAAAGGAAGAGTATTCATGAAATATATTTGGGAAGAAGGTTTGTAATTGACAGCATTAGCGGGTTGTCCACAGTTGTAAAATAGGACATTTCCTATTCATATTGACATGACTGCAGACATAAGCCTAAGGTGTGTTTGTTCATTCCCAGTAAGATACCCCAGACTTTGAGATAAGTCTGATATAAGTAATGAACTTGAAGTATAACTGAAAGGAAACTCTGTTATAAACCATACCAGAAAGGCATAGCAGGGCATTCATTTTAAAATCTAGTTAAAAGTAATCTCGTCAAATTTATATATGATTTTGTGTATCTTAAACCTGATAGTTATCTATTTAATGGAAAATTGTAGAGAGGTTATTATTTCTATTCTAATTTCCTGAACTGCAATTTAAAAGAAGAAACAATTTGGTAATAAAACAACTGCTCCTTTTTAAAACTTTTTTTTTTTTTTTAAAGATTTTATTTATTCATTTGACAGAGAGAGATCACAAGTAGGCAGAGAGGCAGGCAGAGAGAGAGAGGAGGAAGCAGGCTCCCTGCTGAGCAGAGAGCCCGATGCGGGACTCGATCCCAGGACCCTGAGATCATGACCCGAGCCGAAGGCAGCGGCTTTGCCCACTGAGCCACCCAGGCGCCCCATCCTTTTTAAAACTTTTAATCAGTGCCCACAATTTCTCTCATTTTTCTTTATGCAAGGCATTTATTTATTCCAGTATGTTTTAAATACTCACTGTTTTTCCAGCCACTCATCAAGTATCTATAGTGTTTACAGTTGCCAAACACTATTCCAAATACTGAAAATAAAGCAGGAAAGAATCTGTTACTTTATATCACTGATTTCAGGATTCACATTTTTTCATATTTTAACATCTTCAAAGTTGGAATGTGTCTCACAATCTATTATGTGTCATTGTTTAGGTTGACAGTTTTTCTTCCCAAATAGCACACAACATCGTGGTGCTTCTCACAGTTAACAGCATCTTATAATTGTTGAAGTAGAGTTTAATGATATAATTACAGTTATACTTATATGTATTGGTGAAACTAGATGGCTCATGTTTATTTATTATGAAAATTGAGATTATTCTTCCAAGATTATTTCATTGTTGTGGCTCTAGAAAAAAAAAATAGCTCTACTGTCCTTGGTAGTTATAAATTGAGAGTAAAAAGTTACTTATTGTTAAAACAGGATTCAGAAGAAGAGAAATACTAAGTTTCCCTTTATTTCTTCCCTCGTTATGTATGAAAGTTCTTTAGAACAGCTTAATCATCTCAGTGTTTGTATTATATAGGATGTTGGCAATGTGTGTGTACATATATTTCTGTTTTTTCTTTTTTTAATTCTGTGACTAAAATCAATTATAATATTGCTGTAAGTAAATCCAATTATGAAAGTCTGGATTACTCAAGAAAGTTAAATTAGAAGGTGATTCTTCTCTTAAAACATGGAATTACTGTAGAATTTGCTCAAATGGGGCACTTAAAATCAATTTCAATTCACAGAAATTCAGTTGGCATGTAGTTTTCAAAGCGTGCCTGTCAGGTAAAACGAGGTACAGCTGCACCAATGCTACACCTGCCTCATTGAGCTGAGTCAACAAGTGAATTCAGCAGAAGATACTCAAACACATAGCTGCTAAATATGTATTTAAACATTATTCCAAAGTGTCACCCACTGGGAATTAGAATTTATCACTCATTGATTTTAAACAAATGTTCAATTTCTCTGACCATAAAAGAGAAATATTTCCTCCGTTGTACATGTATAACAAGTCAGTACTAATTGTAGTATGTGACTTCCAGATTTTAAGAATTTATAGGGCTATAAATTATTTATACTATTTATTGAAGTTTATACTTTTTTTTAGTGTGTGAGCTTACAGTTTAAATAGTCATGAGCAAATATACATCCAAAGACATCTAAAATCTCTATTTCCTGAACAGTAGTAATGACCATCACACATGAGGTCCTATAGGAGAACCAAGGAGGGACCTCTCTTTCAGATTTAAGGAGGAAATTACACCCAAGCAGAGATTTCTGTGATGCACAGGGGCAGAGGGAAAAGTATTTGCAAAACCAAGCAGTGTAGGTGAGAACAGAAAGTGAGTGAATGGGGGTGTTGTGAAGGGAAATAAAAGAGGTTAAGGTAAGCCAGATGTGGAAATGCCTTCTTTCGCTGTGACAAGCAGTTGCCCTTTTCTTCTAAGGGCACAGCCACCAAAGTGTCTCAAGCAGGGGAGCGACTTCTGAGATAACTCTTAGAAGGTCCCTATGGACACAGGGAGAGAACCCACTAGAATTGGACTGAATGCCAGGGGACTGGTCAGGAGATGACTGCAGCAATTGAAGAAGAAAGAATGGAGTGTGAGCTAGAGACTGTAGGGATGGAGAGGGAGTGTCCAGAGAACAGAGCTCTTCAGGAAGAGCTGGTATTGCACTGGATTGAGGTGAAAAGTGGGCAGAACTGTGGTTGACTCCCAGAGCACCAGCTTAGGCTGGAGAGCTGATGATACCGCTCTCTGAGAGTGAACACTTGAAGAAAAGCAGATTGCGAGCAGGGGGTCAAGATGATGAGTTCAGTCCAAGTGGAGATTTCCCACTGACTATGGAGAGAGAGGGAGACGAGCAAGGTTTAGCAGAGCCAGTAGAGTTTGGTGGGATCTGTTTGGAGAGTGGGAAAAAGCTCAATGGAGAAACACAGATTCCTGCACGGCCCAAGCACCAGGGTGAGGAGCCTGTCTCCCAGGTTACGATGAGAGTTTTCTCCAGCTATACTACCTAACCGACAGGTAGATGACATCCTGATAGAGGGATGGAAGCCTCAGTCTGATGTGATGCATTGGGAAGACAAGTCCAGGATACTCAGAATGATTGGAAGGAAGAAAAGAGAAAAGAAAACTTCCATTAAATGAGATTTTGCTTTACTTCCTTAGTGCCATAGTATCAGGGAGATTTTCTGCAATAAATTCAGAGCTGATGGCATGTGTGCACACACGTACGCTCGCATACCCACTCTGTTCCTTCAAGTGTCAACGAGGGATGCTGCCGTTAGAGGATGCATTTCTACAGATCTGTGGCTAATCCTGCACTTTCAACTCTTCAGGAGGAGCAAAATGAGTAGCATTGTACACTCTGGACTCTTTCCTGTGACCTGCCATTACGGGAGTGTGCCAGACCTATTTCATAGAGATTGTCCAAGCCTGCCAGACAGCCTTTCGTCATGGGCATTTCCCCCTTTGACTGTACCCATGGCTACAGCTCTGTTCCTGCCCAGGGTAGCTTTAGCAGCTGTTAGAATCACACTGCCAACATCCTGTGACCCCCAGAGAATCCCAGGCCTAGTCTGGCCACCCAGACACTTTCAGTCAGTAAATGCCATTGTATCCAGTGCCCACTGTGTCCTGCTGGGCATTGCCCCAGCCCCCAGGAGATACCCTCCTTTAAGCTGCCTCACCAAATGCCGAGCAGGCTTGCCTCCAACAGGACCCTGAAAAGCGTCTCTCTGGGCAGGGGTCTTTGAAGGCAGCAGTGGTTTGTGTGAAGGAAAGAAGAAAAATAAGGAACCCCTGAATGGGCGCCTCGTAGTTAATGAAAAGAAAACCAGGGCGGGCTTGGATCTAAGAGCTCCGTATTTGGATTGGATTTTTTTTTTTTTTTTTTTTTAAGTTTGAGAGCCCTTTGAGAAGTTGCCTGCATCAAACGTAAAATCTTTAGCAGTCTCTGTATGCTGACAGCCATGCGTCTCCCTGGGGTATGGTCATTTCTGAAGTCCTTGTTGGGCTGAAATTACAGTAACAACGTGGGAACTTCCATCATCATCGGTCCCGTCGCAAGATGAAAACGGTCGTGCTGCCTTCACACGACCACAGTAACATCTTCTTGCCAGGGTAATTTCTCAGGGTAAGTTATCGCCTCTTCACAGGGTTCCACTTCTCCTACACCTCAATTAAAATTCTGTAGGAGACTTAATATCCTACCAGAGCCCTGATGTTGTGGGCTTTCCATTGTGGGCCTTGCATTGAAATCTTTACAGGACCGTCGAGGTGCCATTAAGTGGTTATTGGTGCAATAGGATTTAACAATAAAGCCCTAAAAAGCCACTTCAGAGCATGTCCCATTCTGATAAATTTGCCACAGCTCTGCAATTCCCAAACATACCTTCAAAATATCCAAAGACATTTGTGTACCTTAGGGACTCTAGCAGTTACTTTCTGATAAAAGGGGGATTGGGGATCTCTCTCTCATGGAGGCTTGACTTGTGGCCTCACCTCTGTTTTTCTTGGCCATGTGGCTCAGAATTTTACTTGGGCCTACACGGATTATGTAGAATGAGTCAAAAAGGATGTTTCTTTGTGGGCAGCTATTATTAAAAGTGCTAAAATCTTAAGCCAATCGTGTATCTTTCAGATAGCAAAATTGTTCTTTCTTCCTTCAGATCCTTATGTCAGTAATACTTCTTTCATGATAACATTTATTTATCAAAGTTTATGCTACTTTGACTTTTTATAAAATACCAGTGAAGATAAATGGATCGATTGACCCCAGGAGCAGTTTATTTATCCCCTTAGTCACACTTCAGTAGCAAAATCAATACCCTTTTGAAATATCTGATATTACAGCAGTTCCAGTAAATAGTGACATTCCTGAGCTATGTGCAAGGGGAACTAAAATTTATTATCAACTTAGATTTTAGTACCTGTATTGATTTTCCTGGAGATGCTTGTGAATTTTTATTTATCTGTAGCTGAGCAAGTGACCTTTGTTTCAGAAAACTGCAGTTTAAACTTGCCAAGATTAGTGGAGTTGGAAGGACTTGTGTGTATTTGGGAATGTGGGGTGAGAGAAAAGAAACTGTGGAGAGGTTTTTTCCTTCAGCAGTGGGCTCTTTGATCTTCTTACATAGTCAATGTTTTGCATTCTGCGTGTGAGTGTGTGTGAGTGTGTGAGTGTGTGTGTGTGTGTTTGTTACCAAATCCACACGTTCCGAGTCAACACCTTTGTGGCTAGCCCTGTGAGAGGGGTTCTGGAGAACATGGCACTGGAACCATTCTTGGTTCTGACAGTGAGGTTAGCGTGAGCAATGGGTTGTACGAAGAGAAGGCACTGAGAACAGGAAGCAGGAAGGAGGCTGGTGTGGAAGGAGAAGTGAGGGAGGACAAGGGACAGATGTAGCCTGCTGGAGCAGAGGCAGTAATGGGAGATGAAGGTGCCAGTCAGTGCAGCTGTGGATTTTAGGCCTAGAGACAGTGGGGGCTCTTCCAGAATTTTAAGCTGAGGTGAAAATGTATTACCAAAAAACTGGACTGGTCATTGGCAGTATGCAGCATGGATGGTGGAAAGAGGCTTTCATGAGAAAACCTAAGGAGCTACACCAGAAGCCCGGTAGAGCCGCGCAGGCTGGAGACGACACACAAGCGACATGAGCCAGTGCGGGACTGAGGAAAGGATGAGTGATACAATGCATGGGGGGAGAAAAACACAACAGCACAAGAGGAAGACATGCAAGATTCTCTTGCTTGTGGAAGTGCTCTTTCAGATGACTTGTGAGTTTGCTCTTGAAGTTTAACGTGACAGTTTCTCATGTGTGTGAGTCTCGGAGGGCTGCTGTCAGTGTCGAGAACTAGGGTTTGGGAATCTGAGGATGGCTTGAGCACACTGGCTGTGAGCCCCCCTCACTGCACCTCAGCATCCTCATCCGAGTGCCTATCCTTTGGGGCAGGAGAGAGGATTCAGTGAGGAACTATGGTAGAAACATTGGGCATCATGGTTGGCCGAGGGCCCATGCTCAATACGTGTGAATCGTTACTATTCTGAAGATTATATAGGGGAGGTGTTAACTCTTGGGAAAATTAAAACAAAAGCTAGGAGGATGACAGGAGAGGTTTCTCTCACTCTGAAAACACATTTGATAATGAGTGGGGAGTAAAGAACACACTTTTGTCTGTATTCTGCATTTAACTTTGTAATGTACTCAATGGAAATTGCAGAGAAGATAGGAAATAGAAAAGTCCTAAGACTTACTAACCTAGCTTATCAGGTAAGTTCTGCAGCATTTTCCAGAAGTTAATCTTTTGAAAGAGTTGGGTTTTTCTTACCAATTCACAAGTAGTGTGTTTTTATTAAAAGCTGGCAGATCATAATTATACTTTGTGGCTTATATATAATATTCCTTTACTCTGCCTGTATCATTTTTTCTTACTAGACATTTCAATTCAGCATTTCCCAACCAAAATTTATCACTATACGGGGCAAATTAAAAGGTATAAGATTTGTATTTTATTCCTAAAGGGTATCTCTTCAGAAAGGCAAGATTATAAAATGATGATATAAGAAAGTAAATGAATAAAGACTGAAAAGGAATGGTATAGACAGTAAGCACTGCAGAAGGGGTGACAAATTAGAATTGTGAGCTAAAATAATCAGAAAAGACCTCATAAAGGGAAATGAACTGAGCTCTGAGGAGGCAGTGAAGCGTGGGCCATGGGAAGTAAGTGTGAGGAGAGATGACCAACAGAAGAGGGCTTGCATGTGGCCTAAGTCTTCACAGAATGATGTTGACCCCCTGGTTAATGAGATCCTTTGGATCAACTCAAGGGGGACTTATTTCCATAGTCTCCTAGCACTCTGTTTCATTCCGAAGTTTCTCAGGAGAATCTATTAAATTTGGGTGAGTGGTGGAGGCTACTTTTAAGACAACATAAATTAATTGCAGATGACTAAAAATGAAATTATATATGATTACAGTGCAATTTGTCTTATAGTCATCACAGGATAAAAACTTCTGAAATACAGTTTGAAATGTTTATTCTTTATTGTCCTAAAATGGAAGTCATACCTATGGTAAATGGGGGTGAATTGACTCTTCTACTGATTTTATAGTGAATGTCTGTTTCATTTAACTTTGGCAGATAAGGTAACCACCTGTTACTCAGTTTTTAAATAAATCTTAAGAATACAATTGAAAAAAATAAAATAAGAAGAAATAATTTAAAATATTTTAAAGTAAATCCTTCCTTTAAAATTATAGGGTGTGCTTACAAAACAGTTTATTTACTCCTAGGTTAGAGAAATATTGAATAAGAATGCATTTTTGACAAGGGAAAAAATGAACAAATGAAACATCTTGACTAGTAGTTTTAAGTACTGTGACTTAACTCTGCTTCATGTCAGATGGAAACTTCTGACAGGTTCTTAGATAAAGCCCTGGGAAAAAAGCATCAGGTACTAACCTAGGAAAATGCTTCTAGCATATGGGAAGCCTGCAAAGTAGCAGGAGTGTCATTGTGGAAGCAGTTACCGTAGGCTTTTCAGCATTTCTGGAATTGGGGTTGATAGAGCTGTGCGTCAGATGGTGTTAGATGGGAAGTTCTTTGACACAGAGTGTTTGGTTCATTCCATTGTACCATTTCATACCAATTTACAATATCGCATATTCTGTGTTTGTCAGACAACCAACTCTGTCCCTTGTTTATTCAGAAACTGAAGGTGAACAGAGTTTTGTGTAGCCACATGATTTCTCAGTGGGGATCTACTTTTTTAAAAAGGGGGTTCGGGGAGGAAGAAGAAAAAGACAGAGTTGGAGGTGAAGTGGTTAGGGGAAGAGAAAAAAGAAAGAGAAGAGACCACCCTTTTATATGGTAGAAGCAGCTGTTAAGGGTGTACAAACATGTTTTATTACTTTAATCAGTTCACCTTAAATCCTTTCATCAGCATATAAAGAGTGTACAGCCCTGGCCTTTATTGCACTTGGCACCATGGCTGTGGTGAGGGGCTCGGCTTGCCACTGTCAGAGGTCATGGTTTACAGAGTAACGAGCCTCTCTGCAGTGAGCATGATGGCCTCTTTATGAAACCAACTTCAAAAGGTTATATGAGTAGATACAATTAAATAATATATAAGTAAAGGCTAAGACTCTTGTGCTCCAAGAATATCTCTGTGCTCTTAGCATATCTGAATTTCAGCATGTCATCTGCTTAAAATCAAAGGCTTGTTTCTATCTCGTGTTACTGAATTGCAGTTCTACTTCAAAAACACATTTAAATTTTCAGATGGTTTTCATATTAATTTTCTCCTGACGTATGGGGAAATGTTCTCTTGGTGGGATTGTAAACTAGCATTGTCTTTTCAAAGTGCAATTCGGCAATATCTGCGAGCATTTGAAAATATGAGCCCTTTAGGCCAGGAGTTCCGTTTCTGAGAACATTTCCAACAGAAATACCCACATGTGTGCTCAAGGAACTTGTAATAGACAAGTATCAACCACCCAAATATTTGCCTTTCCTTTGGGAAGAAGTCAAATTGTGGTGTAAAAATTTTGTGCCAGTTACACAAAATGAAAACAAATCAATATGTACTGAGCATCAAGAAATGTTAAAGGAAAAGAAGTTGTAAAACCAATAAGTAATATGATTTTATTTTTAAATAAAGGCACACAAAACTGTTAATAATTGGTTATTTTTGGAGAGAGATACAGGCAAATGTAAAAGTAAAGCAGGGTTTACACTTTAAAATCTACATGCTTTTTTACTTTGTAAGGTTTTTTTAAAGCACAGACTTGCGTATTATGTAATTAAGCTTTTTAAAAGTATTTTCCTGACATTCATCAGAAAAAGCATTGATCAAGATGCCTACTAAGTACCGGACACTGTCCTTCCTTCTTTTTCCTTCATAATTTATATTCTCAAGTTTCTGGAGGCTGGAAGACTGAGATCAGGGTACCAGCATGGCAGGGTTTTAGTGAGAGCCGTTTTCTTGGCTTACAGATAGATGCCTTGTTGCTGTGTGGTCACATAGTGCAGAGAGGGCAAGCAAGCTCTTCAGTGTCTCTTTTTATTTATTTATGTGTTTGTTTATTTTTAAGATTTTATTTATTTATTTGTCAGACAGATTTTATTTATTTATTTGTCTCTGTTAGGCAGAGAGGCAGGCATAGAGAGAGGGGGAAGCAGGCTCCCTGCAGAGCAGAGAGCCTGAAGCGGGGCTAGATCCCAGGACTCTGGGATCGTGACCTGAACCGAAGGCAGAGGCCTTAACCCACTGAGCCAACCAGGCACCCCTCAGTGTCTCTTTTTAAAAGAGCACTAATCCTATGATGAGGGCCCCATCAGATCTCATTACCTCCCCAAACCCCTCCTCCAGCACCACCACATTGTAGGATAGGGCTTCTACATGTGAACTTGTGGGGACACAATCATTCAGTTCATAACACTGTCTAAAAAGAGATTGTCAAACTTCCAGTCATTCAGTAACATTTACTAAATATTTGCTTGGTATAGCACACGGTGAAGTACTTCAGATATAATTGTAAGAGAAAATTTCTAGTGTGGGAGATGTTGAGAGCGTGTGACCCATCATTGTCCTGAGCAGAGAGTTTGACAGCTTATGTCCTTTTGGTGGCCCTACCTCTTTCCTGTTGAACATATTGAAATACACGCCCATCCCACATTAAGTACAATAATGCTTTATTTTAATTCTTTAAAAACGATTATTATTATTTTTTTAATGCTAGGCATGGAGCCTAGCACAGGGTCTGAACTCATGGCCCTGAGATCAAGACCTGGCTGATATCAAGTGTTAGACATCTGACTGACTGAGCAACCTGACACCCCACTTTAAAACTTTTGAGAAGGCTTTTACAATCTTTATTTTGAAATTATTTGACTATAACTAATTCATTTGATTTATAATTGATTTCCGTGTAATAATCAGGCAAACTCAGGAATTCTTGGAAAATGAAAAAAATCTAAGCTATACATTATTTTCAAATGTATTGGATTTTTAAAATGAATACTAAACATAACAATTAAAAATGACTTAGTATGTTTTTGGATACTATTTTAAACATTATTAATTTTGACATTATAGTTTTTTTTTTTATTTTAGAGCCTCTATATCTACTTCATCTCACATATTTGTGTGTGACCTTAAAAATCGGGTAGACTTTAAGCTCCATGCCTTAGAAGATAGAATGTCCCAGGTCCTGGATACAAATCCTGGCTCTACCACCTACTAGCTGTGTGACATTGGGAAAGGTTGCTTTCAAACTCTCTGCCCCCCAGTGTCTTCATTTGTAAAATGAGGGTAATATTGCCTCCACCAGTGAGGACATGTCTACTGTCTTGGTGTTGGGTAAAACATCTGCCAGCAACTGTCACCTGTTTGTCACAGGGAAGGCTTGGTAACCCTCCTAGCTTACACCTGAAGCGGGGTCAAGCATAGTCCTTTCTTCCCTAGCAGCAGAATTCTGAAAGCTAAATGGGACTCTGGCTGCTTTTGCTATTGCCTGCGACATTACCTGCCTGCTGTTCCTTCCCTCCTGTATCAATCAATCACGTCTTTTATTTTATAAGTTTGATGCTTTGACATCTTGGGGCCTTGCTGACCCGGGCTAACTGGTTCTTAGATATGTAAATGATTGGCGTGTTGGGAGTGCACCTTTTTTTATTTTTTTATGTTAGTCACTGTACAGTACATCATTAGTTTTTAATGTAGCACTCCATGATTTATTGTTTGCGTATAATACCCAGTGCTCTGTGCCATATGCGTGCTCCTTAATACCCATCACTGGGCTACCTTTTATATACCAACTAATAAATCCAGAATCCGCACCCCCAACCATCTCCTTTATCAGGTCACTGTCCTTTGCCCTAATCACCCTGTCCTTGTACCTAATCACAGGTACCAGACTACTAGGGGCAGCTCTATACCGCAGAGCCCACTACAATTCTAACTAGCCAGTCCTAAACCTGCTTTACCTGCCTCGATCATCCCTCCCCTTGTAAAGCACAGTAAAGCCACACTTTCCCCGTGCTCCCTCTGCGTCCTGACCAACCCTGGTGCTTTCATGTGTGCCCCCCATGTTGTGGTGTGACCCCTCCACTAGGGACCTGTGAATAATATGTTATCCTTTCAATGGCTGTATCCTCTGTCATCATTCCTGAATAATAATAAACCTTCATTTAAAAGACACCACTCTTGGGGCAGGCAAATCCCACAGAGCAAAGAAACTCTTGGTTTGCTTGGATTCCCATGATTGAAGTGAAGAAGATCCAGCTGACAGGATTTGATCCTGCATCTGGTAGGCCAGGGACATGCAGAGGTCACATCTACCCAGACCAAAGCCTTTCTCTGACACCCCTGCTGTTTGAAGGACAAGAACGGTGGGGGAGGGGCAGCTATGTAAGAACAAGGTAATGGTGAGAAAGTGCCAAATTCTTAGAAGTCATGCGCCTCCACCTGTGCCAGGTCTTCTCCCCACTCTGATCCAGGAACATTCTTTGCCTGGCCAGAGCTTGTTTTGTTTTTGTCTCAATTAAAATGAGATGCCCAACCATGTGTCTTAATAAAGTGTTAAAATCTCAGTACTTGTTCTGGCTTCTGCTTCCTCTCCATTCTTTGTTCTTTCTGACGAATTTTTCATTGAAAATCAATGCTAGAAATAAATGATTAGAAGCAAAACATGAAAGCATATAAAGCCAGTTCAGGAAACTTTGAACATATACCTAATGATAACACTGTCGGCTGCCAACGTTGTGTAAAAAATCAGAAAGCATTCCTTCACCTGCTGTGGTGTTTCCCTCACTGCAGCTTCATTGGCTGGCAGTGGCCTCCTGCAGTTTTCCAGAATGTTCACAGAACCATGTGGGCTGAGCTGATGTTCGACACCTTCTCTCCCAAGGCATACTCGGCCACACTGATACAGAATAGCTGGGGGTGGTCAGGGGAGGCAGCCGTGGAAAAAATACCAAACGAAAAACACAGCTCATTCAGACTTGCCAGTGTACGACCAAAATGAGACTTGTGTATTTAGTGGATGAGGCAGGAGTGCCTTTATCACTAATTTAACCAAGCTTTAATATCAGGGCTCCTGGGTTGTGTGGTCCTCTTATAAGGCTCTGTACCTAATTTCATATTTATATTTTGCATTTTTTTTTTTTTAAGGCGAGCTCAATAGCCTTTAGGACCCAGAAGACTTGTGTCTGTCCCTGGGAAGGGGATATGTAGTTAGGTGGGTGTTATATGATGGTTTTACTCCTTTTTGTATAAATCTGTCATGATGAAAGCACATGTTGAGACAACGTGTCAACATCATTCAAAAACAGTGGCATCAGTATCGCTGATAATGAATGTATTTCAAATCTATTGTTCATTACATCTTAACAGACTTGGATTGAAACCTTTTTCTTTTCTTCACGACATTGAGATCTGTTAGAAATCTATTTAGACTATGAGGAAAAGAAAGAATTGACAAATCAGTGCTTTTATTTCTCAGCAATATGTCTGTCCTTCTGGGTTTTAAACCTAAAAACGAATTTTTAAAGACTTACAGCACACAGTTGCATCGTTATTTTTATGACCGTCAAATTAATTCTTTCATCTACCGCTGGAAACCAATGGAGATTGACGGTCCCGTTTTCTTACTTTAATGATGTAAACCTCATTGAAAATGAAGATTCTCGAGGATAAAAAATGGTGCCGTGACTGCTATTGATTAACTGTCTTGTTGGCTTCATTGTTCAGCCCTCGTTGGCCTCTTGGGCAGAAGGAGTCCCAAGAATAACATTGCTGACATTTCCTTGAAAAGATGCAATGCTTTGACAAAGATAGCTGCATGCTTTAAAAAGATACAATTTTGATGTACATGCTTTAGTCTTTTCAGAAATATGAGTGATTGATTACAATGCACAAAGAGGGAGATCTGAAAGTTATGTCGTGTTAAATGTTTATCTGAAATACTTAAGAATGAAAGTCATTGTAAAATGGTGATTTGCAAAAACCACACTACTACAATTTTTAGAAAGAAATTGATGAAGTGGGAAGAAAACAAGGAAAAATAATATACTTATCCACAAGCACTAGAGTAATGATAACATCTAATTTAAATAAACATTTCTAGTCTTGTAGCTGTGAAATCCTGAATGTAGTTTTTCATATAACACAGAAAATGAAATGCTATCTTAAAATGGCAGTGCTCAAATATTATACAACATGCTGAAGCTTCTACTTAATTGAGTTTTATTCACTTTACAGTTTTATTCACTTGTAATTATATATAATGTCATCAGTGTCTATGCTTTATAGGTGAGATCTGTTTAAATTTATCCCAATACTTTCATCACCTACTCTCGTCATTTGTTCTCAAATTACAGTGAAGTTTTATTGTATTTTTTGAGTTAAGCTTCCCATTCCAGTATTTTATTGGGAATATACTTTTTTCCATCCCTTGCTTTGGAATTATCCAAAGAACCTATTTGTATTAGGTTCATTACTAAAATACTCGATGCAAAGTTTTGACTGTGCAGGACAGTGTTTGTTATGAATATAACACTTGCTGAGTATGGTTACAGAGAGTAAGTGCAGAGAGGTCACTCTTAGAATCATGTATGTTCATAGATGTTTGGTGCAGCCTGGAATAATGTGCCTGTTTGGAGTTAGACCCAGATTGAAGTGTGTCTCTCGACCTTATGGCAGGGTGATCTGGAACAAGTTACACCTCCCTTACTAAGCCTTGTTAACTCATCTGTGAATGAGGGGAAACAAGACTCTCTCATAGGGATGTGATGCAAGGTCAAATCAGATAAAGCTTAGAAAAGGGTTTAGCGCAGGGCCTTTTACAGTAAGAACTCAGTACTTGTCATCAAGTACAACAATAGCAAAGATGTATATTTATTAAATACTAATCGTGTTCCAGATACTGTATTACGAACTGGGATGTTTTTGAAAAACAGAATGAGAGAATAACCCTTGACATCAAAGAGCTTATATTTTCTGGTAAAATTACGTCTGTTTAAGTGATAATTATAATGTAATGCAATAACCACATTACTGCAAATATACAGTATGATATTTGGCAAGCAGGGATGATGTGTTGCTTAGAAAAAACAGTGAACTTCATAAACTAGGCAGATGCTGAATTAACAAGCACAACACCAACCCTACCCTGAATAATCAGTTATAAGAGAAAGGCTCAGAGTCCTGGAACAATTCATGGTCTTTTTGTACCTGACGGTGAGTCTAGTAACAATAGTTTGGGTTTTTTTTTCTCCCTGATCTGATTCTGCATTAAAAAAAAAAAAAAAAAAAAAAAGAACTTTTACCTTTTCTGGACTCAGAGACTGGTTCTCTGGCTTAGGGCTGAATTTGTGGTTGCTCTTTGCCTTAGCTTCCATTCTATAGACATTCCATTCTAGAGACTGAGGCTAAACTGAACATGACAGGGAGGTTCAGGTGAACAGATCAGCTCAGCTGTCTTCCACCCGGACACCTGTTGCTCTTAGAGTCCCTGCCCCACCCACCAGAGCAGGGAAGCAGCTGTGACCTGTGAGGGCCAATCAGGATTTCCACCATTTCTGTTTCAAACACTGACTGGTGATAGAGGTTTAGGTTCAAGAGTAGTTCAGCCATCCCATGAAGGGATGTTGAGAGATGGCAAATGATGAAATTTTTAAAAATTAGGTGTCACTGGAAACTGAATTAAGGAAATTAAATTTTGCTGTTTCTTAGAGCATTGGGTACAAGTTTAAGTTGATATTTTAAAGATAGTTTTTCTAAATTGAGGTCCTAAAAATAAAACTTTTAGGAAGACTCCCAAATTAATATAGTACAATGTTTTCATGAATACTATTGTTCTTTGCCATTCAAGAAATCTACAAATCAAATGTTACAATGGAATTTCTTCCACGGAAGTCATTTTTGCATAGTCTGCCTTACTGTCATCAATTTTTTTCACTTTGGGTAATAAAATTTCTTCTGTGGTTTGTGGTGTACAAACCTTTTTTGAAAGGACCTTAATCCAATGGACTTGAAGTTAAAATAGTCCAAAAGCAATTAGAGATTTTTCTAATGACAAACTTGCATCCTCTGCATTTCTCCAGCAGGGAGGGGAGACAGCAAGGGGCTGCAGATGCTATTAGCTCTGCCCCCAGGCCTGACATCATGTGAATGCAGCTATCCTGTGTTAAGGAGGCTGTCTGACCTTGCATGTCTCTCCTTTGTTCCTGAAAAAAAAAAAAATTGCTTAGTGACTCCAGTGTATTAGTTTTAATTTATTGGTGGGCATCTTGGAGTATGCATGGTTTGGGAGTAGGCTAAGCCCAATCTGAAGAAAGAGTTGCCCTGCAGGAGCTGGCCAGGTATAAGATGAATGGTCTCCCAGTTGTGGGATATGGGTGGAGAGTCATAAGACCTAGCTAGTGTGAAGATGAGCACCTACCTTCAAGGTCATGGAAACCTTTCCAAAATGGGAGAGAGACAGTAAACCTGAAAGGCACAATGTAAAGGAATAAGATGTGAAGAGGTTTGGATGTCACAGAGGGTACATAAGAAGTATGTTTAAAGGATATTTTTAAATTATTTTGAGGATTCAGGAAAGAACTGTACACATGGTTCAGGTATTTTTCTGCCTTTTCCTGATCAGTCACTAAGTAATCTGGATCAATAAGCTTTCCCTGTCTACATGTTCCCTATCCCGTCTTTAGACGTAGGAGATGAAATACAACTGGTTGACAACCAGTCATAGCCCCTTGCCTATAATGTAGTGAGAGAGAGTAGATGGAGAAGACTTATCACATAAGAGATTCTAAAGCTTAGAATTTGAAGGTATGGTCTACCCTTCAAATGAGCTTGTTCAAATGGCCCAAGTGAGTGGTTGAGTTTCTCTCCCAAGTAGGAGTAAGACACGGTGAATGAGCAGATCCACTACAGACAAGTTAGTAGTTATTGAATAGGAAAAGAATTCTGTGTCTTTTACTACCACTGAAACGTAGAAGGGCTTAGTGTTGGAATTTTGGGGACTTAAAAAGCTTCTGTATCTTCCTCCCTGGAACTGGCAACCACTGGGCATAAACACAAATTTAATTTTTTTAAAAGACTTTATTTATTTATTTGAGACAGAGATCACAAGTAGGCAGAGAGGCGGGCAGAGAGGAAAGGAAGAAGGCTCACTGTTGAGCAGAGAGCCTGATGTTAGGCTTGATCCCAGGACCCTGGGATCATGACCTGAGCTGAAGGCAGACCTGAGCTGAAGGCCTGAGCCACCCAGGCAGCCCCATAAACACAAATTTAGAGGTCTGCAGCTTCTCTCTGAGACTCATATTTCCCCAAATTGAAGGTGGAGTGGGAGTAGGAAAATAATCTTAAAATTTAAATCTTAAAATTTAAGGGAGTAGGAAAATAATCTTAAAATTTGAGGAAAATAATCTTAAAATGTTTTTTATTTGTCTTTGTGGACAAGGTACTAGGTTGTGTGTAGATTATATGCAAGGGAGTCCAGACACAATTCCCGCTATCAGAGACTTACTGGTAAGACTTTAGTAGAACATTAAAATAGCTTAGTAAGACAGTAGTATAGTCAGCTCAGTTGGTTAAGTCCTACTCCTGATTTCAGCTTAGGTCATGATTTCAAGGTTGTGAGATTGAGCCCCGCATCAGTCTCCATGCTGGGCAGGGAGCCTTCTTAAGATTCTGTCTCTCCCTCCATACAACCCCCTTTTAAAAAAAAAAAAAAAAAAATGCTCAGTAAGACACAGAAGGGATTAAATATCAAGCACAAAAGGGTTGTAGACATTTGGTTTTAAGTAGGAAGATGGGACACCTGGCTGGCTCAGTCAGTGGAGCATGTGATTCTTGATCTCAGGGCTATGAATTTGAGCTCCATGTTTGATGTAGAGATTACCTAGAAATAAAATCTTTAAATAAAAAAAAGAAGAAGAAGATGAGAGAAAGTCTTTATATTGTGAGGTATGGTTTGAGCAGACACCTTCAGAGGAAGAATTTGAGGAGGAGGAAAAAGGGGGGCTTTCAGCAGGAACACACAGACAGTTTAGAAGGAAGGGCCCAAGTGAGCGAGACAGGAACAGGAAGGCTTTAGTAAGGGGCTGCACTTGGCTCTATGGACGGCAGAGAGCATGAAGCATGGAGAACTGAATGGTGACAGCTCTATTTTAAGATTAACCTAGTAGTAGAGGATGGAGTTGTTTGGAAAGGGTGGGTGGCAAGCAAGCTTTTAGGTAGTTGTTTCTGGCTGAAGAACACCAAAAATGAAGAACATGGATTGTTCCAGTTAATGCCCTTGATAGAGAGGAAAACGGGTTCCAGGATGGTAGGAAAAGCAAATATAGTGAAGCCAGAAGCCAGCAGTCCCTCAGCAACAGTGTGTCTCCTCTGCTACCTGCCTTGTGTGGTCTTCACTGTGAAAGTTGGTAGACAGGATAGACTCATCCTGCTTTAACTAAATATCTAACTTGGAACATCCAGATTAATCAATACGCAAATAAAGGAATAATTATTTGTTTTTCAAAATGGTTCTTTGCTAAAGAAGGAATTATGGTGGCATTGCTTTATAGACCAAACTCTAAAATATTTAAGCCACAATGTCTGTATCTTTAGTATCACACACATTGGATGAAATGAGACATTTATCTTTACTACACATAGACCTCATCTCTTCATTTGGCCTATTAAATTAATTAACAATATTAATGTTTGGTAGTTTCTTTGTGGAATGATCAAGCCGCATTCTGTGTCTATATGAGGCCTTTTGCAATGAAGAACAAAATCCCAGCTGTTTTGAATTCAGCAAAATTTTATTGCCTGCAGTGCTTCCTTCTTCCTGAAATTTATAATAATTCCATCTAGCCTTGTTTTTATTTTCACTTATACCTGAAACTAAATTTTTGTCCCTTCCTGATTCAGTAGATGGCTATCCGTTGATTTTAGATTTAGGATGTTTCTTTTTTTCTCTTTTTTTTTTCAATTGAGGACAAAGAAGCCACCTTGAGGGCGAGACTGAAGAAATGACAAAAGAAAATGTATGTTATATCTCTTCTCTCCATGAAATCATGATGTGTCAAAAGAAAAAAGACCTTTGTGAAACGCAGTGGTTCTCTTCCATATGAAATTGAAGGGTCACTCCAAAGATTAATGATTCTGAGATGTTAATTCAGAAGAGAATTTATTTTTAAGGGCTGAGATTTATTCTGAGCCAGAGGATTCTGAGTTCAGCTGGGGGACTAATGAAGCATGTATTTTATTTTGTGGAGCTCCTAGTGGTACTGTCAGTCATTTAACATGGGGCCTATTTGCAGGAATTTCAGATCTGGTTGAAAGTCTAGACATTCAAACGATGAGATCCTGCTTCATTGGGAATTTTCTCAGAAAACGTTTAGGGGATAACTTATTTCTTTTATATTTGAAAGGTTTTATGTGTGAGTTCTGTGTTTCTGTGAAGGTGCCATATTGATGTGAATTTATATTATTAACATATTGCAAAGGTTAAAAGGCACATTCTTCACAGTAGGGCATCTTCCAGTCCCTGGGTTCTACGTTGTTTTTCCTGCCTGGGGTCAAAAATAAAACAATTTATCGATATCCTAACCATTTATCTTCCCAGACTCCGGGTGAGGATTAAATTTCATTTAAAAATGTGTCTCTGAATGTACCACGCTTTTTCAGAGTTAAAAATTGCATGGAATAACACCTTGTTTTTCTTTGTCAGAAGTAATCTTTAGTTCATCTCTCAGACTTCACCCCTTCATTGGCTTCTTGCCCCTTCTCAACAGCACTTCTCAAGGTTTCTTTGACACATGGCATTAGCTTCTCCCTCCCTGATTAATGTTGTTATTAGATCATAAACCAGTCAACATGCCCATCAAAATGTGCATTATTAGGCCATTGATAGGCAGAAATAAAGTGGCCATGATTTGGGTTCTGACTATAGAGTTTCTTTATGAGGTCAACTATCATTTTGACAGTCTTGAGCCTTGCATTGAATTCAGCTCAGTCACGTTATAAAGAAAATTCCCTGCTAGAAATAGCCAAATAAATAAACTGAAACAAGATATCCAGTAGAATATGCTGGCTTTACTGTGACCTACCATTTGTCATAATACATTCTTTCATTAACCAGACCTTCAAAGAGAGATGCCACTCATCTAGAGATGGACCATCATGGGCACTGCTTCCCAGAGACAACAATGCCAATGAAACAGACTGGCTTTGGGGGTGTACCTTAAGCCAGGCCAGCAGTTTCCACTAGTCATTGAAAAACTCAGGCTTCTATGTAATGCTGCCACTAGATTACCTTTTCCTAGCTGGATGGTTTCAGTCTCTGCTCTGGGATACTTCTCCTGCATTTTATCTCATAAAATATAATGTCTTTAGAATAACTAGATTGGTTAATTATAGTTTATCCTGCAGAAAGGGGCTATAGAAACCCCCTAGTGCAGTTTAATGGCTATTCCCTAGACATTAGGTAAACCTCAACAGTGTAATTATTTGTATCTTCATTTTACATACATTTGCTCACACATACACAGAACTGAGAGCTGGAGAGGCACATGGGTCAACTGAGCTCTCACATAAGCAGGGACAGCCAAAGCATGCAAAGAATGATTTATATGTTGCAATAAGAGAGGATGGGTTGGTGAGGGGAGATATATAGAGAGAGACAGAGAGAGGCAAATGAGGACCAATCATGCTGAAATGAGACATGATTTGCTGCTATTTTCCTTTCTCAGTGTATTTTTTCTGGATGCCTCCCTAGCAGTGCTGTTCAGTTACTTCTGTTGTGTGTGTGTGCTTGTGCATAAATTCAGGTCAAGTACAAAACCCCGATTTCTCTATTCATCATAGGAACAGGTAATGTTCTTACCAATACATAACAAGAAATAGCAACTAATTTGGCTCATGACCTTATTCTTTTATCATTAATGGTTGAAATGGTGTTTGCCTAGCCATTAATGCATTCAGTTCAGTAAACTAAAGCTGTTTGAAATTTTCACTAATCCTTTCTCATTGAGGGCTTCCCTGAACCAAATCACTTCTGAATAAAACAACAAAGCAAATGCATGCACAGGTTTCTAAGATTTTCTGGATCAGACATAATTTACAGGGCACAGCATTTTAAAATGGGATTTCTTTCTTTCTTCCTTCCTTTCTTTCTTTTTTTGAAATCACAGAACCCATAGTACTGGAGAATGAATGAACTGTTTCCTGAAAATATGAATTGCATGAACTTACCCCATAAAGTGTTCAAGTATTGAGAGCTTATTTTTTTCCCAATGAAAACATGAACCAATATATAGCATAAAAGTAGAAAAATGGTTTAACACCTAACACAAAGATGCTTTTCGAAGGAATCCATCTTTGCTATTTAATTTACATTTTGAGGGCTCATTAGGATGATGAATGACATGACTGGGGAATAAAACATACTTCCTGAACAAAAGACGATCTCTGTAGCCTAATAACATTTTATGCCAGCACTTACATTTGTCAGAAGTGGATGCTATTTATCCCTATGATTATTTAAAAATCATTTTTATTGTCCTTTGTGCTGTGTCCTCTTCTGGGAATTTTAATTCAGAGTTTGACACCTACTTATTAACTTCGGTGAAGTATGGAGTACAAAGGCCCATACTCTATAAAGAATTCTAAACAACCATGTTTATATTGCCTGCAGCTGTACACAAATTAGCTCAGTTTGGATTTGTTTCGATCAGAAACAGAAAGCCTGTTGGAATAGCATGTAACCTCCGCTTCCTGGGCGAAGCAAGTGCTCTCTCCATCTGAACCAAGCAGGGCGGACGCAGTCGACAGAAGGGGCATTTTCCTAATTATGCTGCAGCCCTTATGCATTACTTCCATTTCCCTGGCCTCCTCCAACTGCTCCTCCCAAACAACACGCTGTCATCTGTCGCCACGTACTGATGCCTGTTCTCTCCTCTCTGATCTCCTCACCCAGCCTGCACTCCGACTCCCACACCCTCACTATTATTCCAGATTGCTTCTTCCTAAGCCATCTGTTTCCCTCACGGTATATTTTCACATCTCCTCAGTGGGCTAGGTTTTTTGTGGGGGGTTTTTTCCCCCCCAAGGGTGGGTAGCACCCTTTTGAAATTGAGTGGGAGTCCTCACTGCATGATGAGATCCACACGAGGAATCCTAGAGCAAGGGATTCTCCATGTGGCACAGCCATAAAAACCCAGCCCACACTGCCTGGGCTGCAGCTTGCAGGATCATCCGGCCCAGCACACGGCCCTGCTGCAAACCCTGATCTCCACCCGCCACCTCAGAATGCCAGCTGATTTTAGCAGTGACTCATCTTAGAAGGTTTTTTTTTTTTTTTTTTTTTTTTTTTTTTTTTTTTTATAAAGGGCAAGTGTCTGGTCTTTCCCAGAAGGAAAAACTCTGTGAGTCAGAGCCTTAGAATGAGCTGGGGGTCCCGGGAGATGCCTCAGTGGGACTCTCCTTGGGCACGTGACCTACAACAGGACAGCGTGCGGTTCACTCCTATCCACTTTAATGTGATGTGCAAATGTTTCATCATAATTCCATTCCTCCAGCTAGACTCAGGCCTGCTCACTTCAGGGGACCTTACATTTCTTAGTGGGTTAGAAATGGAACCACTGGCCACAAAATTTCAAAGACGAATTCTTGGAAAGTAAAATCCTGGTATTAATTTTATGTGTCTCTGATCAAATGATTTTGGCTGATGTACTTCAAATCGATATTCTGCAGGGAACCCAGCTTTGAGTTATTGGTTGGGCTTCATTAGCAATTTAATGAACATAAAACCATCTTACCACTTTCATTGTTATTTTAAATGATATTAATAAAGGAAACTATTTCTATTTGGTCCTTAACTACCTTAATATTTTAATGAAAGTTACAGTGATAATTGATGATAGCCCATACCTAAAAGACTAGTTACTTTAGCTGTTCCCATGGACATTAATAATAATTGAAAAGGCCATAAAAACCCATGAAGAGGTGAAGACACGATGATCAGGCTTTCCATGTTTTCACAAGAACACGGAGGTGGCCCTTGGGCACATTGGCAAGACCTGAGTGCTTGTGAACCCAGCCACGTGTGAAATGATGACGAGTTTCTTTTGCTCCCTTTTACAAAACATAAGGGATTATAAAGACCAGTTATTTATGCCCGCTTGACTCTGAGTAAACTATCCGGGAGCTCAGAATTACCTTCACAGGAAACTTCTGACCATTCCCCTACCTTGAATTAAGAGGAATTTTTTAAAAGTGGCTTACTGCACCTCAAGGAAATGGAAGAAAAACTGATACACACTCTGTGTAGTTTTTATGTAATGCTTCATTACTCTTATTAATATTGTTGTTATATAGACATTTATGGAGCTACCAGGAAGTTGATGAGCGTGGCTCAGAAGATACAAACATAGCCCTTGTTCACGAAGTGAATTTAAATAAGCCTGGAGATGGATAGTATAAACATAAAAATTCAGGTAAAGGAAATGATTTCAAGAAAGGAATTCCATGAATCTGCAGAACTCATTATGGACTGCACGGGGAAATCGCTGACTTTTTTCAGAAGCATAAATAATAGGTATCTTTGTTGAAGAATACAATCTGGAAAACAGTTTTAGAACTGCACGCTCTGCGTTTCGATCCCCATGACCAACTCTGGGACTTTCTTCAAGCCCTATGAGTTATTACTTAATTGCTTCTAGCTAGCAGATTCCTGGGCTGCCCTGAGTGTTGACTTTAGGCACAAAAAGAAAACCTGACATCTCTGCCAGTGACCTAATTCTTTGGCCTTTGGTTGTCTAGTTTTCTTAACATCTGTCCACATTTAGTTCAGATATTTGAAACTTATTTCATAGGCTTACAGAATCAAAGGGGATGAAGAGGATTGCTGCTTAAATCTGTGTGAAGTGTCCTGACCAGGATGCTGGTGGACAGGAGTTATAAAACAAGGCGTGTTGGCAGGCAACAGGAATCACCCATCTACCCACTCTTTCAGTTGAGAGATTTCATCTTGCCAAACTAAGAGTTTAGTGACAGCTTTCTTAAGTAATTGATTAAATGCCTTACATGTTCTTAAATTTACTCTTATCATTGATTATTTTTAGATTGTATCAATTTTAATAGAAGTACAGCCCACAGAACATGATTAGAATTGGAAGATATATGTCAGTGCCTACTGACAGAACAGAATTTTGTTGCCTTCATTTTTATGAAAATTTACTTATTATAGAGTAACATATTAAAGGGGGAGATCATGAGACTTTGGATTATTTTGGAAGGCTCAAATTGTTTAAAAATCCACTATGAAGGTGTAATAAATACTCCTATATGTGTCCCAGTAAATAGATGAGTATTGAATGGAATTTTCCCTTCATACTGAAGTACAAAAAGGTAAATAAATAAAAACTGAGACTGAGTCTAATCACACAGGGAAGAGCATTACATGACAAGAACAGTTTCTCCCCAAAGTTGCGTTTTAGGCAACTTAAAATTCAACCAGAGGGTTTTATTCCGAGGTCAAGATGCCCTGCCTTGATTTTTCTTCTCAACTCAAGCTAAGCTTTTGCTGATCTGCAGAATATTAACCGAGAGGTTATGCAAACTCCTTTTTCCCACTGTTTTTTCCTACATATTACTTCAGAGCTGTGTTTTATTGGATGTCTATTTCAATGTAGAACTTAAGTGTGAGGTACTTTTGCAGTGTTTAATGCTAGCTAATCAAGGTAGGTTCACCTATAGCATCACATCTCTGGCATTGGGAAGAAGTGCTGAAGATGGGGTCTAATAATGGGGTGATTTTCTTTGGCACATCCTTAAGCATACATTGTATAAATACATATCTTTCTTACCACTTTATCTCCAGCACCTGGATAGTGTCTCTCCCACAGTGGACTCAGTGAAACTTTGTTGAATGAATGAATGAAGAATATACTCTTTTGTGAATTACATTGCTTTTGCATTGAAGGAAATGAGCACCTAGTATCTAGTTGATAGGATCTAGTCTCTAGTATAAGTGGCAAAGGGTATAGTTTGCTTCTAAGTAAACTTGTATATTATGCTTGTGAAATAGTTCCATGTTTCACTTAGTGTTTTCACTGCATTCCAGAAATAGTCTTGCTGGGTTCATGTGTTATGTGAACGTGCAATGAATGTATGGCTACAAAATAAGGGTTTTCAATAAAGTGCCAATGACAATTTTCATAAAGGAGTTTCCCTGTCAGTGGTGCCAACAGCTGTAACAGCTCCCACCACCCATGAGCTCTCAGTATCTCCTCCACGTTTCTAGTTGGCTCCTTTGTTCATTTCTCACAGTGGTGGTTCCAGGCTGCTAGGATCCTACAAAGGCCCCAACACAGCAGGTGATGGATACCTCTACCTGATGTCTTATTGACATGCCAAGTGCATATCCCAAGCACCCCAGGTAGGGTCATTAAGGATTGTTTCTATCCTGAGGACCATAAAAAAGCCACTGAATGGTTTTAAGCATGGAAGCAACATGATGTGATTCCTCTTTTACCAAGCACACTCTGGCTGCTGTGTGAAGCTAGAGGTGGGTAAGGAGGGAGGCTAAGAGGCAGATTGAGAGAGAGGTGATGAGACCTTGAGCTAAGGTGGTGACATTAGAGATTGGTCAGAGTACGCAGATGTCACATATCTCTTGGAGGTAGAATCGGACATGACTTTGAAGTGATCGTGACAGTAAGACAGTAGGACAGTAAAGTGGGTTTACAGGGTGGGTGTTCCCTGAGGTGACCAGGACAGAGGCAGTTTAACAGAAAAGCCCAAGAGTTCAGCTATAGCCATTCTGAGATTTCTGTGAGATATTCAAGCAGATGCACCAACTAGGCAGTTGGATCATTGAGCCTGAAATTCAACAACAAATCTGGGCTAGACATACAGATGGTATCTGTAGCCAGAAGAGTGCATCGCACAACCTAGGGAATGAGCATGGCGTGAGAAGTGAAGGAGGCTCAGGACTGAGTCTTTGGAACCAAATGGAATAGTAGGGATTGGGGAGGAGTTGGCAAAGGAAAGCGAGATTCAGGGAGACACCAGAAGTCGCTGGTGTCCTGGAAGCAAGGAGATGGGAGAGCACCCTGAGCAACAGGTCTTGGGCAGGACAGATCCGGGCCTGTTTGAGGCTCAGAGGGGAGGCCCCAGGTTGTGGTGCTCTGAGCAGGACAGGAGAGATATGTGGAGCAAATTGCCTGTGAGCACCATCATTAATAAGCACTCACAGCAGAAGCAAAAAAGGTCTCCTAAAAATTCATTTAATTTGTATTTCACAGTATACATCTGTGTCTGCTTTCATTTTAAAACATTAAGCATTAGTACCATCAGGAATAAACGAACCCGTATCAGTTTCCCATCTCGCTAGCTAGAGGGACAGAAGTTGTGGTGGTGAATCCGCTCGTTTTTACAAACCAATGCTACACTGCAGAGAGTTGATACCACGCAGCACACTTGGGGTCCAGCAATCTCTCATCTCTCTCTTGTGTCACTATATTGTGAGAACCCAGGCACACATAAAAACAGAAATATAAGTAAATGTCAACTTTCTTCCTCTGGTATTTTCAGTGATTCCCTGTCAACCCCTAAGAAGAGTTGCTCAGAGAGTCACACAGAGGTGGGGAAGGTAAACTTCTCAGGCCACATCTGAGGCAGTTACAGTGAGAAGAGCTTTCTAGAGTGGTGTCATGTTTGTGGCAGTTGAAGGAGTCTGACCAGTTCATCTTTTGAGCCACCTCTGGGAAGTACTCAGCTTTTTCAGTGAAGATGACAGAGAGATGATCTTTTTAACCACTGAGATGGTTATTTTTATCACAGCTGAATGAACCAAGGGTCTCAAGTGATCCCCAGACTCCTTTTAGGCAATCTTTATATGACACCTACCCAGGCCAGCTTTATTCTTTGGTCTGTACCAGATTTGTTCTGTTTAGTCCTTATAACAACACTTTGGGATATATGCCATGAATTATCTCCATTTTACAGATAAGACAACCGAGGCATAGAGAGATGAAGGAATCTACCTGAGGCAGCATTTTCCAAATATGTAGTCTCTGATGGCCTGAGACCCTTAGGATGGGTACACAATACCAAAACCATCTTCACAATAATACAAAAATGTTATTTTGTCTTTTTTTCCCCACTGTGTTGACATCCAGCTAGGTGTGGAAACAATGGAGGGTAAAACTCAGGCACCTTAGTATGAATCAAAGCAAGGCCACCAAACTTTGTTAGTAATCATTGTACTCTTCATTGTCATGTACTCACAGTTAAAAAATCAGAACAAAAACCGTCCATTTCATTTAAGAATGTCCTTGATTAAAACACATGGAATTATTAATTTGATCTCAATGGCTTGTGTACATGTCTTTCTAATACTCTGTAAAAGTGGGAAAAATGTGTAAGATGCTTTGACTCCCTGCCTACCCAAGTAGGGGAACTGTCTTGAGAAAAGCCACTTACTGGCCCTAAAGTAAAATGGAAAACACAGTTTTAACTTAAATGGCTGAGAGACTATGGTTCTCAAACTTGGGTATTTGGCATTTTCCTGAAAGTAAAAGAAGTAAAATTGCCACTTCAAGGAAAACTGTATTTGTTGCTAATGAAAAACCTTGAGCTCTGAAGCCAAAATTAAAATTTTAAAAAACTTTTATCTACCACAGGGGGCTTGGCAACTACTTTAACACCGAAAGACTTTTTTGATGAGACTGTTGATAATATAACCAAATGTAACATTTTGATCTTCGGTAATGAAATATGTTAATATAGGAAGATCTGTGTAATTCATTGAACCAATATTTTCCAAATGACCACTGCATGTCACACAATTGGGCATATGCAAAAAATTGATCTAAAGCATCAGGTAGACCAATGGATTTTAACGTTAAAAAAGTTGGAAAAGTTCATTGCTGTGATTTCAGAGTTTGTATTAAAAGTAACCTTGGTCATTTATTTCTAAATAAATTTTTTTTCTATTGATGCCTTTTAATCAGGAACAAGATGCCGACCACAGGTAACAGTGCTCACTGTTGGCAGAGCCAGAGGAGAGCTGAGGGAATGAGCTCACCCTGGGAAGGGCTTGAAGGGCTTTCAGAGGCTAGGCAGCTCTGTGTGGCCCAGGCACTGGTGTTGAAGTAAGAGATAGACCCACAGAACCACCAAGCTCACATTTCTAAATTCTAAATTCATTTCCTATAAAACTTACTAATGAGATCCCTGCAGATAGGCTGAGGACTCATGAGTTCACAGCCCTGGCTGATGTCATGTCCTCTAGCCCTTTGTGCTTTGCTCACTTTGGCGTGGTGAACTCCATCATGAGGGTTCTTCGTGATCCAACCCATCTCTCACTGCACATAAAGATTCCTGTTCTTTCTGAGCTTTCAGGAAAGGAATGAAATTGGTCACAAAGAAGAGCAGAATTTCCCCTGGTAAAAAGTTTTAAAGAATATCTCATTCCCCCCTCATATCTTTCCATAAAGCTTTGGCTTCGATTGCAGCCTGGCACATCACTGCGTCCACTGGGTTGTTACTTGGGATAACCCAGGACAAGCTGTGTTACCCTGATATTTCTCGAAAGGGCACGATGGTGACCTCTCTGGCTGAAAATAACACCTTTGAATACTTCTTGTTCAACATTTCTTATTAGTTAAGTAAGTCCTGTGTCACAAGCCCAACACTTCCTCAGGACAGATGTCATCATTTCAAGGTAATATTGCTGGAATTTTATGCTGTAGGAGCTCTATCCTAGTCATATTAATTCTCCCTTTCCATCTCCTGCTTCAGCCCTACACAGGACACAGGAGCATAGTAGGTGCTAGGTTTATTGGGGCAGTGCCTTCTTTTATGGAAGGTCTTTTCTGAGATTTAAAAAGTCCTATAATTCTATCAACCAAGCCATTACAAATAAATTGGGTATTTTCTGGGAAGATTGCTAATATCATCTGTTCCAAATCCTGGGCATGTGCTGAATGAATAGACAGACTACAGCCCTCTGTATAGGCTTCCAGGGGGCCCACTTTGCTTGGGGTCAGTTTAGTGAGACCCTGAGCTGGCTGGGGCCAGGTGGGTGTGGCAGGGGCCACCTAGAAGTCCAGAACTAGGAACTTCAATTAAAAATGGGACTGTTGGATCTTCGCATAGCTCCCTTTCTTCTTTATACAAAGAGCAGCCTCATACAAAGAGAACACAGTGTCCATCCAGAGAATAGTAACTTTATCCTCTTTGCCTCTTTGATTTTGTTCAGGGGATCGTGGATGAAACTGATTAAAATGCTCAGGAAGCCACAGGGTCATCGAAGACAGACTCATGGTTCTCAGTACTCTTCCTCCATTCCTCATTATCTTGCTGTTTCCATACAAAAACTCCCAACCCCTTCTCTAGAACTTTCATAACAAGATAAAAGACCCCTCCCCCAAGTCCCTCCTGCTTCAGGATGCATCTCCCCTCAGGGCACCACCTGTCAGACGCCCCTCTTGCTTGCCCTGCTGTCTCCCCTTCTGGCCCAACATTGAATTTCAGTAGGTTGCGGCTAATGTTGAATATATTTCAAATGCTGTGCCCTTTCTGTGAACTATGAAGACAAGATTAGCAGATACAATTAGCTGCTATAGGACTAAAAAAATTTAAAAAACAACATTTTAATTATTGCCCTATTGGTTATTACTACTTGGAACATCATCTTCTGTGATAGTCTATTTCTGAAGCAGGAAGAGAGTGGGAAATGGGTAGAAATTAGAATACAGGATTTTTTTTTTCTTCTGAAGGAAAGAATCCCAGCACACTTTCAAAAGCTGTGAAAGCGTTCTCATGATCTGGTAGATCCCATCTGTGCATTTTTCAATGACATACTTCAAGTACACAAGCTACAGTCAAAGGACCTAAAAAAAAAAAAAAAAAGAGAGAGAGAGAGAAAGAAAGAAGGAAAGAAAGACAGAAATGTGGGTGTTAATGAGAGGTCCCAGCTTGACAGCTGTGGGGAAAGCTAATCTCTCTCTCCACGTGCCCACCTGTCCCAGGGGCCCGATTAGCATGCTCACACTTCCTGGAGGAAGTCTGGCATTCTGAAGTGTCACCCAGAGTCCAGAATGCCCCAGTGGATGCATCACGGTGGTGTGAGGTTACCCTGGCTCTGACCCCCAGCACTGTCCTTTGGAAACCACAATGAAATTGATGGAAGCGATGGTGAGCCCCTCCTCTCTGTTTTCCTTACTGGGTGGTGGTGCGGTTGGTGGTGGTATGGTTGGAAAGAACATTCTCAAAGAACATTCTGACTGTGAGATATACGACATCTGCAATTCTCACTTATCTAGGGAGGTTATCAAATGACCTTCCCTAGAGGCTTTTAGAGAAAGAGGGCTGCCAGACACTTTTTTGGAAATGCAAGCCCTAGGGACACTCTGTGATGGATTTCTTGACTGCTGGAGGTTTCCTCCGGTCCTGTGATACTAGTAAGTTATTCTTGGTCACTGCTGCAGTGATTAGTTTTCCAACAGGCTGACTTAAAAACCCATCTGCCATAATACAACGTGAAACTCCCTGGTTTCTCCTGGGTTTTGCTCCTGTTATTAATTCCATTCAAACCCACTATGACAATTCTTAATCATTGTTAACCATATTTGTGAGTGACCGTAGCTATCAGAATTCTTCCTAAAAAGGGATTCATAGAAGCAAACACTCCCTATAATATTAGGGAAGTTAATTTGCCAACTTATCTTTTGGTCTTCTGTTTCAGTTTTTGGCTTGGTTGAAGTATCACTGGGAGAAGAATTGCTATAGCTTCCTTTGAGTGTTTTTACATCACCGTTAGATCTGGGGGACTCTCAGCACCTGAACACCCTCATAGACTCCCCTGTCTTATGAGGCAGAGCCCGCCTGTCAAAGCTGAAAATGTCAGATGCTTGATTCTCCAGTTCCTCTTAAAGCTGGAAATTAGACCTGTGATCCAGGCTCTGCCTGTCCAGTTCATTCCCTCCAGGTGTTAAATTAGAGGCAGGTAATGTGAGGAGGTCGGGAATGCATGGAATCTGTTCCAGTGGGGAATGGGTGCGGGGTGGGGGCAATGGTGGCAGTTTGCTGCAGTTTTCAGGCCGTGTTTTCTTGTAGCACCATCTTTCCCATCAATAGTGATGTGAGCTCATCATTCACAGCAGAGGTGTGCCCCAGACCAGCTTTGCAGCTCTCTTGGAGAGTCTATGGGACACCCAGTATCCTCTTTTAATAAATGCCCTTTCTGTTTAAATTCACTAGTTTTGGTTTTTTGTTTACTTTCTGCTGAAACCACGTCAAGTGAGTTAGCTTCTTCCTTACCGTAAGGAAGAACTGAAAAAGAGAGATGCACAGTGTAGCATATTGATGGTCGTAAGCCACTCTGAGGGAGGGAGCTTAAAATTCATGTCTTCTACTTTCAACCAGTCTAAGACTGAAGTGTGGCTTCCAACTTTTCCTTAATATCTTCAGCAAATATGTACTCACTGTCTTCAGAAGGCAGCCCAGTTTATTTGTGGAAAGCTCTGAATACTGGGGGGAAATTTCTCTCACCTTAGAATTCTGCTGCCTAGTATAATGCCTGACTCATGATAGGAGCTCAACAGATATTTGTTGAATGAGTGTTTAAAGTGTAATATCCATTACTGGCTCTAATTTTGCCCATAAAAGCCTCATAGAGTAACTCTGATCTCTTATCTGTATCATAACCCTTCAAAAACATGAGGGCTTTCTGCTGTCCTTGAGTTCTCATATCTTCTGAGTGAGCATTTTCAGTGATTTCATGTGCTCCTCTTCTTTGGGCACCTTCTTCATAGATGCATCTGAAACCCAACACAGCTCACTACCTTTGGTGCGTAAATAGGGTTATCCTCCTCCTGTCCTGCATAATTAATCAAATTAATTTGCCGATTAACTTTGCTTCACTATAGACTCCCAACTGCAACTTTTCCAAGTCTTATCCTCCTGAGGCTATTAAGCTGTGGCTCATATATTCTTGGAGTTGCATTTTTGGGTCTAAATATAATTAAGACCCATGTATCTCTCTTAAATTCCATTTTGTTGGAACAACCCATCGAGCTCAGTGAGATCATCCTGAATTTAATTCTGTCATCAAACATGAACTATGTGTGGTTAAATAAACAGTGGGACAGCCAGGACCTTCCATGCTCTTGTAAATAATTCTTTGGTTTACTCTTTAACCACTCTCTGTTTCCAGAGTCTATTGCTCATAGGCCAAAGCTGCCTACATTTTTCCTTGAAGAGTTCCAAAGAGTCTGCTCAAAAAAGCTGTCCTACTTACCCTGCCCAGGATGGTCCCTGTTGCTGTGTCCCCAGCACTTGATGGCATGGCCACTGCAACTCGAGCTGTGCCATTGTGCCCTTGGAGCATTTTATCTGCCCACACAGCTTATGTTCACTTCCATTCACCATCTAACCTGAGGATTGCTTCACTGTCTGATTTCCCTCCACTATGTTCTCAGCAGCGTGCGCTCAGCAGAAATTATTGTAGTGTTGTTAGATTGACTCTGTTTAAGAATCTCTATTCTTTCTATTTAATGCTACAGAAAGTTCATAGAGGATACTAATTAAAATGCCTAAGAAGCAACATGTGGCATCAGTATCATCTCAGTCTCCAGCTGCAAAGAAGGTGTGACTCTTTGCCCTTTTGTTTTATTGGGAGTTTTGTGGGGCCTTAATGTTGCTGAACTCTTGTCTGTCACACTCCCAGAGAACAAATCAGCCCTTACTTAACATTTCATTTTCAGTGAACACATTGGATTGTAAAGCAGAATTGAAGCAAAGCATCCATTTCTTTCCTTGATGAAGTTCTTTAGTCACTTACAGGACTCTCTGACATCGGCTAATGCGTTAACCTCAGGCTTCTCACTGCCCATTGTAGGTGCATTTGCAGCAGAGCGGTCATAGGGTATGTGAAGTGGGCTGCATTCAGAATAGTCGTGAATAGGCAGCCTTTGAATAGGTCATATGGGTGGTCATAAGGACTTTTCATGACATTTGCAACCTATTAAATTGAGAGATTCTTCCCGAGGACTAGATGCACATTATACCAGTCTCCATATCAGTGTTTGTGCTTTTAAATACAACTGTATAAAATAGATTGAACAAAATGGAAGCCACCATGGAACTCTGCTCTCCTCCAGGCATGATGGGGATGATATGTGTGGACGTTTTTGCCACTCCTGGCCTTGTCGTCATGGAAATGACTAGATAGACTTTTAAGATGTGTAAACTTTTATCAGTAGACAAACTTATCGAGACCCCAGAATCCAAGTCCAGTAGTGATATCATATGCCCTATATCTTATCCCCTGTCTTTTTTCAGTCTGTTATGTAGCCATTATTGGGTTTCTTGCATCATAAAGCAAGGAAAAACTATATAAATGAATTCTCCAAGACCACAGTGGGTCCCATTAAGAAATAGCTCATGTAGTCAGATGTTGCCAGCAGTAGAAAACTGTCAGGACCATGGTAACAACTAACTTCCTTGGCTTCCCTTGAGAAGGTGGTTCTGTGGAATTGAAGTACCAAGTAGATAATTGGTGTCTACCCTACTTCCCTGATACTCTGACGGCTTACAAGGTCCACAAAGTAGCTTTCTTTTGTCTCCTTTTTATTTTCTTTTTTCTTTTTTTGGTCATTCTAACATGGAGCTTGCTCCACTGGTGTGAAAGAAGCAACATCTTTGTGGCAGATGGATTTCAAATAGAAATTGATCATGAGCCTATCATATTCTTTCATTTGATGCTTCTATCCTAATCTGCCTCTAAGCAGCTTGGTTAGGATGCTGTCAGCTGACTTGTAGGGTTGTACCACATTCGTCCCAATAACTTCTGGATAACCTTGTTAACATTAGGTGTCTGCTCTGTGGATAAATTAAGACTCATTAAATAACATTTTTGTATATTGGGACCGAAGCATAATATATACATTATTAGTTGATTTTTTTAAATGTTCTCTACAACATTGAACATAAAGAACATAAATCAGTAGAGGATTCCAAATATTTTCCAGCATCTCTAAGTCATACTTATATTTATCTAAGATACTTTATTTGATGGCTAAAGGATTAGGATTGGGGTTATGTGAACTCCTTTCTGAAATTTTTCTTAAAAGAGGAGACAAAATAAATAGTCTGACTCTAATGTTTGTATGGTTTAAATCAGTCATCATCTGACTTCATGGCCCATGAGAAAGTGGTATATTTACACTGAAATAGTTATCTTCAGAGCACAGAAGTGTTCTTTTACTCTGAAATAGTTATCATTTTTTGCACAAGATAAATTTTTACTTTTTTTGTCTGAAACAGGCCATGCAGAAGCTTCTTTGTGAATGACAAAAACATCTACCTTTTAAAGAACTTACTTCTTCTCAGCCTCTGTTATTACCTACAGAAATCAATGGACAAAGCAAATGAACAGTAGAGTCTTTATTGAGCAAGGTGGATAGATTAGTTTTGAATTTCTGTGGTTCTTTTTCCTTTGTAAGAAAAACATCTGTTGAGATATTTTATTGAGTGTTTCCATTTAAAGCTATATTTATTTTAATAAAAAATCCTTGTAATATTAGTTTGCCAAAATGGCATCATTAGATGATAGGAAGTGGGTGGAATAGAGAATAGTGCAGAGAGACCAAAGGGGTCTTTTTAATTGCAGAAGGACAGAGAAAGGAAACCTTTTGGTGCCTGGCACTAGATTTTAATTTAAAAGAGGAAGCTGAGTAAGTTCAGTGACAACCTCATTCAATTCCTTTTGCAATGCCTTAGCCTTTGGCATACTGACACATCAAATAAATTTCAAAGATCCCTTTTAAGTTTGTAAAATATTAATTGTTTTTTACTCAGCTCTTACATAGGATAAAGAGCATAAGGGATAAGATGAGACTGTGGAAATGCTTTGCCTCAGTCATTCAGGCCAGTGTCAGTACCACATCATGGAACATTGGGCCAGATGAGTGATGCTGGGCATTACCCATAACCATGGCCATGACACTGGATGGTTAAGGGAGGGAGTTTTGAGGAGGGTAGAGGAAGCCTTTAGTAACTAAGCAGTGGTGGAAAAAAATTGATGATCGTGGGGAACAAGACATTTCTCAAAATCTATGACAGTCTCCCAATTGAGGAAAACAGAAGAGCCTTAAAAAGATGGCAGATGGAGAGTGTTAACAAGAAAATAGAACATAAAAGAATTCATGAACTTGGAAACTTTCTTTCAAAATAGTAAGAAACAAATAGGTAGTAAACTCATAAAGAAAAGCGGGGGAATGACAAACACATTGGGAATAGTGAAATGAGGGTGCTAAGTAAGGAGCACAATAGTTTGAAAACTTATTTTACAATTCCATATCTGAAGCTGTTTGGGTACACAAATACATATTTTACTGTTATTCCTCAAAATGTGCATATACATTATGGATACTCTACTGTACGTAATATATACATATATGTATATATAAATATGTATACTATATTACTATATAATTATATATTATATTTATATATGTGTATATATGTGTGTATACATATATATATTTATATATATATGTATTTTTTTATTTTTTTATTTTTTGGAGAGAGAGAAAGAGAGCATGCCAGCATGTAAGCTTAGATAGAGGGGAAGAAGGAGAGGGAGAGAAAGAATCTTAAGCAAGTGTCATACCCAGCATGGAGCCAGAGGCGGGACTCTGTCTCACGACCCTGAGATCATGACCCTGAAATCAAGAGTCAGATGCTTAACTGACTGAACCATTCAGGCGCCCCTATATGTATGATATATTTTTAAATAAAACCTCTGAGGCGCATCTGTCTGGCTCAGTTGGTAGAGCATACGACTCTTGATCTCAGGGTTGTGAGTTTGAACCCCATGCTGGGTATAGAGATTACTTAAAAATTAAAACTTTAAAAAAAAATAAAACTTTAAGAAAATGGGAAGAAGTGGTTAACCGCAAAAGAGCCCAACTAAAGATTTATAATGGTGCCAAGAATATACTCAAAGTAATAATGATAACAGTTTTCACATCTTGACTTCTAGTGAAGCATGTACTATTCAAGCATTTGTAGATGCAATTATTCACGTAACAGACAGGCTTGTGTAGTAGTACGTCATTGTCATCCCTATCTATGTAACGGGAAAATTGAGACACAGAGTGTGACCAGGATCAAATCCAGGCACTTTGGCTCTGAAGCTCATGCTCTTAGCCACTTTTTTACACACCCATCTAGTATTAAAGAGACTAATAAAATATTGCATTGGTCCTTATACAGAAAAGATCGAATTGTCTTTTGAGTCTGAAAGGTTGGAAGCCACAGATGGAATGAAATCAGAGATAGCACCAATTCTGGAGCTATTGACCAAAACCATCATGTAACTGGCAAACTGCTGAAAACTAGTTTTAAATAGCTACCAATTTAACTTCTTTCCATAAGGAACTCATTGAATTAAGATTTGTGAGTCACTTCCTTCCAGTGAACTCCATTAAATGCAAAATGCAAGAGCTATGTTTTCAGGGAGGGGTAGGGCGTGTGATTTCTATGGGAAAAATTTCTGACTAACCCAAGTACTACATTTTTGAGAGAAAATGTACATTTGTTAATAGAAGCCATTGAAATAATGTATTTAAATTATTAAAAGGCCTTTGAAAATGTTGGGTACAAGGTTACTAAAAAGAAGATTGAGCTTTCATATGATTAAAAGATGCAGGGAAGAAAATGTAACATTTTGAAGCAGACAGAAAATGAACATATAGAAAACAAAGGATAAAGAGGTACATTTCTGGTTAATGACAGATCATCATTTAAATCATTTAGGACTAGGTATTGGCTTGAAATCTGGTTAGTTAATATATTCACAGTATTGAAATATTTTGCAAACTTCATTATAATATAAGAATTTCCTAGGGAGATTGTTAAAAATGTAAATTCCTGGATCCCAACCCAAAGATTCTGACTCAGCGAGTTTGGAGCTGTCCCAGAAATTGGTAATTTTTTTTTTTAAGATTTTATTTGTTTATTTGACAGAGAGAGACAGAGAGGTCACAAGTAGACAGAGAGGCAGGCAGAGAGAGAGGGAGAAGCAGGATCCCTGCTCAGCAGAGAACCCGATGTGGGGCTCAATCCCAGGACCCCGGGATCATGACCCGGGCCGAAGAAAGAGGCTTAACCCACTGAGCCACCCAGGCGCCCCCAGAAATTGGTAATTTTAACAAGAGTTCTAGGTGATTGTGCTGCAGATCATTCCTGACACCTTTCAAAAAAAAACCCCTAAAATCCTTACCACAAATGATGTGATTGTAGAAGACAAGGTACAGAGTGACATGTTTGCAGATGACCCCAACTTTTCTGAAAAACAGTGGTAAGTATAAATCACAAAATGATCTTAAGAGACTGGGCAGGAAAGAAAAATAGCAGCTTTAATGTAAGCAATAGTAAGATTGTGCCATTAATGGAAAGCAATTCAAACTCAATTAGCACTGTCCTTAATACATAGGAGAAGCAGATCTATCTTATTTTGGAGAGTATAGACATATTCATAGAGGATGAAAATCTCACATTAATAAATGTATCAGTCAGTGATTACTGAGGAACAAACCACCCCAAAACTCTGGCTTAAAACAAAAATCATTTATTCTTGCTCCTATAGCCAGTCTAGGCTAGAACTGGCTAGAACCAGCTCCATGTTGAATGCTGGGTTCAGATGTGCTCTGTGAGTTAATTCTCTTTCAACCACATATTCTCTGGGCTGTGTCCTTTTCATGGTGATAATAGGAGTTCAGAAGAGCAAGTCCTGATGAACAAGCATGTTTGAAGCTTGTGTCATGTCCACTGTATCCCATGTACCAAAGTAAGTCACTTGGCCAACAAAATCAAGGGGTAGGGAAAAACATTCTACCCACAACAGGAGAAAAAGGGGAATGAATATTTTCTGGAAAGTAACCTAAAATAGCACAGTTGATCTACCTTTCTTTAGTTTATGTCAGGGAAAAAAGCTATTAATGAGATATCCATAGGTTCAAGGTCAAGGTGTGGAGGAAGACTTAATCAAGTTAAAGGTAGGCTTAGGGGAAATATGACCATGGAGGCCCAGGCAGAGTACTTGGGGGAGAATGTAAAAAGAGAATTATCAACTATATTTAGGATCATCCAGGAAGGTTGAATTGACTGGGGTTTGTAGGATGGATAGAATCTTTGACCATCAGAAACTGAAAGCTGATCTGATCCAAGCTGGAATTTGAGTGTCTATGCATTCCGATGTTACATTTCTCTATCCTTACTGTTCCTTGCATCTAAAAATCACAACATATATTCACTGCAGCTTATTTTTCTAATGAGCTATTGACAGAATGACTTGGAAAAACCTCTAAATTCTTGGAAATAAAGCAAATATAATGAAATAAAAAGCCCTGTATTTCAACATCCAAAAATGCAAAGATTTTATTAAACATTTTCTAAATCTTAAAAAAAAACAACTAAATATACAAAATCATTTGATAATCAGCATAATTATTTTAGGATTAAAAATTATTCAATCTTGTAAACAAACTGTGACAGTCGATCACAATTAATGCTAATAAGAAGGTTGCAGTATTATGTTCTGGTTCACTCAATTGTGCCTCTAAATGAGTGGCACAATTATAGGAATGGTTTGTAAATGAGCTCCCAAACATAGATACCAATTATGATTGTTCATTCATTTAGAATGAAAGAAGATCAGTTTTACAGATCTTCCTTTTGAGAAAATAAATATTTTTTAGGACAATCTTCTTGAAACCTATGTACGCATGCCCCTTGCTAATAGCTTAGTGATCAGGAAAGATAAAAACTAGAGCACTCTTTGTCTCCATGGTTTTTTCTAGGAGAGACTGAAGGATTTAATGAGAGGTACTCTATAAAAGTAGAACTCACTAATTTCTAACAGAATTTCAATGCCAGAAGAGGGGAGAGAGTGTAATAGTTCCTTCCTGCATGTCCCATCTCAAGACAACAGCTGAGTCATCATTTGGGAATTTATTGAAAGAGTAACCTTGCTCCAGATGTGTTATCTTCAAAATCCTTTGAGAGATGTTAATAGCATTAAGATATGCTTAGGTATTATTTGATACCCAAGTAATCAAAAGTCTCACATTCCTGGATTGAAGATGGGATCTGTACTACATTTTCTAAAATGTTTGGTCACCAATCTGAGAAAGGACCAGGTGCCGAAAGATTTTTTGCCTTTGGATTATTTGAAACTTAGAACATAGTTTCTCAAAGAAATAATGTTATGAATAATGGTTTAGTTCCAGAATAGTCTATAGGAATCAATACATCTCACACTGTAACTAAAATAATACTAGCATAAGATTTCAGCTGTATCAGCACTCCTTTTAGAACTTACTCTGGCTTTGTTCATTTTTCAAGGTCTAATTTTTATGTAATAAAACCTACCAATTATAAATGATGAACAACTCAATGAATTTTGATAATTTCAACGTCTGTATCACCTCACCATTGGCCTTTTCTTATGTGAATTGAGATTTTCTTGGTTCTTCATATGCTCAGTAACTTTGGATTATATTTTGGACATTTTGAATATTATACAGTTATGACTGGTTCTTGTTTAAACCATATGGAGAAGGTTGATATTTTTGTTTTAGCAGGCAGTCAGTCAGCCTGGTTGGATTGAGGCTTTAGGTTCTGATATACCTTCTGAATTTTATTTTTAGTTTTATTTTATTATGTTATGTTAGTCACCATACAGTACATCATTAGTTTTTGATGTAGTATTCCATGATTCAATGTTTATGTGTAATACCCAGTACTCCATGCAGTATGTTCCCCCCTTAATACCCATCACTGGTCTAACCCCAGACTGCCAAGGAAATGTCGAAAAAGAAAAAGCTAGGGGCAAAATGTTATCTGATTTCAAGCTATATGATCACCAAGACAGTGTGGTACTGGCACAAAAACGGACACATAGGCCAATGAAACAGAATAGAGAGCCCAGATATAGACCCTTAACTCTATGGTCAACTAATCTTTGACAAAACAGGAAAAAAATGTCCAATGGAAAAAAGACAGTCTCTTCAATGAGTGGTGCTGGGAAAATTGGACAGCTATGTACAGAAGAATGAAACTCGACCATTCTCTTACACCACACACAAAGATAAACTCAAAATGGATGAAAGACCTCAATGTGATACAGGAATCCATCAAAATCCTAGAGGAAAATGTAGGTTGTAACCCCTTCTGTGAGTTTTAGTTTTCAAATCATTAGTGTGCTATTCAGACCATTCCTGTGCATGTGCCATCCAGTGTCTACCAATCCAAGAGTTCGACCTCAAAGTCTGTGGTATGCTGTTTAGAGTTACTTACTTAGTTTTACTTTGTTTTTACCTAAAATCTCTTTTATATTTGAAGATCTCATACAGGATGTCATACATTAAGTTGTCATATTTTCTTAGTCTTCTCTAAACTGTGAGTTTCTCAGACTTGCCTTATTTTTGATAACCTTGACAGTTCTGAGAAGTACTAGCCCAGTAGTTGTAGGAAACCCTCAATTTAGGTTTGTCTGATCTTTTTCTCATGGTTAAATTGAGGTTAGGGGTTTAGGGGAACAAGACCCCAGAAGTAAAGTGCCAGTTTCATCACATGATATATAGGGTACAGACTGTCATCATGACTTACCAGTGTTGACATTAACCTTGACCATTTCACCGGTTAGTGGTGTTTGCCAGATTTCCCTCCTGTAAAGTTACCTTTCCTTGCCTTTGTCCATGCTATACTTTTGGGTCCATGCTATACTTTTGGGAGAAGAGTCCCTATGTAGAGCCCCTATGTAGAGCCCACACTTAAGAAGTGCTCCATATCCTGGAGGGCATATTAGCTACATAACTTATTTTAATTCTTATACACTGAAGATTTATCTGTTCTAACCCATGAAGAGGTTGTTTTTTTTTTTCAGTCATTTTTAAATTTTTTTTGAAGATCTTATTTATTTATTTGATAGAGAAAGAGAAAGACATAGTGAGATAGGGAACACAAACAGGGGGAGTCAGAAAGGGAGAAACAGACTCCCTGCTGGAGCTGGGAGCCCAATGCAGGGCTCGATCCCAGGACCCTGGGATCATGACCTGAGCCGAAGGCAGACACTTAGCGACTGAGCCACCCAGATGCCCCTTCAGTCATGTTTTTTATAATCAGTATGGAATCATGGATATTTATCTTATACTTTGAGTTACAGTCCAACTACTTTATTTCATTATTCCAGCTCTGGCCATTAGGAGCTCTTCCAGTTGGCTCCTGTGTCCCTTTGATATAGCTCCATCATTATGTTTTTGCCCATGTTTTATTGAGTTGTCTTCTCATTATCAAATTGTAAGAGTTCTTTATTTTGGCTATAAGTTTTCTATCTGATAAATGTTTTACCAATATTTTCTCCCAGACTATGGATTCTGTTTTTTTCCTTTTTTCCCTCTCTCTCCCTCCCTCCCTCCTTCCCTCCCTTCCTTCCTTTCTTTTTTCTTTCTTTATAGCTTTGTTGAGATATAACTTATATACCATACAATTCACTCATTAAATGTGTATACTTTTTAGTATATTCAGAATTATGCAACTATCATCACAGTCAATTTTTGAACATTTTCATCACCCCCGAAAGGAACCCTTTATAAAGGGTACCCTTTATCTCTTCATTTTTCACAACATCTTTTGAAGAAAGAAATTATTTTTTTCTCTTGAAGTTTTTGATTTTTGTGTCTTAGTTAAGAAACATTTGCCCCATCCAAGGTCATTTAGATTTTCACTTATGTTCTAGACATTTTGTATCTTAGTACTTATATTTAGGCCTAAGAACCATTTTGAGATAATTTACGAGGTATGTGGCAAGACTCAAGGTTTATCTGTTTATATATGGATGTGCAGTTATTCTAGCACCATTTTTGCATAGACTCTTTGCCTCACTAAATTACCTTTTAACAAATTACCTTCTTAATATGTAAATTGACCATTTATATGCCAGTCTTAACTATCATTTAAAAATTTTTGTTAATATTTTAAAATGCCTAAAAATGTACAGCCTACCAAGACTGAATCATGAGGAAATAGAAAGTCTAAACAGACTAATAACAAGTAAGGAGATCCAATAAACAAAGATGGCATCAATGGTAAATTTTATAATATTTAAATAAGAATTAATACCAACCCTTCTCAAACTCTTCTGAAAAAAATGAAGAGGAGGGTAGAGTTCCAAATTCATTTTACAAAACCATTGTTGCCCTGATACCAAAGCCAGATTACAAGGACACTACAAGGAAAGAAAATCAACAGAACATTAAGAGGATCCTACAACCATGATCAAGTGGGATTTTATCCGTGGGATAGAAGGATAGTTCAACATATACACATCAATAAATGTGATATGCCACATTAACACCATAAAGGGTAAAGATCTTAAAATAAGCCCAGGAGATGCAGAAAAAGCATTTGACAAAATTCAACATTCTGTCATGATAAAGACTCTAAACAGGTTAGGTATAGAAGAAATGTATCTCAACATTATGCAGGCCATATATGATAGCCCCACAGCTGACACTATACTCAAAAGCTAAAAGATTTTCTAAGATTAAGAATAGGAATAGAATATCTACCCTTGCCATGCTATTCAGCATCGTACTAAAAATGCTAGCCAGAGGAATTAGACAAGAAAAAGAAGTATATTTCCAATTCTGGCATCCCAAACCTTATCATTCTTATTGTAGGGACTCTCTGGTTAGTAGAGAAGAAAGGGGCCAAGCTCTATCAACAGGCAACTATATTCTGGTTATATACTTTCACTTCTGCAAAAATAAAATGCCCCTCTAGGCCAAAGATTTACTAGGTGTCCTGAATATAGGGGACAAAGGCAAACATGATTGAAGGTTGCGAGCTATAACCAATGTTTATGTGTTTATGTGGATTTGGTTGTGTGGATTTTTCTGCAATAAGTTTATAATTACACAGCTATATAACATGCTGATTTGTCTTGCCTAACTTGTTTTTATATTTATTCTTTTTATTCTGTTTATTACTCTGGCTGCATGGGACTTAAAGGGTTGCTAAAGACAATCAAGATTGCTAATCAGTCAAGACATAAAAATCATTCATCAAAAGAAATAGACAAATGAATATGAAAAAGTTTTAGAAGACCACAGAACTTTCTCCACTGGTAGTAATGCCCATGGCCATGTGCATCAGGAACCCCTTTGATGGCTGATTGGTAGACACAACTAAAGAGCAGTAGATTTGCAGATTATTGGAAATCACTGAATACAGGCAAATCTATTCCTACTGCAGTTTTTGCATTTGTTAGGGTGATGTTTATCATTTATATCATTAAATTTAGAGAACTTAAGTGTTTGGCAAATATTCCTATTGCTTGACTTCTTCGGATTCTTCCTAAACTATTCATTAAGTTGTTTAAATATGCTTCATTACTTTAAAAAGTCTTCTATGTTTCAGATACAAAAGCAACTTTAGCATTTAAAATGTATCCACCAGACCCTGACCATTTGAGGTAACACTGATTTTTACATATGAGTTAATCTGGTAATCCAATAATCATGTATCAGGGTCCTGCTGTATCCATAAGACACTGTATGAAGGTGCTGAGTTGAATGGAGTTAGTCTCTAATTCATTTGAAACCCCAGGGATTTCCATTATAAATTTGTAATTCTTTAAGTCTTTGTACATTTGGTAATTTGACCAAACACCCAAGGAATGGGTTTATGAGATGAGTTAATGAACTATAATATAACTAATGGGCTTCAGGTTGCTTTTCTATCTTACAGATTAAAATATTTATCACCAGCTCTTTACTTGACTTGCCGGATGCAGATCCTCAATGTTAGTCAGCCACTGTATCAGGTGCAATTGGCCTGTCCTTGGACAAATGCTCGGAAGTGTACTCTAGCATAAACTCTGCTTCTGTGACTGAATTAACTCATTTCTCTGGTGGTGGGTGCTTTCGGTTAAGCAGTAAGGCATATGCTCTGTTGCTGACAATGTAAACGATAGCTTTATAAATGTCACTTTAAAAGTTAACCTGAAACTTTAGATCTCTGACATATTGTGGGGCAGGTTAGGTTTTGTTGATCTTAATCTGAGAGGTACTGAGATCTGAGAAGTACTAGCCCAGTATTTGTAGGAAACCCTCTCTTTCTCAAAAACTGCATTCTCAAAAACCACGCTTGCAGTGTTAACCACTCAGACCCACTCAGTGTCCTCCATTTGTTCACAGTTTTCCCAGCTCTGGCTGTCATTTTGTTGTGTGCTTCTGGAAGAGTTTGCCTTTAGACTACCTCTGTTCTTTAGAGTTTCAGGCACTTCTCCAAGAATCTCTTCTTGATGAGGCAAGAGAGCTCTTTCTACCCCAAACATATATTGTTCATTTCTTAACCTTGAAAAGTCAACTCATTTGTTCCCATCTGAACAATAAAGTATTGCACATAATAGCATTTGAGAGCTCAAACTTGGCCTGCAAAGTTGGATTTGGACTGTGGCCCTTCCACATCCTGGTTGTATGACCTGCAAGAAGCTCCTTTTCTACAAAATGTGGATAATAACAGTATCCACTTTGTAAAATTGCACTAATTGAATGATATGATGAATGTAAAGCACTTAGAACTGTGCTCAGAAAACTGCAGTACTCAATGAAGTTAGCTTATCAGTACTGAGGTTGTGAGATCAGTAGGGATAAATCAATAAACCTAAAACAAGATGTGTTCCACAAGTTATATATAGTCACCTACATGTCCCTTTTCCTGGAAGAGTTGACTCAGTCTTCCTCACTACATTATCTTCTGCGTCAGAAAGGGTGAAATGAATAATACAGTTTTAGGTATAATTCAAGAAGCTGTAAACACCAAGGAATTTAACAGAAAAAAAAAAGTACTCAAATAGGAAAAAGAAACATGTTTTGGAAACCATTGGGTTGAAGTAGAAAATGCAAGCAGGGTAATTTTTTTTTTTTTTTTTTTAACCTGCTGTAGGGCCATATGGTTGCTGAATGTGTTGATGCTGGTTTTAAGATTCTTGAGTATTTTAAACTTGACATGTTATTTTTTTAATGATTTCAAACATCATTTCTTTCAGAGCCTTTTCCCAACGTTGCCGTAATACTGAACAGATGGCTCAGCAGCATCTACATTTGCATTTTGCTATACTGCCATGTTATTTGCAAAATTTCTTATCAAAAACCTGTGATTCTTTCTCTACCTTTTCAGAATGGCTGCAATGAAACTGTAAATAGGTTCTTCCCAGAGTCTTGGGGATGTAGTCGAAAGGGAGATCACATATTGCTTCTTCTTTGCAATTTTATGTTGTTGTATTTTGGGGTTTTATACCTACCATTATTAGTATACTCTCTCATCTTAAACCGCCCCTTTTTTCCAAATGACTACAAGTCCTCATCATACCATTGTGATACAAGTAGAAATGAGGTGATGTTAGCGCTGAATCTTGAAGATTATACCAGCTAACCCTTTCATGCCACCTGTTTACTGTTCCAGCAATTGCTTGTCACTGTCTGAAGCTGTCCTGTTTATTTCCTTTATTTGTTGTCCACCTCTTCCATAGAATGTAAGCTCCACGAGAGCTAGATCTCTGTCTGATTTGTTTATCACCTACCACCTTGTCCCTAGTGGGCACCCAGCATTGGTTCCCAGTGCTGGCTCAGCGTTGGTGCCCATTAATAAGTAATTCTCTAGATGCTGAAATTCTTTCACATGCAGAATATGAATTCTGTGAACATAATAGCTTTCCCTAATCTTTTTACTTTTATTTTACCTAGTTATAGTTTTAAGAAGGCTTTTCCAGGAGTGTTCTCTTGATAGTCTTTACTTCCTTGTTTTTTATGGTTGCTTTTTTTTTTCTTTTTAAATAAAAAATGACTACGTGCATAAAAACAGGTAGTCCTGTAGGAGGTTTGTGAGGGTTTTTTATTTTTATTTTTCACTTTGGGGGCACAGTGGGATTAGTGCCAACATAAAGGCATTTTCTTGCTTAACAGATTGAAAAGACATGGGAAGCAGGAGGAGCTGTATTGATCAGAGCGGACTGTAGACCTTTACTTTTCAATGCATGTGATGATGAAAAATAAACCCACCAATATCTCTATTAAGATTCTTTGATTTTTTTCTCTTCAGTGAGGACTGCTGGGGTGCTTCTTCGGCTCAGAGGGTGGTTAATGCAGCAGGTCATGCTATGTCTGACTGCTGGCTTCCTGGTTCACAATCATCGGGTTTACCCTTGATTGTTGCTGTTCCCAGCCCATGACCTGCCTTAAATATCTCTGTGACTTCAGGCTAGGAAGTAGTCTGAGATGTGTTCAGTCTTAGCTTTGCATGTAGAACAAATAGAGAACATTTTAATATGGAAGGTCACGCGATACTATATTGAGAAGAAGATCATTTGCTCTAATTATTGCAAAGTGTTGACAGGTTATTTGTCAGTCGAGTAACAAATTCTGTCAGCTCAGAGGTACAGTGGGAGGTGAAGAACCACTTTCATTGGTACAACCATGTGTCTAGAAAGCATTTTAGGCTTCATCAAGTAGGTCTTTTTAGATATTAGAGTTTCTGTGAAAAGGGACAGGAGCTTCATCTCCGCCGAATGAAAACTTTGATTTTTCTAAAGCCAGAATTACAAAAGGATTTTAAAAGTGAGAGTCTTTGTACTGTGGTTTATATTTCCCACTTCTGAGCCTAGATTTTGCCACAGGCAAGCCCATGAGAAACCTCCAACAGAGCTCGGAGTAAGAGAAAAAGTGGCGTGGAGAATAAACTCCAGCCCAAATGCAGGAATGAAAAAAAAATTTTTTTAATACTTTTTTTCTGGCCTTCACAATACACCAAATGGTTTTCATAAAACATTTATGCAGGTAAGATTTGAGGAAACAGGGAGAGAACATGAAAGTCAGCAGCTGCAGCTCAGCCCTTAGCAGTATGGTAGGATTAGTTAAGTCCTGCGGAAGTGTGGTGTTTCGTGGGCTCCCTGTTACTCACTACCTCACCTTGGACAATCTCACCTGTCTTAACATGAAGCTTTACTTATGATGAGCCCTCAGGCAGGGCTCTGCCTTACAGGGTTAAGTGTATAATAAGTACTGCTTTAAGTGTTGTAGTTTCCTCAATGAGCTTAACCCTTTGTTTGCTGCACCCTGTGGCCGTGTAACCTTACCGTCTGTGTAAATGAATACTAATTATCATTAAAAGCCATTCTTCTCATTATGTTCCAATGGATGGCATCTTTTATAGCTTGCTAATTATAAGCACACAGAACTGAAGTGCTTGAAGTTAAAGAATGTAAACAGAGCTGTAGTAGATTTTCATGCTGAATTCTTTTATTGATTAATTGTTAATTAAAATTTCTCCAGTCTCTACCCAGTTAATCCATTTAATTTATTAAATACTGTAATAACCCTGATTCTGTATTTGTGGATTGTACTTATGGAATATTCTTTTTATTCTCTTAAGAGGATTTATTCATAAATAACTCATACAGACTTAAAGTACTATGCTAAACCAGAAGGTATAGAAATTCACCATTCAACATTTTATTAACCAATACTTGGTTAGAAATGACCATAATTACAGTCTTACAGTTGGAAAGAATCTCACACTGAGAGGTGTGAGGTAACAGCTAACTTCCATTCAGAGTCATTTAACTTCTGGTTGAACATGTAATCAATTGAGGAATCATAACCATTCTCTTTATGATGAGGGAGCAGGAGGCTGGCTGAGGACAAAGCAAGAGCTGGCGCCTTGCACCCCCCCCCCCTTCATCCGCTCCCCTCCATATGTGTAGCATTCCTCAGGCACCCCTGACTGCCATAAAATGATAAATAGTTAACTTGCTGAGATCACAATCCTGCAAGACAGGAGTCTCCCTTGGTTTGCAAATGTCCTTGAGATTACAACAAAGAAGTTACCTTATCAATAGCCCAATTTCCAAAGACACAGAACTCAGTTTCTCAAGCCTAATGTCACCCTCCCCTCCATAAAAAACCAAAGGAGGTGGAGGTAGAAGGAAAAGTAAATAAAGTTAAATTTCTTCTAAACCTAATCTCATTAACAAGGATGCTTGATAGCAGGAATGTAACATCCCACCAGACTTCCAATTGTCTTTACTTGATAGCAACTAAGCCTTCAATATCCTGATAGTATTCTTTGCCCCAATAGCCCTTCTTTCTTTAGTCGTCACCTCCGAACCTCCTCACCCCACCGAACCTGACTTAGGTTCTGGGACTTCATCATTTAGATGGTCCTGCTTGTGAAAAAAAACTTTCAAGAAGCTAAAATGACCCCTGTACCTTACCCTCTTTGGCCCATACTGCCATGTCTGGAATGACCCAGAATAAGCTTAACCTCTTTTCCCTAACAGTGCCCTTTAGATGTGTAAGATGTCTGGTGTGACCCATTTAATTCTTCTCTCCATGACAGATTATTTCTATTTTCTTCAGCTAGTCCTCAAATGTTGAGACCCTTCAATAGTCCTGTCCTTTTCTAGACTCATGGAACTTTCACTCAGCAATGAAAGGAAAAAAGAAACACACAATGCTAAGAATAATGAGATTCTCATAATGGAAGGAAAAAATACTACAGATTTATAGGTAGGAAAGGAGATGAGGGAAGGAGCAAACCTGGCCCAGTCTTAAAACCTGTCTAGATCAGCATAGATAACATGCACACCCGATGAACAGATTATATATAAACATAATGCCCCATCCCACATTTCCAGTCCTTTTACCCTGTTCTTATTTTCCTGCATAACATTGCATCTTCTAGTATACTATATGATTTATTTGTTTATTATTTTATTGTCTCCTTTCATTAGAATCTAAACTCCATGAGGGCAGGAATGTTTTCTTCTACATTAAGTTATGAATCCCTAGCATCCAGATCATGCTAGACACATAGCAAGCACTCAACAAATATTTAATGAACAGTATTTATTGCTTAGGTATGGCTGTTCAGTTAGCTACCGGTCCATCTAACTAAACTAACAACCAATTCATATGTTTCTGTCTTGCCCTCTGGGAGCTTTAGTAAGACCTTGACAGATGCCATGCAGAAATCCTGATATATTTAAGATGGGAGGAAATTGTAGAGATAGCATCATCTGGTCTTTGCCCACTCATGTTGGCTCCTGGTAATCATTGCTTTCTTTTCTAAGTATGGAAGTATTCTTTTTGTAATTCTTATAAAATAATTATTCAGATGTACTGTTCAGCTCTAATGTCGAAGGAAACCTGTTCAGTGACCTTTATAATGGTATTGGCTCATTTAGTCTTTACCTCATATAGTCCTTATATTTAGAAGGTACTAGTATCATCCCTGTTTACCAATGAGATTAGTGTGGTCTAGAGAAGTTAGGTAACTTTAGGGCGGGGCAAATGTAAAGTGGCTAAAAGCATTCTCTTAGTCTTGCCTCCTAACCCACACTTAAATTCCCTCCTAGTTGGTTCTATGCCTTTTCACTTTGAAGATCATTCTTGATGTGAAAGCAGAAGATAGAAGTTGAATTATTTTTTTTTCTGTCATCTGTTGATGTTGTGATGTTTCACACACCACCATCTCCCTAAGCAGTGACCATCCTTTATTTTTTTTTTTTAATAATTGAAGTATAATTGACAAACAGTTATATTAGTTTCAGGTGTGTAACATATTGATTCAACAGTTCTATACATTACTGAGTGCTCACCACAGTAAGCTGTAGTCACCATCTGTCACCACCTGTTCTTACTCTTTACACTACCTTACAGGTTTTTCAAGGCCCTCTCTGGTTGCATGTTACATTAAACAGTCTGTGTCTTTTAGTCCTTTACAACTGTTAAGTTTCTAGGTGTCTCTTTCCTATTGCCTAAAGAAAGTGGTTTCTAAATATCATCTACTTTCCTAGTGCTAGAGATCAAGTCCATAATCAAACATGGCACATTTTTTATTGGTATTATATTAGAAATGAGGGCTTAACTGAATGATTTAAGTAGGGCTTTAAGCCACAGTTTTAAATAGAAAGTAACTGTGACTAATTTTCATTCATACTTTGACTTAATTTGACTGCTCTTGTTGGTATATATGACAAAATGATCATTTTTGGTTAAGTTGTTCCAACATAATCTTGGATATATTTTAATTAGATTTCAAGCCTTTTATTTTATACACACACATATACACAGTGAAAAACTTTCTCTATTGAATAGAGAGACATTGTTGATGCAGAAATTTGCCTTATGTATCAATTTAATACTCTTAACAGTCTACTAAGAAAAGTCCAAGAAGCAAAAGGTTGTGAAATGAAAAGTGACCTAGGCACAGAGTCTTGTTCCCAATGTTTCCCAGTTTCTGAAGATCTCACACACGGTGTTAGCTAACATCAAAGAGGGAATGTCTGCATTCTGTCCAAACAGAATCTTGCCATAATGATCACAGCACATTTAGAATGTGGTATTTATTTCTTATTGAATTTTTGTTTAAACTTTTGTTTTTCCCCCTCTGAATAACAACTCCAAGGGATTTTGTGATACCAGTGAGGGTGTGAAGATACAGAGAGATTGTCTTCTCACTGGGCTTTGCACAGAAGCTTTGGAATTGGGATAGAAAACATCTCTGCCATCTTTACAGTAGGGTCACAGGAGCTGATGTGTCTCTTCTCTTCCTGAATTCCCCAGCAAGGACCACCAGAGTTTGCTTTATCGGGTGACTTTTACACAGAAATTCAGGTGTCAGTAGACACTTCAGGGACCTTCTGAGTTCTGCCTTGATAGCAGAAAGGGCAGATGTATGGATTAATGTTCTAGGTTCAGCCTCAGGGACACCAGGTTCCACAGGTGAACAAACTCACTCTGTCTTACACTAGGGCATACATACAGGTTTTGAAGGAACTGAGTATTTTCTAGGAGTGGAAGGGGAAAGATAAAATCCATTGCCATTATGACATGCCTCTTTCAATAGCCTGTAAATATTTTCGAAGACTAACAGTTAAAGCTACATCAGAAGAGTTCAGAATAAAAATGTTGTAAATGTGCACAAGTAAAAAAAAGAAGAAAATCTTTAAGAATGGCATTGTAGGTGGATTTTTTCTAAAAAATATAAAACTTTGAGTGTTAAAAAAATCCTCACCAGCTAATAGAAATACATACCAGTTTCTCATTCAGGCTTTTCAGGGCTGCCTGCTCCCACCTCTCAGGTCAGCCTCATATTCAGCTGGATTTCTTCATTTAGCTTTTATTTATAGCCTATCTCCTCACTGAGCATGCATAGAAGCAGTTGATGTCAGACGCAAACGGGATGAACTCTGTTCTGAGGGTCAGCCAGACCTGAGACCTTTGTGAAAAGGTGAGACAATAATGAAGAAAGATTTATGGAGAAACATGACATACTGAGAGTTACTTGTGAATCTGTCCTTTATTTCTTTTATCCAAGTACATAATTAAAATTAATAGAAAGTGCAAACAGAACATAGTTAAATACATCGTGCCACTTCTGCCATTTACAACAGTCCTTTCAATTCATGGCTGAAAGAGTGTTGATCATCTCTCTTACTGTAGGATACCGGGTAGAGAAGCCCTAAGTATCTTTAAGTGGCTAATTTCTTCAGCCACATCAGATTACTCTCTCCATCTTGTGAGCTTTTGTGTTCAGAATTTCTTGATTGGAAAAGAAAGCCATGCTCCCAACTATAAATGATACTCAAATGTGTTTTTTCCTCTACATTTCCCTCCATCAATTAAGGGGGGAAAAGGAGGAGATGTTAAAGGGAGGCACTTATCAGCAAGCCTTCTGCTACCTACAAAAAAACACATGATTTGTTGTTAGATTACATAGATGGGGCACAGGATGAAATTCAGGAAGATGTTAAAAAGGAAGTGGTATGTTTCCGAAGCCTCACTGAAGTCTGCCTATCATGTGAGGGTTTAATTGCATCAGCATTGTCACTCGCCTGCGCCCATGTGGTGTTCTTGCTCAGAGTAATGACTGCACAGTTGTAGATGAAAGAACACAGAGGTCTTGAAGTGTTCTTGTCAATGTCAGATTACAGGTGGAAGGCACGTGTTCGCTATTACTGTTATGTGGTTTCTTTGCCCAGCTTTGACAGGACAGTGGAAGATGGCTCTGATATACATGACTCAGGCACTTTATTGAGACATGACCCCGTGGAAAGCACCCAATATCAATCAGTAATCAGGATGTGGAACCACTGTCTCTGGTTCTAATGGCTTTATGCCATCAGTAGATTTTTGACAAGGTCAGTGCACTGGCAGACCACTTACCTTTCTGACAACCAAATGCACTTTTAACAACAAGCTCTGATTGAGGTCACTAATTTTCATTATATAAATGATAACATAATTGAAAGACCTTGTCCTCTAAGAATCTGATAGAAAATCAATTATTAACTCTTTAATAATATTGTCTGTTGATAGCAAGCTACTACTTGTTCTCTAATTTACAGATAGCAGTATGAAAATTAGGGAAGTCACATAACTTGCTAAGGGCTTTTGCAGTAATATATATAAGCTTAATTTTGATGAAGCAAATGTATGTTGTTGTTCTAAGAATTTGTTTTTAAGTTAACTCTGGTGATTTATTTGGGAGGGATGGGAAAGGTAAAGCAAAGACATCCCTTTGTAATGTAGATGACCAGCCATATTACATATAAAGTGCAAGAATGTTTTTTTTTTTTTAAAGATTTTATTTATTTATTTGACAGCTCACAAGTAGGCAGAGAGACAGGCAGTGAGAGTGGGGGAAGCAGGCTCCCTGCTGAGCAGAGAGCCTGATGTGGGGCTCGATCCCAGGACCCTGAGATCATGACCTGAGCGGAAGGTAGAGGCTTTGACCCACTGAGCCACCCAGGCACCTCATGAGACTGTAATTTTTTTTTTTAAAAGTCTCTTTTTAAAAATATATTGGCTTCTTATTTATTTATTCATTCAACAAACATCAACAGGCGTCTATGACACTGTACCAGGCACTCTGCTAGGAACTGGTCAGAAACATATAAATGAGAGATACTATTTCCACTGTAAAATCTACTCATATAAGTAAATGATACTTATCAATGGTTTTCTCATTCTATTCTTTTCAGTTCAGTAAAATATTTGTTAATACAATAAAATCATATTTAAAAAGCTAATGTGAAAGGGAATGGAGAGAAACTGCTTAGTAGGTACAGAATTTTACTTTGAATTGATAGAGATATTTTGGAATTAGGCAGAGGTGATTGTCATCTATAACATTGTGCCCTAAACGTTTGTACTAAATGCCCCTGAATTATACACTTATTTAATGTGACTGATTTTCTGTTATGTGACTGCCATCTCAGGTTTTTTTTTTTTTTAAGTTAATGCAGTTTGTGGTTTATTTCTCTTGATATTATTTATTTGGCTTTGTAATATATATATTGGAGTGGAGAAATCTAGCTTAGCCCCTTTCAGGTATTTTGTTGTTGTAGTTTTCAAAAGAATTCTGAAGATTTTTCTTACAGGTCTTGAACATTTCTAGTGAAGGCTCTTACTTATTTTTCTGGATATTGTAAGTGGGATTTTTTTCATATTTTTAAATTCTTTATTGCTGCTACACAGGAGAGCTCTGGAGCTTTGACGTTTTAGTTTACATCCAGCATGTTTTAATCTCCCTTTTTAATAAGACTCAGTAGAATCTTGGATTTTTCTAGGTATCTGACCAAACATCTTTAAGCTGAGATGATCCTGGTTTTACATATTTTCCTTAGTGATGCCGTACTCTAAAAGTTCCCTAATATTGAATATTAAACCATTTTGCATTCCCTAAAATGAGTCCCACTAATTATTTTGATATTTTATTGAATTATATTTAATAATCTGTTGACGATTTTACATTTATCTTCATAAGGGGGTATTGATTATTCTCTTAGGTTAGGTTTTTATACTAATTTAATAAAATCACTCATAGCTTTCCATTACTGACTACTCTGGAAGACAAAATATATAGAATTAGGTTCCCTTGAAAGTTTGAAATGCTTCACTCTAAAACTATCTGACTTGAAGCCATATTTGAAGATAATTTTGAATTTAATATAATCTGTACTCTCACGGTTATGGTTACGCTCTCTTCTTTATTTCTTAAGTGCATTGTTTTGTTTTTTAGAAAGTTGCTAATTTCATCAAAATTTTTCATTTCTTAGTATTGTGTTCTTTTTAATATTAATATTAGTATCCTCTTATAATTTCTTTCATATAATTTATCCTTCCATATACTTTATGTTTATTTGGGCTTTCTTTTTACTGAACAGATTTTTAAGTGACTGTTGTTTTAGGTGGTGTGTTTTGTTTTTAAGAAATTACATTTTAGCTTTGTAAACTCTACTGATTTTTCATGTTGCAAATATTTCGTTGGTTTTCTCTTTGTGTTGTTTCCTCCTTTTTGTATCTCTTTTGATTTTAAATTTTTAATTGAGTGCCTAGCACCTAAACTTTCTTTTAAACCATAATGAAATTTGTGTGTGTGTGAATTTTTCTATAAGAATATTTTGGGGTATCCCATAATTTTCTTTTGTGGTATTTTAATTTTACTTTTCTGGGGCTATAAAGAGTTATTTATAAGTGTGTGATATTTGTTTTATTCCAAGAATTCTAGGAGATTTTTATGCCTGTACAGTGTTTAATTTATAGCTCCATCGTTTTGATAACTTATGGTTAAAGAGTCTGGGCTATAAAACAACTACTTTTTTGGAATTTTTTTGAGCCCTCTTGTAGCTCATTATATGACTGCTGCAATGACTGCCACCATGGTAACTGTCTCACGTATGCTTGAAAAGCTGGGGTTCCTGCCTACGTTCATAATGTCTAACAATTTAGGCTTCTTCATCTTATTTAATTTTTCAAATTTTCTGTCTCCTCATATGGAGGAGGGTGCAACATCCTTTTTCTATTAGGAACAATACAGGTAGATTAAACATTTCCAAATGCAACAATTGTATGTCTCTGCCTTTCTCCTAGCATACCTTATTTTGATGCTCTATTAATGCCTAGACTATTTTTTCCTCATTCTGTATTTTGCTCTCCAATTCCTCTTTTTTTTTTCTATGAACTGTCCTTTAGTTGATATTAATATTGTCACTACCTGTCATCATTTTGTTTGCATATTTGTGATACTATCTTTGTACATTTTTCTTTTCTTATTACTCTTTTTGCTTATTTTTTCTCTCATTGTATAAATACCTTGATGATAGCGTAACAGTAGAGTCAGAGAGGAAAGGATGGATGTGAGTGGCAGAGAACAAGGTGCCCTGTTTTGCTGAGCAGATTCAGGGGATAAGAGGGGACTGATGAGGGATAAAGCAGGTTTTCAGCTTGGGTGGTTGGGAGCAGAGTATAGCCTCAAAATGGGAGATACTAGGTTGGATGTAAGATAGGCTGAATTTGAGAGAGAGAACTGACCGGGTTCCTCCCTATCCGTAGGTGACACTGGCCTCAGGTAAGGCTGGGAATACAGCCAGTGGCTGGGCTGCATGTAGAATTACGGTCATCCCTGAATTCAAGCTTAGATCCTCACCCACTGCTTTGGTGGCACTGATGGCATATCTCATTTCTTTGTAACTCAGTTTTTTTTTTTTTTTTTTAATCAAGACTAGTAAGACTTATTTAAAAATACTTCTGTGGAAGAGTTGAAGAGCATGCATGTGATAAACAATGTTTAAATGCTTGAGGGCCTTTTGAGTGCTTGCAGACAAACAAAGGCATTGTAACTGTGAAGTAGCGCTATTTTAGAATGAAAGTTCCGCCTTAAGTGTGTCTGATGAAGAGTTAAACTATTTTTGAAAATAGGACGTGTACAGCTTCATCTATGCAGTGAAATGCCATTTCCCACTGATTTGATCGAGCCTTTTCTCCTTAAGCCTTGCTTGCTTCTTCCAGTGCTCTGTGCTTGGCATGGTAATTAGGGACTTCTGCTCTCAGTGATAGGATGCTCCTGGCTATTTCTCCAGCTCGACTTTCCCACAGCTTAGCTCCTTACATTTCCCTGGCAGGGTGCGTGGTGTGTATTTTTAAGTGGTAGGATTTGGGGAAAGCAGTTCTGTGAAGAAGGAACGTGATAGACAGGGATGTAGAGCTGGAGAATCAGCTGGGGTTGCTAGCTTTTAATTGAAGTTTAGTTGGAGGTTCAATGAGGTGAGACTGTTATGACAGATTTCAAACCATAATGATAGGAAATGGGCTGGGTTCATCAAAGTCGGAGTAAATACGGAGCAACGGCTCAGCAATTCAGCATGAAACAACAGCTACAAGCCCTCAAAAAAATATAGAGTAATTAAAATTTGCATTGTGCAGTCCTCCTTCTCAGTGGGTACCTTTCCAGGGAAAGCAATAACTTTATTGTGAAAAATATAAACACGAATTTAGAGATGTAAATTACATGCATGTTTTAATCTTGTTCATAAACACTGAAAGTTTTAAAAATGTAAATATAATCAAAGCACACAACTGCTCCTAATAGCAGATTTGAGAAAGACCTCAAGAAATGAAAGGCCCTCCAGTCTCCCCCAGCCCTTACCTCCTGCCCATACCAATCCTACCTGCCTATCTTATCCCCTTTTGTATATTTGGAAAAGAAGATGTGGGGTTCTGTCTTCCAATTTCATGGGACACAAATGCTTGTCTCTAATCTGTTAATATCACAGGAGAGATGTTGGGTTTAACCCTTTCCACTTCCTCTCCTATCTCTTCTCCCTTTTGTCTATGCATGTGATGTTGGAGGTTAGTAAGACACATGGGTGACTAAGTGTTGGATGATTTGCAGCATGGAAATTTACCCAGATACTCTGCAAATTCTTTTATTTCCATAAGTCAAGCATGACAGTGACCTTAAGTTGAGCCAGTTCTAAGGGTTGACCTTAGAAAGACAGTATGACATAGCAGAAGATTCACTGACCTGGTCTTGAATAAATGAGTATAAATTCTGTCTTGACTGCCTCTTGCTGCCAGAATGATTTTCAGAAAAGTCTTTCACTTCTTTGGGCCACAGTTTCTCCATCTGTTAAAGTCACTGAGTTGGCCTAAAATGAGCTCTAAGGTCCCTTCCAATTCAAACTTTCTGTAATTCTTTGTCTCATAGACACCCACTGCAATCCAAATGGGTTCCTAAAGATTCAGATTCAACACGGTACCCTTCTTAGGTCCATAGGTGGTGTGCTCAGGAGTAAGAAACTTTCCAGAAAGTGCCCAAGGACTCACCATACTGTGATGTAAGGCCAGGGTTTCCGGAGACTGTTACTAAAAGTTCTTTGTCCCGGCTCCACTTCTGACACTTTCTCAGCTTTATAAGGGTCTCTCCCAGTAGGGAATGACCTGATATCTGTCCAGACCATCAAAACTCATGGTTGGAGCAGTCATTGTCATGACCCATTACACACTCCATCTACAGTGAAAAGAGAAGTATTTAAATAAGCAACTATAGTCTATGTCTCTCTCAGTGGATTCCCTTTTTCAGAGTAGGATAGTGGAAATTTAAAGGATGATAGGAAGAGATATTTATCAGAGCAACCTGTCATTTATATAAATCCCTTCAAATGAAATCAAAGTATGGTATTTAGGGAAATAAAGCTTTAAGGAATCAAACCCAGAGTTTAATTTGAAGAGTCTTTTTAGTATGTTGTGTACCTGAGTGAGTCTCCCAGGTAAACATGGAGTGAAGTTTTTCCTGCTCAACAGTTTTAAGGTGGAAAATAGAAAGTGTATGAGAACTTAGCATTTGCTCCGCCAGTATGTAATATGGTAGGAAAAATTGGGACTTGGAAGTAGAATAAGCGAAGTGGTTGTGAGTTTGAAGACAAACTTTTAAATGAGACCACTCATCCCCACCACTGAACTCCAAAAGAGATGATTCTAAACACTTTTGAGCCCTGGCGTGACCCTGGCAGAGACTTTACCATACAGCCTTTGTGATGATTGCCTTAGGCTTCCCTGGAAAGAAAGTAGGTTTGGGGCAAGTTCCAAAAAGAGCTCTGTGATCCAATTTGATTGGAGTATTAGAATACTGCAGTTTCCAGAAATGCCTAGGTGGCTCAATTGTTTAAGCATTTGACTCTCAATTTTGGCTCAGGTCATGATCTTAGGGTTGTGAGATCGAGCCTCTATCGGGCTCCAAGCTGGGCACTGAGCCTGCTTAAGATTCTCTTTCTCCTTCTCCCTCTGCCCCACTCCCCACCCCTCTTGCTGTCTTTAAAAAAAAAAAAAATAGGGAATGGTGAAGTTTCTAGAGCAGTCCTGGGGTTGGGGGTGGCATTGGAGTTGGGAGGAGGGGCTTATGACATTGTGTCACCAAACTGGAACTTTTGGGGAAACAGGAGGGATGGATGTAATGAAATATTGGGTCTCCTAATCCTGTCATACTATTTAACACTGTTTTTCTTGATTTTAAGGATAGGCATGTATGTTGTGCTGAGGCACCATGAGCAAGAGTGGCTGTCTATGCCTTAAATATTTTGTTATTAATCTTTAGTGATGGGACCAGTGTGAAGTAATTTATACAAAGATAATTTTCCTGTTTTAACTAAGACATACCAAATAATAAGGAAATATAATTCACCTAAAAATTCTCAAACAAATGGATTAAAGACCTAAATATAAAAACTAAAACTGTAAAACTCTTAAAAGAGAACATGAGCACATCTCTCAGAACCTTGGATTTAGCAGTGGCTTCTTAGATATGATACCAAGAGCAAAGGAACAAAGAAAAAGAATAGAGTGAAAAATTCATCAAAATTAAGAATTCTGTACATCCATGAACTACCAAGAAAGTGAACATACAGCCCACAAAATGCAATAAAATATGTGCAAATCATTTATCTGATAAGGGTCTAGGACTCAGAATATATAAAGAACTCTTACAACAAACAATAAAGAAGACAAAAAACTCAATAAAAAAGTGGGCAAAGGACATTTTTTCAAAGAAGATATGCAAATGAGCAATACGCACTTGTAAAAATGCTCCACATCAATAGTAATTAGGCACAAGCATATCAAAACCACAATGAGATAACCATTTTTATACCAGTAGGATGGCTACCATCACAAATAAAACAATGCAAAACCAAAAATAACAAGTGTTTGTGAGGATACAGAGAAATTATAACCTTCATACATTGCTGATGGGAATATAAAATAGTATGGACAGGACAGAATGTAAAATAGTATGGAATGTAAAATAGTATGCCAAAAACAGTTTGGCAATTCCTCAAGAAAGCTAAGCATAGAATTGCCATATGACCCACTATTTAAACTCCTAATTATATACCCAGAAGAACTGAAAGCAGGCATTCAAACAAAAATTTGTATATGGATGTTTGTAAAAGTACTATCATAATAGCCAAAGTAGAAATATCAAAATGTCCATCAACAAATGAGTAATTTTTTAAAATGTGGTATATCCACATAGTGGAATATTATTTGTTCATAAAAAGGAATGAAATACGATACATGCTATGATATGGAGGAACTTGAAACCATTATCCTAAGTGAAACCAGCCAGACAGACATAAAAGGCCACATATTATATGATTCTATTTACATAAAACATCCAGAATAGAAAGATCCATAGAAACAGAAAGTAGATTCGTGGGTACTAGGAGCTTGGGAGAGAGAAGAATGGAAAGTTCCTGTTCAGAGGGCATGAAAACTTCATTCAGGGTGATGAAAAACTTTTAGAACTAGATAGTGGTGGCATTGTGACTATATTTAGTACCAGTATATTATACACTTTAAAACTGTTAAAATGGCAAATTTCCTGTTATATGTATTTTACCACACACGTGAGAAGTTCCTAAACCATATAAACCTTGTAGAAACCCTGGTAATGAAATACATTTGACGAATGAGTTTAGGTTTGCTAAGGGATTAGATATATTTCAAGGGCTGCTTTGGGACTGGGGGAAAGCTTCTGGAAGTGAAAATGTGCATAACTAAGGGTCAGGAGCCCTTTGTTCTGGTCTAGGCACTGCTGTTATGTGGTACAGGGTGAGTCATGTAAACTTTTAGGTCCTCAGGGGACTTGGACAAATTTTCTCAGTCATGTGTGGGACCTTTTCAGACTTCACATAACTTTATACACCCTGGCCCCCTCCCCAGTGTGAAGGGTAGAATATTTCAGACAGAATACTCTGATAACAGGTAACAGGGTGGCATGGTGCACACAGGGGTGGGGAGGGTACAAAGGTGTCTTCTTCCGTAAAGCCTTTGCAATATTGTGAAGTCCTGAAGCTGATTACGGTAGTCCTCACATTCCCGAGACTAGAGGAAGAAGCTCATGTCTTCACATAGTGTGCACTGGGCATTTACAGCACATGCCGAGGACGTGTGAAGTATAGCTGAAAGACACAGAGCCCCTTAATTTGTGGAGTGTATGTTCTAGAGGGAGGAGATATCATTAAAGAGTTAAGTACTGTATGAGGTAAGTACTCTGAAGAAGTAAATGATGCTGAGGCTTAGGGACAGCTGCTCTGAGGAAGTCATGAGTGACCTGTGATCTGCAGGATGACTTAGAATTAACAAGAAAACATGGAAAGGAGCAGATTTGCTTCCCTGGTGGGGAGAGCACTGTGAAGACGATGGGAGAATGGGCTTGGAGAAGATGGTGAATACAGCCTCATTCTCGAATGCCATGCTGAGTTGTGGCCAACATCACTGAATTAAAAGGCCAGAGAGAAGTATCTCCCTGAGACCACCACGGGCACTTCTACCAGCAGCTGCCGCTTTCATGTCCCCACCATACCACTTCCTGTGCTCCGAGCTATGGAACCAGCAGTAACCACACAGAATCTCTGGAACTGAAAGTGCTCCCTGGTGTCGACTGCGACCCAAAGCCACCATTCCTCAGAGCCCTTAACATCTCCACAGCACAGGGCAGTGTGGGTCGCAGAACAAGTGGCTCTGGAGTGTGACACCCAGCATGCTGTGCGACTGTTGAGAGGATATTTCTCCTTTTGGTCTTTCAGTTTTCGGCTCATCAAACCAGTAAATCTGGGCTTTGAGGATGGTGAAACTACCAGACTTCTACTTAGAAAGTGGGGACAGTCTTTTGCTTAAGCCTTAGCAGCCATTGTACTCGGCCAAGCCATTGCATGTGTTTGGTGGGTGAACTGGTCCCACTTTTGCAGTGGAGACAGCATTTCCACATGTTGATGTAGCCTGGGGGTGCATGGGACAGCGCTCACACTTGCCGCCAGTTAGTTGGCTGCTGGCCTCCTAGGAGCCTGCCCCACCTAGCAGAGATGCAACTGGGGGGCCCAGAGCTGACCTGCAGGTGTGGGCGGTGCTCCTGGCTGGCATATTTGCTGGGCTGCAGAGAAGGCAGCAATCATAGCCGCGACTCAGGCTACCCTGTTAAGGAAAAGAGCTCATCACTAAGTCCCACATCAGCCACTTCCAGTACAAACTCAAGTTTAGACACTTAAGTGTACTCTTTTCTTTGTAACCATAAATCTATGCTATCGGGCTTATTTTTTTTTTTTTTCCTTTGCTTTCAGGAGAGTAGATCTGGAGACACAAACAGCTGTGTTGAAGAAATAATTCGGGTAAGGACTATTTTTTTTTTTTTAAACAAATCTTACCAACTGGTTGGACGTAGATTCCAAATAGAACAAGGCATGTGGCTATGTTGTCAAAGGAACCTATTTTCTGTTTCTTGTTTGATGCTCATTTTTTCTGAGGGCAATCATGGAAGTTGCCTAAATGCCACTTTACAAAAACATCGCTTCTTTTTGAAATCTAGGAGCTACCCATCAACCTGATGCCTTTGTACAGGCTGAGGTGACACTGTGTTAAAGTGATCGTCTGGAAGACAGAAGAACAGAGTTGAGATGAAAAATATGGTTGTGCACACATTAGATGCCCCCATTTATCACCCTCCTGTTTAGAAGCATCCTTTAATAGTCTGTACTTTCCACTCAGGCAAGGGGTGCCTTGTTATTCTTCTCCTAAACTTAATTAGAATCAGGAGCACTCTGACAAAGAGGTAATGCTCAGTGTCTGAAAATTTATTTCCACATTGTTTTTTTGCATCTTACTGTGTTGCCAGTTACTTCCTGTAAGGCTGTCTTTTTCCTCCTCAAAATCTCTAGTAGATACCCTCCATGAACCAGTTTCACACCCAGATTTACTCAGGTTGGGCTCTTCCGCCATATTAGTGTTTTCCTGAGTACTCAAACTTATAATCAGGATGTCATCTTCAACCCATATTTTTTCTTCACTCATATTTTTTCAGGGGAGTAACCTAATAATTTACATTCTCAGAGAACTGATATTATGCTGGGCAAAACACCAAGACAAATTAGACCAGATGGGATGGCAATTCCCTACAAAGAAAACACGTTTATTTTAATATGTTTCTAACTTTTGGACATCCTACACACTTCTTGAATTGCTAGTGAATGACAGTAATATAATTATTTGGTTTAAAAATTTGCATTTATCATCAAATTGTTTTCAGAGGCAGGGTTTTTTTTTTTTTTTCCTTCCTGGAAAGCATTATTTCATAAATAAATCTTTTAACTCTCAAGTTGACCAAAATAAGGAAATTTGTTCTGTTGCGTTCATAATAATTTTTGTTTTTCTGGCAAAGATTTATATAGAAAACAGCTGTCATAATGGGTAGCTTCATTTCTGGCATTTAATATATGTTAAAATACATGTTGTATTTTATATATGTGTTGTCTCTAACCCGGGGCTTAGTTTCAGATTAAACAACAAATAGAGTAAAGTATCAATATAATTTTCCTGTTTCTCTTTTGACATACTTTCATGTTTGGAGTCCAAATATTCAGTGTTTAAGCCTTCTTAAACACTGGTTTATTGGTTATGGTGTTTATATCAGCAAAGTGGTAATACTGGAACACAACAAATCCCTCTTTGGTTTCCCAATTTATAAGATCCTACCCATTCTTATCCTTTCTTCTCTTTTCTGAGGATATGGTAGAAATCTATCACCTGACCTTTCTTTTCCGTACTCTAAGTGGAGCCCGAAGTTTGAATAAGGGCTTGAGTAATTCACACAGCAAAATGGTATCATTGAGGTAACATAAAATTTCACCTTAAATACAAATAAATGCTGCAGTCAAGGGTTTAAAGCATTTTTTTTTTTTTCCTCAAGAGAGCTGATCAAAGCCTTATGCCCCCTGCTACCACATCTACTTCCTGATACTGGCCCTAATATTCCACGGTGCTGTCGCTGCCATGGCCCACGTTGAATCAGGCATAGAACAAAAAGAAAAGCCTGGACCAAGCAGATAATTGATTTGGAAACACATGCAAGGTTTAGGGAAATGGAGATGATTTCCTCAGAAGGCAGCTGAGCCCTCTCCAAGTTCTCATCTTCCCAGAGCCCATGAGTAGCGGTCAAATGGGAAATGGTATAGGCTTAGTGGAAACAGAGGTGTTGGTGGTACCCAGGTGGGCCTTTTCTCCGCCCTCACCTGTCAGCTGGACAGGTAGTAATAGTTGGTACTGAGGGAGCTCCTAGAGGATCACATCAGTGTTCCCAGTTTTGCCCAGAATGTTTCCTTGGTTCTCCCCTGCCTCTCACTCACCAGTCATTTTCCAAGATTGTCTTTTTCTCTTGTACTAAGCATTTCCTCTCCTCCAAACACAAGCATGGGGCTCCTTCTCTGTGGTATTTATTGTGCATCTGCCACATTGGTCTTCCTCCCACACGGTGCCCCTAATGTCTGGAACTGAGAATTCTTGATTTTGTAGAATGAATAAATGAGTGAGTGAGTGAATGAAGGAATCCTCTAAGGAAGAGTGAGTGATAGCTCACAAAGAGATTCCATTTGCTCTAAATCATGGACATGACTTATTGGTCTTTTTAGCACTGGGTTCCCACGGATAGTCTTTGTGGAGCCCAGTTTTCCTTATCACTTTCTCTCCCTTTGTGATCAGTTTATGTAAACCTGATATAGTCACAGTCACCAAGGTACTTGTTACTTAGAGCTATAACACTTAAGTGGTGGCTCTTATTGTGGAGAAGGAGCAGGTCATGAAGTTGCCTTAAAATAATGAAAATTGAGAAACTCACTTAACAGGTGTTAGCATGCCCTTTCCATATGGGAGGTACTGAGAAAATAATGGTGGGCCCAACAGACATGACCCTCTTGAAACCGGCCATGTGCTAGAAGGAATAGATACTAAGTTTTATTTTTTAGTCATTTATTTAGACATTTATTTATAAATGTCTAGTGTTAATTGCGATAAGTACTCAGGGTTCTTGAGAGCCCACCATAGGGCACATGACCTCAGTTCACGTCAAGAGCAACGTCCCTGAGGAAGCAACATTTCGACTAATGGTTGGAGGATGAAAAGGAAACCGACCTAAGGAGAAGAATATTGAGGCTCCAGGCAGAGAAACAGGAAGGGTTTGGCTAGTTAGGGACCCAGCAAGGACAGTGAGCCCAGAGTGACTAGAGAGTAAGTGGCAAAAGCCAGGCAGGACAAGCCAGGGATGGCTGTGCCTTCTCAGCCCTGTCCAAGATAAGCTTAGGGGGACAGTGAAGGACTATGAGCCAGAATGATGTGATCAGATTGGCCGTTTAGATACTCTACTCTGGCTGCTAAGCAGAATGGATTGAGGGGAGGAGGGGAAGAAGAGAAGAGTGAGAGGCTGTTGCAGCTGGCCCAGAGGATAGATAGATGCTCGGTGGGGCACTCAAAGGCCTGGGAATATTAAGGGTGATGCTATTTTGTGGGGGTGGGATGAAATCCTGCATTAATTTTTTGACATGTTGAATTTGAAATACCTTTGAGACAGTCCAGGAAACATGGAGAATGTAGATGAGCATACATTGGTTTGAGGTTCTGAACAGAGGTCTAAGCAGCAGGCCAGCATTTTTTTACTAATTATCACATTGGTAATATGATCACAGACATGGGTAAATTTGCCTGGAGAGAGACAAGAGACTGAGAAGCAATGAGAACCAAAATTCTAACACTTAAGGGCCAGGGAGAGTAAGATCCAATGGCCAGTGAAAGGGAGAGGACACAACTGGGGAAGTTGAGGGATAATGGCCATCAAAGGTTCTAGAAGTCAGAGAAAGAGGGTTTCAAGCTCAACAGTGCACAGGACTTCTGAAGGGGAAAGAGATACAAAGATTGAAAACCATCCATGGACTGGACAACAAAAAACTCATTAGTGACTTTACTGAGTGCGATTTCTGTGCAGTAGAGGGAACAGCACCTGGACAAGACAGAATAGAAAGTGAGTCAAGAGACCTTTTGTGAGGAGAAGCCATAGTTTCCATTCAGGGCCTCTCCATTTGCAGTCCTGTAGGTAAGAGCAAGTGCCAAATGATGGTGAGCTAACATTTATGGAGTGCTCATTACAGATGAGGGACTATTCTCCGTTTCCTGCATGTATAAGCTCCTTTAACGATCACAGATCCCCCATGAGGCAGGAACTGTTAACATCCCCATTTTACAGACGAAGAAATCGAAACACAGGTTGCCCAAGGTCACACAACTAGAAAGTGGTAGAGCTGGGATTTTTTTTTTTTTTTAAAGATTTTATTTATTTATTTGACAGACAGAGATCACAAGCAGGTAGAAAGGCGGACAGAGAGAGAGAGAGAGGAGGAAGCAGGCTCCTTGCTGAGCAGAGAGCCCGATGCGGGACTCGATCCCAGGACCCTGAGATCATGACCTGAGCCGAAGGCAGAGGCTTAACCCTCTGAGCCACCCAGGCGCCCTAGAGCTGGGATTTTAACAAGCACCGTCGGGCCCAAGCACCCTATCTTCTCTACTAAGCTATCTTATTAAATGAAGAAATCCCCCTGGTGCAATAATGAAACCACTCAGGCATTTTGCCGTGAAAGGGAGGTTTCCCATTTCCATGTGTTTATGGTTTGGAAGTGCCAAATCATGCATTTGTGCACTTGAACTCACAGAGGTTTTATGGCTAATGTTATCAGCCTCATCTTTAAGCTTCTTTTTCCTCTACCCTCTCTTATTTTTGCTGAGGTGACTGTTTTCAAGTCATTTGAATATTACATTATATTCTAAAGTGTAATTATTTTTTACTTTTACTCAGAGGATTCTAACCCTGGGACCTAATAAATCTGTGTATTATTGCAAATTTCAGTTAACCGAGGGAGAAATTACAACCGAGTTCTGTGAAGATGGGCAATAAGAGCTAGGAGCCCTCATGGCTGACATATGTTTGTAACAGACAGTTTTGTAAGTTACACTATATTTCATTCTTAAAGGTTCCAGTGCTGTAATACTTAGGTGCTTTTCGTAGCATTATCCATTAACGTAGAATGGCATTAACATTTGTTCAGCAAATAAAATCCGTTTACAACTTAATGGGGTTGCGCAGGGCTAGAATCTAGCATGCACAAATTTTATGCAAGACAGCTTTAGATAGCAGTAGTTGAGGGACACTACTTATAGCATAGTGAGCCTTCCTAATAAGAGACTATTGTTGGAGATCCTGGTTTGGACTTAAAGGATATAGTTAAAGATAATTTCAGTGTGACATCTGAGCAGATTATCTTCTTGGTTTTCACCTTTAGTCACTAATTTAATTCCAATTTCCTATGAAATATTTAGAGTAAATATTTACATAGAGTTGCATTTCTGTTGATAGGAAGGGGGTAACTCGTACTTGTTTAAATTCTGGGGGCCCAAATCAGTTTCCTGACATTACAATTGAACAGACTTACAGCAAATGAAGGAACTCTTTTCCTAGATACTAAGGAGCCTTCTGGATAAGATTTTTGGTTTTGATTCTGGGAGATCTGTGAGTGAAGAGAGCGTTTAAAGCACTGCTATATGAAGTGTCCATTATTATGACTCCCTCACTGTTCAGACCTGCATGGTAGGCCAAGACAAACCTTGTGCTTAAATGTCTATATGCTCCTTAACCCAAAGGAAATTATGTTAACCAGTCTATAGAGAAAATAGAGGACAAAGAGACAACTTGTTTTAAGTGACCTGTTTGGGTCATTTGCAGAGATGAACCTCAGTCACATCTCCCTTACTTCAGACCCAACAGGCTTTTTCAAGCTCACACTCATTCCTTTATCAATTATTTCATTTGTCTCAAACAGTAACGATTTTATTAGTGACAAAACGAAGCCCACGAATGACAAAATCAATCCAGGTACAGCTGCAGTGGAGTTCCATTAATACATCCCATTACTTGTTGCAGTGAAATAAAATCAAAGCTGGAGTAAACCTGATGTAGACCTAGAGAAATTCACCAGACAAAACTTACAAGTCTTACCCAAGACAAAATTATTGGCTGGTAGTGTTTTGTGTTCATTTCTCTTTTTGCATTTGGTCATCTGAATGGTTAGAAACAGAAATACCACAATGTATACCTTATTTTACAACCATAGATGCATTTTTAAGAGATGTAATTATGCTAGTCCTTCTGGCTGAAACCAAAAGCCCTACTTAAATGACTCCATCTCTGCTTGCCAAGGGCATCCTTGTGCCTTTGAGGGGTATCCAATGGCCTGCTTCTACATCCTGGGGCCATTTGGCTATACTTTGTAGACTTTGTGATCACTCCAGTGATGTGCAGTTTCTAGGAGAGGTGGGGCAAGAGACCACTCTAATTCAGGATCTATTATTCAGTGATGGCCAAAGGAACCCTACAGGTCTGGAAGCTCCTGTTGGGCACTAATAGCTTTGCCTCTCTGTGTTTGTCTTTCTGATGCATATCCTTAGAAATTACAAAGCCATTTACAGAACTATGGGGATAGAAGACCAAAGGAATGTTAGCAGCCCATTTAGCTAGAGGTCTGTGGGAATATACTTTCTGCCCCCAGTAGTCAAGAGTGAATTCTGATACTTCAGTTGATATCTTTTCATGGGTGTTGGTCACTATTTTACTCTCAAGGTGCTGACTGAGTGAAAAGAAGAGATACATAGATGGCATGTTAACAACACCTAGATGCCACTGGATGTCATGGAAGCTAACGGCGCTGTGTGCCTCCTGCTGTAGCCAGGCTAGTAAAGACTTGGAGACATACAAGGGAAGCATGTGTCAGCCAGCCTTGTCTTCAGGCAAGGTCAAAGACCCAGTTTCACAGTTTCTCATGAGGATACTTGTTGAAGCTCAGCATTACGTTAGAGGACCAAGGCATTAAAAACACCTGATTTTGTATATTTTCTGTTGCTCTCGCCTGATAAGGGACATCAACAGAACAAAAAAATAAGAGATCAAATGTAACTCAAAAAGCAGTAGATTTATGCCATGGCTTAAAACATCTGCCAGACACACAAAAGGGACAGATGCTTATAGAATGAGTAAGAGAGAGAACGTGGGGAGGAAAGCAAATAGAGATGCATTCCTTTCGATGCCAGTGCTCCTCTGAAAGGTGCCTTGCAGAGTCCTCCCCTGGCAACACAAGAGTGTAGGAGGGTGAGACAGAAGAAAAGACAGTCGCTGCCTGACAAGCGTATGTGATCCATCAGACTAGACTTTTCACCCGTGGTTGCCACTCAGGCTTTCACAGCACCCTCATGGTAGTCTGCTTCTTTGTGCATCGGTAAATCCTCATTCTCAGAAAAATAAGTGCTTAACCTTGGATCACCTAGAACAAAGCGTGTTCTCTTTATCTATGAATGAAGTTTATGATTGCAGTGTGGTTTTTATTTTACTTCTAGAAAATATCAATACACATGAGAGTCTAATATCTGATAGTACTTTCAACTGTGTAAATTCCCAAAGAACACACTTATGTTTAATCTTGGGTTCTCTTAAGTGCTGCTCTTCAACAGTGAAATGCTAATAGTACCAGCCACTCGACTTGCTTCATGTTCTTTGCTAAATTTACCTAACAGAATGAATGCAATTTTATTTCCCCTTTCCCATTTCTATACTTAAGTATAATATAAGCATGTGTGCTCATTGGACTTTGAAAACCATCCAAAGATGGTAATTATTAATGGAATGATTATATTAAGTCATTTAATAAAGAATATTTTGGAGTGCTAATTAAGAAGCACAAAAACATTAGAATATTTGCTGAAGTGATATTAGTACTTAACATGTGCAGACAAATAAGATCCTCCTTGTTTCCCAAAGTATTTTTAGACTGTGAATGTGTGTCTGCATGTGTGTAACCTTTGTGTCAGAAAATTTCTAGCATAAAAGGCCCTGTGACCTTCTTCATCTCTACCCTATGTTTTTTTGCTTCTCTCTGTAACCTAGAAATTCTCTCAGGCAGCTGATCCATGCAAACAGGTCCTTGAGTACAAGTCACTGAAGACCTTTTACCATTGTTTCTGCCCCATCAAATTCTCTAAGGGCACAGTCATCTTTCCCCCAGAAAACTGGCCAGTTTTAGCCTATGGCTGAAATCGCCATGTGTGAGGCATTACGTTCCTCTGAGGCATGTCCTCTTTGATGCCCCCACCCCATTAGCAAGGCACCATTGTGCTTGGTCTCTTGTCCACCTTTAGAATCTACCCCACCCCCAGTGCCTCCAGGACTTCCAGGATGGGGCAGTGAAAACTTTTCTCTAGCAGTCAGCTCTGGGGCCTGGATCATGGAACCCTCTAGACATCCAGCTTGTTGTGACCTCTTGTTTATGCTGAATCCCACTTTCAGGCCAGGATCACGGTAGCTGGCTTGTGCTGTTTATCCTGCTATCCCCTTCCAGGGAATGTTTAGACACTCTTCCTAATTGCTGCCCCCCCAAATTCTAATAGAGCAAATATGCCATACATCTGTGTATGGTATATGTATCTGTGATTTATACAGAGAAAGACTTTTTCATCCCCAAGAACCAGGTTAATCTGGCATAGCCAAACCATCCTGCTTGCTCTATACCTCTGACATCTGGACCTCCTTCCTGCCTCAGCAGGAGCTTCACGGACCCAGACGCTGAGGAGACAGACGCTATTAGCATGAGCACCTTGGCCTGCTGGCTTCATTGGCCAATGTGCCAGGCTCTGTACTAGGCACTGGGTATATAACAGTGAACCAAACAGGCCTAGATTCTGTCTGGCCAACCTCTTGCATTCTGACCTGGAAACCTGCTGACAGACCTGGAAACTTACCTGTATCTCATGCATCCCTCCTTCCGTCTTTCCTGACTTCCGGCCTGTTCAGGAGCTGGTGGTGCCGTCTCTCTCAGGTCTCCTCCAGCTTGGGGCGCTCAGAGTGTTTTGTCCTCAGGGTAAGTGTGTACTCCTGCTTTCCAACTTTGAAAGAGAACATCTTTTCTGCTGCACTCCTTGGGGCTCTTTCTCCTTCCTCGGTTGGCTCCCTTGGCCAGAGCCGAGGTGTGCCTTCACCTCCACTTCCTCATGATCCTAAAGCTGTCCGGTTCCTCCTCCTGCATTCCCCTGAAACTGTTTTTACCAGCATCCCACTCCACGCAGGCCTCTTCTCGCTAAGCACAGAGACTGTTCCCAGTGTGACCATTCCCATGTGACACTGGTGGGCGTCCCATGTGCTGACTGCAATGTCCACCTCAAAATGATCAAGCCTTAGCCTCTCTCACCACACCTTCCTGGGTTTATTCCCACTGGGTGGTCATTTCCTCTTGGGCTTCTCCATGCTTCTCTCTTCTTGTAACTACCCCTTATGTATCAGGATTCCTTGGACTTCTGTCCCATCTCCCTCTTTTTCTAGAGCCTACAGTTTCTCCAGCTTCTGGTGGCATTTGTGCTGTGGTGGCGGGCAAGTGTATATCTAGACCCCAGCTGTTTTCTGAGTTTCATGCTCATCTATCAGGTGGCCCCAAATTGCTCCACTTTTTAAAAAAGATTCTACTTATTTATTTGAGAGACAGAGAGAAAGCACTAGCAGAGGGAGGAGCAGAGGAAGAGGGAGAGGCAGCCTCCCTGCTGAGCAGGACACTTGACACGGGGCTCCATCCCAAGACTCTGAGATCATGACCTGATCCAAAGTCAGATGCTTAACTGACTGAGCCACCCAGGGCTCCAGTTGCTCCCCTTATGTGTGTCGTGGACACCTCCACCCTAATGCCATCTCGCACATCCGCTGGCTCTGCCTCCAGCATGCATTATTGTCATTCACCTAGCTGCTCAACCCACTGCACTCTCTTCACTCTCACCACATTCGGTTCCACACCAAGCTGTCAGTCTGTCTTCTGAATCACCCTCAAACAGGTCTGCTTCTTTCCATCTCTGTGCTACCCTCCTTGTTCAGTCCATCATCCTTTCCCACCTAGATTATTCCAGAGACCTCCTCCCCGGCAACCTGTGTATTGGCTGCTTCTAGCCAGCTCCCCCAATGTAGGCAGTATCAACTATCCAAAGCATGTGCACTTTAAAAAACATTTCAGTGACTCCCCTTTGGGTTAAAGACAGAGTCAGATTTCTGGATGAGCCACACACATCGTAGCCCTGCCTTGTGTTCCAGCATTATCTTTCCCCACTGCCTACCTCACACTCTATATTCCACTTCTGCAAGAGTGATATCAAGCACCTTGCCCTTGCCTCTGGGCTTACCTTGTGCTCTTCTGTCTACAGAACATGCTCCATCTACCTCTCACCCCAAATTCAGCTGTTTCCAAGCCTCCCTTGAGAGGTCACTCCTTGCAGGAAGCCTTCCTGATTCCCAAGTCTGAGTTAGATGCTCCTATTCTGTCTTCCCCAGGAAAGGGACCCTTTTTTCTTATCCCTCCACTTATTACATTGAGTCATAATGATCTTTCATGTCCTCATTAGGCTGTTACTGTCTATCCCCAGGGACTATCAAAATGACTGTCACATAACGAATGTTTAATAAATACTGAATAAATGGATGGGGAATAATGAATGGATGACTTTGACCTTTTACTCAATGTCTGTTCTTCCTCTCTATCTTATTGTCCTTCCAGTCCTGCAACAAAAAATATTAAGGTGGTAGCTCCCCTAGATATCAGCTCTCCAAGGACAACCAAGACTGTTTGTGACCTGGGAGCATTAGGACACATCCTACAATTAGCTCAAATGCAAGAGAGATGAAAATTCACCTCCTAACCCCTAACTCCTGGGGGTTGGGAGTGAAAAGGAGTCCAGCAGCTCTTGCTGGGGTATACGTCAGGAGAGCTTAGCCCTTTCTATCTGCTGCTTGTATTCTCATTATCTTTCAGGAGACGGAGTTTTTCATTTTGATAGATAATGAGTGTAATGTACAAGTTGAAGAAATCAAGATAATAAATTCGCAGGGATAATTTGGTTAATTATCATTTTGCTGCTCATAACATCAAGGGCTGGAAGTCAAAGTTCTTTCTACTGCTAATATGCTCTGTGGAAGGCAGTTCCTAGAACAATTAAAACACATCCACCTAAAAGCAGTCAGCTCAAGACACACATTTAAAAATTGTATTTATTATCATGAAAACCACACACAGTGTTTTCCTTTACTTTTTCAAATTGAAGGATGTGAAATTACAAATTTGCTACAAATTTGTATCCACATAAGAAAGTTGAAAATAATTTCTTAAATAGAGATAAGGGCCTTAAAAAATTCAACCATCTGGGCGCCTGGGTGGCTCAGTGGGTTAAGCCGCTGCCTTCGGCTCAGGTCATGATCTCAGGGTCCTGGGATCGAGTCCCGCATCGGGCTCTCTGCTCAGCAGGGAGCCTGCTTCCTCCTCTCTCTCTCTGCCTGCCTGTCTGCCTACTTGTAATCTCTCTCTGTCAAATAAATAAATAAAATCTTTTTTAAAAAAAAAAAAAAAAAAAAAAAATTCAACCATCTATCTAGATATTAATCTACATTTTCTGTAGTCCTTATATTCATAATTATTTAGATCAGCATAACCTGAGAAGATTTAGAAACCTTATTTTCCCTTTCCATTTCATTTGTATGTTGTCTTACAAGTTCTGAAAAATGTGATTTGTAGGTGTGCAAGTCTTTTGTTTTATGTTGGTTGGATGCAATGCAGTGTAAGTACTTTTTAAAGGTAGGGATTGGAACTCAGACATTTTGTATAACTTTTAGAACGTGCTCCATACTTAGAGGCATCTTATTTTGTTCTGATTTTGAAAGCTATCTACACAGCCTGTAATTTCAGAATAGGTAACCTAACATCGGCCTTCTAACTAGCTTGTGCACATGGCGTATTTCCCTGTTTGTGCATTACCATGGTTTTGCACATGGCATGTTGTCCCATTCTTGTCCCCACTTGGACCTTAGTATTTCTGGAGAAGTACTGTGCTCAGTACCACTACTCACACCTCCACTCTCTGGAGACCAGCCCTTTACCAAATACTGCTTTCCTCAGCAATTTAAGTTTCTGATGATAAATCAGGAAAGGTATACCTCTTCCTGTCCCTCCAGGTATCAGCTTTGAGAACAATTGTTATATGCTAACAGTAGGGGATTTATTTTCTTTAATATACCTTTCCTCCATCCCTCCTCTCACTAAAAGGATGTGCCTGTTTGTACAAATGTGTATCTTTCTCTCCCCATTGAATTTCCCAGGACATTCAGAAGTTGTGACCTATGGGCAGTACACTGTTTGTTATTACAGATTTTCAGTATAATATAGATTTTATTTCAGTGCCTTTTTTTTTTTTTGCATAGTATTCCTAAATAATTAGACATCTGTGGTTCTGTGGAATTAAAAATATTAAAGATTTTATGTTATTTTTTTAAACAAAGTATTTATCTATGAACATTGATTGGGCCTCTGAAATGTGATTAAAAATCTTAAGATCAGCATGTTTATTATTGACATATTATGCCATAATTTAAACTCTATCCTCAGCTACTTGTAAATATCTTTTTAATAGTCTCAAATATAGATTAATTCTGTATGTAAAGTACATATTTCTTTTAAAATTACCCTGGGATTCTATATTAATTCATTTAACATTACTGAAATATGTGTATCTGCATATTTCCTTTATGAATCATTTTAATCTTCCCTTCCCTGCAATAACTTGTGACCTAGCAGTATTTTGGTCCAATTTTTAAACACATTTTTTTTTAAGATTTTATTTATTTATTTGACAGACAGAGATCACAAGTAGGCAGATAGGCAGGCAGAGAGAGAAGGGAAGAAGCAGGCTCTCTGCGAGAGCCCTATGTAGGGCTCAATCCCAGAACCCTGAGATCATGACCTGAGCCAAAGGCAGAGGCTTTAACCCACTGAGCCACCCAGGTGCCCCTAAACACGTTTTGAATTCAGTTTAATGCTGTATATCTGGGGGCAGGGAGAGCGGGGAGTAAAAAAATAGGCTTTTCAAAACAGAACCTTTAAAGTTAGCTAAAAATGTTAGTAATAGCTTCTAAAAAATGACCAATCCCTGAAAACCTACCCAGGCTGCTTCTCTGTAACCAAATTTCAGATTGAGATCCTGTTAAGTCTGAGACTGAACTTGAACTACAAAAGCCATTTGAAAATTCCATTGCAAATAACTGGAAAGAGGCAGGGTGGGGGTGAGAAAACCCAGCCACATGCAATGAGGAAGATGAAATCAAACAATGAGGTGCAACAGGTTCTCTCCAGACTGTGAGCAAAAAATGTCTCCTTTAGTCTGTAAAATAAGTGTTTATCATTCTGACTTCTTAACTTCCTATTTCCTTGTGTTTTTTTTCCACCGACATCTCTCACCAACTGCTCCATACACATCCCAAGCCCAGACTCTGGAAAAACACGTGAAATGAACACAGAGTTCTTTGGGAGGTCCACTAGTTATTGTTGTATGAAATGAGGAGCCCACTGTGACATGAATAAAGACTCCAAAGCAGATTCCTAGCATGTTTTAAATGGTGTGGATGGTGGGGGAGGAGGGGTCATCGTAGCTGGCATCATCTAGAAAGATCATCAGCAACCCTTGAATAGTTGAAATGATTAATCACTTCAGCACAAAAGAACACAAAAGGAGATTGGTTAAGAATAAGCAGGGGACAGAGTGCTAGCTCCAAGGGTGACATGCTTAATAATGTATTTTTAAAGTGTGTGCCACATCAAAAACGAAGCACATGCAAATGGAGGAAGGAAGACAAAGCAGTGAGCAAAATATTTGGCGAATTAGACCAAATGTTTAGGAAATTAAATGAGCGGTAATTTTGCTTTGAACATTTAAAAAATGCATTACCTCTCCCGTTCTCCCCACCCCCAGTATCTTAGGAGCATTGGGAAAGCTTACAGGATGTGTTCTAGACCTTTATCACTGAAAATGAGGAACAGTTAATCAAATCAATATTGCTTCATAACCTCCCTGTCTTTAAGGCACAGGGATTTGAATTGACTCCTTGGATTAGAGCAAACTACATGACTTAAAGCATCAGAAAGCATCATAATGGCCTTGCTTAACATATATTGATGGCTAACTATGCCCTTCACATCTATTACCTCTTTTAATCCTTGCAGTAACCCTATATGATGTCATCCCCATTTTACAGAAGAAGCAACAGAGATGTAGAGAGCACTTAAGATCAGGGTTAGGGTTCAAACTCGGGTCTCCGGAGCCCAACCTCATAAACACATACAGTGCAATTTTTTTTAAAAAAGTCTGAATATTTTCAAAATGCAAGACTGACCCAATTCTTCTTGTGAGGGTACAAGACAAAGGGGTGTGTGATGGCTGCGGTTGTTGCCGCAGTGCTAAGAAGCCGCAAGGTGACTGGAAGGAGTTAGATTGAGGATCGGTGTGTGCCGAGTTGCATGAGGGATGTGTAGCGAGCGTAGAACGACCACTTAGAGTTCCTGCAGAGTGAGCTCAAGTGCGTGTTCATGTATAAGCTAGTTACTGAGTACTGTGCTGCTGAGAATATGGTTCTTTTGCATCAGCCTGTGTTATACGCTGCCTTGCATGGAGCTGTACATTACTGACAACTCCTGCCCCTATTAGCCCTTGTATGAGCAGCAACAGTCAGTGCTGTCCTCCTCCTCACGAGAGAGGTGGGTAAAGATGGAGAGTCTAGAGACAGCAAGAGTTCCAAGGGACAGAAACCCAGGCACCCCTGACTGCACAGGCATGAGTGGCCCCGGAAATTTGAGCTTTTTCAAAAACTCCTGTGTTCGACAACAGCTCTGCCACCAACTGGCCAGGTAACACCAAGCTAATGTAGGTTTCAAGGCAGTGTACATTTTGCCCAGGACAGAAAAAAAGCTATTGTTCTCACTTACTATTTGATATGGCTGTAACATTTCTTGCTGGGTAAATTTGTGAATACACACATCTTAGTGAGTCACCGTCTAACAAAATATTTTTGTTCATCAAATGCAGTTCTGGAGGTAAACCAATTTTGTAAATCTGTGATTGAAATAAACATTTTATTTTGGAACTGATGACTGTTAGCTGCTGGTTTTCTTGTTGTTAGGATAATTGAGTATTTTCAAATTCATTAGAGACAAGGTTCACTTAAAGAAATTTCTATCTAGAATATCTAGCTGTAGAATATTTGTGAGATTATCTTTACTGCTAAGAAGCAATTGCTTTGTGAAAGGATTCTTGGCTATGGGAAAAAACGGACCTAGAATTAACTCCCCTAAAGAACCTAGGTATCTGTTTACAGATTCTTTAAAACTCAGCATTAATAGGAAAACAAAAGTGTTGAAATCACTGAATTTGACTGACAAACAGTTAAGCTTGGAATAAAATAAAAAACCAGTAGGACATTATAAATTGCTTTACAAAAATAGAGTTTTTATACAACTATTAGGTGCATATACTAAGTAAAGTGGCTGCAAAGGGAATAAATGCAGACTACACCCCCTGGTGGAACATTTGTTTGATAGGTGGTTGATAGCTTTTTAATCTCCTTCAGTACAGTTATAGTGTTTATTTGATTTCTTTGCCTTTTTGGTTGATTATAAAACTATGTCAACTTGTGCCTATAAGTTGCTTTTACAAGGACATGGTTTTACTAAATATGCCTAATTATAAATCAAATTAGTCAGGCAAAGTAATGTTTATAATATGTGTTCTAGTCTACTGTGTTCCTAAAGATTCCTTTTGAGAGCTCATAAAGGATTAAAAATCATGCAGAACTTCCAACTTAGAGCAGTACTTTCACAATGAAATACACTTGGTACATTGCTTGGGACAGCTGGTAAATGACATAGAACCCTCCTACTTAAAAATAAATCCTTTCCACATATACTTATTCAACCAAGGAGAGCAATGTAAAACCCAGAAATCTACTTGGACTTGAAAGGACAATGAATTATAATAGTGGAAGTCTTCAAAGGGGTGGGTTCAGAAAAACCTCAGCTTTTATATAGACCCTTAAAAGAAGACATGAGAAGGAAAGTGAGTTGGCATTTTTATACTATGTATGAAGGATTATTTCTTTTCAATATTTTTCAGTATTGTGCAGACTTAATTTTATTAGAATGAGATTGCCTACATGTCCGCTTGATTTCATAGCACCCAGCAATCATCTCAATAAGTATTTGAATGGTTAATTGAAAATCTAACTTCATGAAAAAATGGACATATTCAGTATTTAAAGGCATCTTATATACTTTCAAGTATGTGACATAGTGCTTGTTAAATTATTTTCAGTGCCTTGAGTTCTTACTATTAGAAAACCAGAAAATTCTAAGGTCCAGAAATGAATACCAGCTAAAATTTTACATATAGAAATTCATGACTTCATGGGAACTCAGAAGCATCTAAACTCATAAACTTAGTGTTACCTCTGATAAGAATCTACTCTTGAGTGAAGTAGGAGTTTACGATAATACCTAATACTTGAAGATGAAGAACTGGCCATCCATATTCGGCATAGTAAATAGTAAGTTTTCTAGCCAATTTTCTTGTCTGGCTGTGGCAGCAGTAACATGAGCTTGACCCAGGTTGGTTGTGTAGTTTAAAGAAGATTAAGGATTGCACGAAACATGGTAAAGTGCTGTTAAAAACAGTAATGCTTCTGCACAGAGCTACAGAAAGAAGATAGAGAGCTAGAGGATGCATTGCTTCACTCAAAACAAGAAAAAAGCTAGAGAAACGATTTAACCCTTGAAAGAACTGACATTGTAGGGCAAACAATTAACCTGAAAACGTGATCAAAGCCAGGCACCTTCAGAAAGAAATGGGACCTAAGCATTCATATGGGACACCACCCTAGTCCGTATCAACCAGTAGGATGACTCAGCTTGAAAACTGTAAAGAATTTCTGAAGTCGAATGTGGGCTCACAGGAGAATGCCATAAACACAGGAAGGGCTGTGGTCTCCTACAGTTTTCTCCTCCACCAGGCACTCATAGGAAAGACCTGGGAGCATACTGAGAAGCCTCTCTTGTGGTGCTGGCTTGGGGAGGGGAATAGCAGTCACTGCTCAGCCACCATCCAGACCCAACTCCTCTGTCTCTCCAGCTGCCAACTCCGACTTGTCGTCTGTGGGAAGAATGGCACAAAGCTGCAGCCCTTCTGGTGTATTCCTTGGTGAGACAGGGAAGGAACCCACCTCTGAAACTGAACTGAGACCCCATTCCCTCTCATTCTTAAGAAACAAATCTCTAGGAGGAAGGACTACCAAAATGTATTCTGAGGTCAGTAGGGGAGACCCACTATACCTACGGAAGAGAAAACAAACAGCTCTACCCCCAGGGAAGGCATCAGCACATGTGCTACATAACACTACTTCTGGAGGAAGGCTACACCACCGAGACTCCTGTTCACAGTGCGCACCGGCAACCAAGTCTGAATCAGAGCATCAGTGCCCATCTTCCCTCCCCCAGTTCTCCAACCTCCACACTAGCAAGCACTGAGTAATGGTGGCATACAACTAGAAGAGCCGTGCAGAGCTAAGACCCAAAGTCAAGTGGGGAGACTCATAGCCAGAGAGCAAACTTCACATCCAGAACAGCTCCTGACCAGATGAACACAAACCTTCATGCTAAAGACCTAACAGAGGAAAAGGCATCCTCACATGCAAGCACAGAGTCTGCTGCCCTATGCAACATGTGTGGCTTTCAAAAGGAACTTAGGAGACCAGTGAAACAGTTTCAGAAGAGCACAGTCATCGGACGAAGCAGTCATCAGAACCAGAATCCAATGTGACACAGACATTAGAACTTAAATGGCTGCAATTAATACAGTAATGACTCTGAAGGGAAAGGCATCTAAAATTATGAAGTTAGTTTTTACCTCTGATAGGAACCCAAAATTATCTGTGCAGAATCATAGGTAATTTCAGTGGGGAGACAGGATCTATAAGAGAGAAAGCCCATGAAGAAATGGGGGAAATGGAAAATGCAGAGAGATGTAAAATGCCTTTGATGGGTTTGTCAGTAAACTGGACACAGTTGAGGGAAGAATCAAAGAGTGTGAAGATAACTCAATAGAAATTACTCAAAATGAAAACAAAGAGATAAAAATGTGAGAAAAAAAAAGAATAAGCTCTGTAGGATAATAGTAAATGGTGAAATATTCATGTAATTGGAATCTGAAGAGGGTGAAGAAAAGGCAACAAGACAAAACAAGTGATGGCCAAGAATTTTCAGTATTAGCGACAGACCCCCAACCCACCTATCCTAGAACCTCAGCTAGCTATGCCTAGCAATATAAATACCAAGCAATATAAACACCTAGCAATATAAATACCATGTACCCACCCCAAGGTATATCATATTCAAACTGCTGAAGACCAAAGACAAAGAGAAAATCTTGAAGTCAGCCAGCCAGAAAAAAAAGACACATTCCCAACAGAGGAATTCAGATGAGAATGACAGAAGACTTCTCATCAGTGGCCAGGGAAGCAGTAAGACAATGGAGTGACATCTTTGAAGTGGTGAAAGAAGAAAAAAGCTGTTAGCCCAGACTTCTCAGCAAAAATATTCCTTAAAAGTTAAAGAGAGGTAAAGAGTTTCATAGACCAACAAAAAATGTAGGAATTCATTACCAACAGACCTACTTTATGAGAAATGTTAAAGGAAATTCATAAGCGGCAGGACTGTGATGTGGTCTGAAACTCAGATCTACACACACAAAAATAAGAGCATCAGAAATGGAATAAGTGAAAGTAAAATAGCGACAAAAGCATGTAGTAAATTCCAAGGCCAAGAGCCAGGTCTTATGCTGAGTTCTTTTATTTCCTCTTTAAAGTGCGACTATTACATATTATTTAATGGAAATGGAGCTTCAGTTTGGAAAGATGAAAAGGTTTTGTGGATTGATGGTGGTTACACATCAATATGAATGTAAATCCACTGAACAGTATACTTAAAAATGGGTTAAAATGGTGTATTTTATATTATATATATTTTACCACAGTAAAAAAAAAAAAAAAAAATGCTTCTGTTACATCCAAGGAGTACTCAACAGGATGTAGACATAAAGCCCAAAAGCTTTTGATCACAGGGTCTCTTGAAATCCTTTTCATGGGCTACTTTTCCTGCCCTTAAATTAAATCTCACTAGTTTCCCAGACACTATTAGATGATTCAGAAGCTCTCCATTCACTCTGAGAAAAAAGACAAATCTCATTTTAGTAATTAAAATGCCCAGTTATAGGGTATCATCAAAGCTCTGAACTCATTTAGAGCTAAATATTTCCTTCCCTCAACTTGGGCTTCCTTCAGGCTGGTGTCCTAGGGGGGAAGGAGGGACACGGGTGTTCCTTCTCTATTTCACTGGCTTGCATTGCTTTCTTCAGCGGGGCTTTCTGGCTCCCCCAGGGCTAGAGCTAGAGCTAGAAAGTGCTAAGGGCCCAAGCAGTCATACTTGGCTGTCCTTAGGAGCTGGCACTGGTGCTTTGTGGAGTTGGCAGGTCTCTATCTTTAGGAAAGAGCACTGGTTCCTTGTGGGGTGCTTTCACAGTTCCAAAAAGATATTTTTTTTCCTCTGTGAATGTCCACTTCTAGCTCCTTTGATGATGGTAGTGCCTCTTTCTGTCTTCCATATGACCCCCTCTTCTCTCCATGTTCTTGCCCAACCCAACTTCTGTAAAACTTCTGTCTTGTCTCTCTGTAGGTCGAAGTTCAGTCCACATGTGACAGAGCCTTCTGTGCTACCATGTCAGTCATTCACTGCTCCCCTGATGATTTTTTTTGGCTTAATTTAGGTATCCCCAAATGCCCAGAGCAAATATTAAGTCCTCTGAGGGCTATTGATGTGTACACGAATATGTATATGAAAGCCCTTTCACTTAGGCTTGAGGTGAGGAAAAACTAGCTCCCTTCCCCTCCCCCACTTCAGATAGGGAGGAAAGCATCACAATATTACAAAACCTTTCTGCAAGGAAATTCTCTTTTTGGGTCTCAGGATGAGTAATACTCTCTTTGAGCCCATATATTGCTTTGTTTTGCCTGGATGCACTTTCCTTGGATTGTATGACATTTATCATTTGTCCTAAATCAAAAAACAAAAATGAGTTCCCTTTTCACATCCTGTTCAGTAGTACTCAATTTTAGCATGATCAGGAGGCACATGTTTAGCTAGAAGGTACACTTAATAAGAGGTTTACCATTTTGCTCTATGCTACTATATGTAGTGTCTACCATCTAGGTTACAAAGCACAGTTTTGTTGGCAAAACTGGACATCTCAGACGGACAGTGGCTTTAGCTAAGTAGAAATAAGTCTGTTCTCCTCTGATTTTCTCACATCCTTAGGCTTCTTAATCCTTCCATAGTTTTCCCTTGCCTTTTTAAAAAAATTTCTACAGTGAATTTGGTCTCAGGGTACACAGACCTCCCTGAAATCATGAGCCAACATCTGCATGAAGGCTGGAGTGCCCAGGCCTTATTAAATTGTCCCAGTCAGAATTTGGATTTGTAACTTCAGTAGGCCCAGCCAGAGGACAAAATTAATTCTTATTAAGAGCTAGTTCTCTTTCAATTTAGTAAATGTTTCTTACCCTGGGTTCCCCAGCACTACTTAAAGAGCTATTTTTAAAAGATCATTTTAGCTTTGGAATAAAACTAGTACAACAATCCACTTACACAAATAGTATCTTTGTTTAAAACGAGAACATCACAGTGTGATTGAGCTATTGTTGGAACTGGTACGTCCCAATCTTTAGAGATGTCTCCCCTGAGCAGCACCAGCGCCTCCCCTCCGCAGTGCTCCTCCAACCTGGGCCAACAACGGCTGTCACAATACAGATTAACACGGCTCCCTAAGATGTCCTTGAACTACTTGCTGTTTAGAGTGTGTTATCACATGGCATGAGAATGTTGAAGAAGGGAAACACAGACTTTTAAAAATATGCCAGTATTTCCTGATTATCTTTTTTTTTTTTTTTTTAGGTCAAACCCTTCATTTTGACACTTAATGAATAAAATGCCCACATGGCAAGAAATGAGATAATGAATTGTAAAAGGACATAATCAGCAATGACTAAATAATTAAGGGAATTGAAATGCAGAGTCATTTGAGAATGCATTAATAATAACACTATTTGTTCCATATGCTGAAGAATTCTGTTTTTAGAAAATCAGTCAGTTGCTACACATGCTCTGTAGCAAAAATAAAAAAAAAATTAATGTTGACTAATAGGAACTGTAATTAGATGTTCTGCTTTTAAACAGCTGAATAAAAGATGAAATCATATAGAAAGTATATTTAGATACAAGTCAGAAAGTAAACTGATTATTATTCATAGTACTGTTAATAGGAACTATAATTTATGCATCTAGTGGGAATTGTGTTAGGCAATTAAGGTAGGGAGTCACACTTGACTTCCCTTTATACATTTACATTTATGTATTTTCCTGTATTATACGAGGGACTATCTTTCTCATCTTTCACTAGCTTAACCATTAAAGTCACATCTCAAGGTAGTGCATAGTGAGCATTTGGGCTTCTGGGGCTTGGAAGGTCTGCCCTCCAGAGGGTGCTGCGTCAGGATACTCCTTGGCCGGGGGGTACCACGCGCCTTTGTGAGGCACTGCCAGCGGAGGATTGTGACTTTCCAGCTTCTCTTAGTGTCTCACCTTCAGAGGTGTCTTCAGAGGTTACTAGGTGGAAAAGAGTAATACCTGACTTGGAAAGGCTACAGTGGGTAGCCGCTAAATAAAGAAAATAGGAGATAATGACGCCATGCCATCTCCGTAGACTAGCTCTAGCCGTGCACCTAAGCCAGTCATCAGGGGCAGCCACATTCACCAATCATTAGCATATCCCTTTAGCAGGATACAAGAATCATTCCTTTTCTTTTTCTTAAGGTGTGAAACAGAGCAATTCTGAGAGATCATGGTTAAAATGAACAAGTTTCTGATTTTGGATTTTCCATTAAAGTGATGTGCCTTGGGGCGCCTTGATGGCTTAAGCATCTGCCTTCATCTCAGGTTGTGATCCTGGGGTCCTGGGATCAAGCCCCCAATGAGGGCTGCCTGCTCAGTGGGGAGTCTCCTTTTCTCTCTGACTCATGCTCTTTCTCTCAAATAAATAAATAAAATCTTTTTTTTAAAAAAATGATGTACCTTTTTCACGGCACCTGGGTGGCTCAGTGGGTTAAGCCTCTGCCTTTGGCTCAGGTCATGATCCCAGGGTCCTGGGATTGAGCCCCGCATCGGACTCTCTGCTCAACAGGGAGCCTGCTTCCTCCTCTCTCTCTGTCTGCCTCTCTGCCTACTTGTGATCTCTGTCAAATAAATAAATAAAATCTTTAAAATAAATAAATAGATAGATAGATAGATAGATAAATGATGTGCCTTTTTGGAGAATAAAATAGCAGACAGGCGTGAAGATTTTAAGAAAACTCCTCAACCTCTCTGGCCATGTGTGTTTATATACATAGTCACCAGTGTGCACACAGGCTACAGCTGTCCTATGGGTTCATTCTTTTATTCATACAAAAACAAGACAAAACAAAAACAAAAAAACAGAAAATCTTGAACCATAAAGTGAGCAATTCCTTTTAACTATGGATGTGAGGTATATACATTGTTCTGCAGTATCTCAGCACAGCGATGACTCAGCCTTTACGAGCCATTCCTCCTGTCCTCTCCATTCATTATTGTGTCACTGTCCCCAGCACACATCAGGAGTCAGCTCTGAACTGTTGGGGAGAGAATCTCCTCAGCTCTGGGGGAGGCATGCTTTGCATTCTTAAGTTTCTGAACAACCTCACGTCTGTTTTTCCTTCTGTAGATTAGAAATAAGCTCTCTTGCTACTCCTTTGGGCAATATATGTTGATAGGACATATACCATGAGGGCTTTGCAGTATGGGTAATAGAACACATCTAGAACTCTGCATATCTGGGTTTGAATCTGATTTTGTGGCCCTAAGGAAATCCTTCTGTGGCTCAGTTTGTGTATCTATAAATCAGAGATAACTCTGTTTTCCTTGTCTGCTCTGCAAAGTAGTTATGTGGTTCTAATTTAAAAAAAAAAAAAAAAACACACATGTCAAAGTGCTTTGCAAACCATAAACCATGTTATAAATGTCAGGCTTGTTTTTGATTGTAGGGTTAATATTCTATATATATATTACCTTCCTTAGAATATAAAGCTCTAAAAATAGTAGCCTTATAAGGACCCTGAGCTATAACCATAAAATTTATAACCCACCATTGCTCTTGATATATAAGTAATTACTCAAAAACACACACTGTGGTAGGCAGAATAATAACCACCCCCCCCCCCCCCAAATGTCCATGTCCTACTCCCGAAAACATGTGACTATATCAGGTTATATGGCAAAGGGGAACTCAGGTTACAAATGGAATTAAGGCTGCTAATCAGCTGACCTTGAGATGTGGAGATTTTCCTATATTATCTGGTTGGGTCAAATGTAATCACTAAGGTCCTTCATGAGTAGAGGAGAGCGGCAGAAGAGATCAAAGTATGAACTGTCCTGGCTAGATTGGAAGATGGAGGAAGGGACCACAAGCCAAGGAACATGGGTCGTCTCTTAAAGCCAGAGCAGACAAGGAACAGTTTCTCCACCAGAGCTTCCAGAACACAACACAGCCCCGCTTGATTTTAGCCCATCTAGACTTGTAAGGTTCTGAACTGTGAGATCATAAATTTGTGTTGTTTTAAGCCACTAAATTTGAGATGATTTGTTTGTAGCAGTAACAGAAAACCAACACACACACACATACACACACATTCTGACTAAAGTCAGTAGATAAGATTATTGAGATACTAATTTAAAATGCCCCAAAGCCTCAAGTGCATAAGGCCACAATCTCCTGGAGGATTTCAAAGCCTAATACTTCTACTTGTGCCTCGTTTGCCCAGGTATTTGAGCTAATCCTCTGCTTTGCTTTAGCTTTATTTCCTGGCTTAAAGAAGCAGTAAGTTTATTGCTTTGTGCCCTGTGGGTATTCCATAAATGCTTGTTGACTGCCAGACAGTGTGTTGTAACTATTTCCTAGGTGAGGAAACAGGTGAGGTTAGAGAGACCAGGTGAGACTAGGACCAGCTCTAGGGTTGCATAGCAACCAGGAGGATGCTCGGCTGCCTTCAAGTAGTCTTCACCTGTAATCGCCCACGCTTGCAACTAAACATTATACTCCCCTTCAGATTTGCATCAGTGATAATGGACCATTTTGCTCACCTCAGGCTGTTTTACAAGTACCAGAATTCATTCAAGCCCCCAGCAGATCCTGAGTAAAAATCACTGGTCAATCAGGCTATGAGGGAATCTTCGAAATTCATGAGTTGACCTTATACATAGTTATTGAGCACTTATTGTATTCCAACACAGGTGATGGAGATGATAGATCCACTTCTGCAAAGATTTCATAAAACTGAATGTCCTTTGTCCCTTAAGTTGCCCAACAATACTTACCAAAGGTATCCTAAATGAGATGCTCTATTTAGCAGAAAATAATATGTTGGGTTTTTTTTAATGTATTACATGACCCCAAAGTAAGGAGTTAATGATGCCACATAACAGTGAATAAGAAACTTGCCCAAAACTCTGGGAGCATGTAAGTTAACAAATGTGTGCATAAATATGGTGCAGTGTGATCAGAGCCTTATCAGGAGACTTTGGGGGTTTTCTGTTTGTTTGCTCCTTTTGGAGGATTGGGTTTCTACCTTCACACCTTGGTACTAAGGGGCAGCAATCCCAGAACATCCTGCATGGCAGGAACTCAGTAACAGCCAAGTGGAGCAAAGATGAGCGGTGGCTTTGAAAAAAGATCTGGTTTTGAATCCCAGCTTTACCACTTACTAGCTGAGTGATTCTGGCTAAATCACTTAATCTCATTGAGCCTATTTTCTGCTTCTATTAAATGAAATCATAGGAGGATGAAATGAGATAATATATGTAAAGCCCCAGCTCGGGGCAGACCTGCTCCCCTTCTCACCTGCCTGAGCAGTAGCTGCATTAGGAGTGAGGGTTCCCCGCACTGAGGGCTTGTCCATGTGGCCAAGGACATACTTTGGAACCCCAAAGGCTTTCTGCCTTCCAGAAACTTCTTTCACATTCCAAAGAAAAAATTTAAAAATCACCAAGAAGCATTAATTCTACCCTTTAACTTCATTCGTCTGCTTTTCCTTTAAAACACACACAAGATCACTCCTTACCCTGTTCTCTCCCCTTTTATATGTAAATTCCAATGTTTGGATTTTAGTGCTATCCACTGCTATTCCAATGCTATCTATTGAATTCCCCTGGCCTGGGAATGAACCTGTGAGCTTAAAATGGAAACAGAAAAACTCCTCCCTTTTCTATAGCTGCTCCTTCACTGAGTAGTCATTAAGTAAATTCAGTGTTTTAATGCACTAAAACACATGATTGTTTAACAGAGTATATTATGGAAAATGGTGGCGTTAATAGTCTCGGCGGAGTTCTAGTTGGGGAAAAGTACATTACAGCATTGCCAAGGCAGGGGGCTGTTTTTGTACGTGACGATAAGTTACTGACATTGTACATCATTTTTATATCTTGTTGCTAGGCAACATTAAGAAGGTGGTTATTGCCAGTGTGTCTGTTTTTTTGTTTTAAAAAAAACGCCACTTCTTAATTCTGTTAAATTAGCCCTGTTATTGATTCTGTGCTCTTTCCTGAGTGTATTGATTGAGGTTCATCCATTAGCTTGGCGTGGGATGGAGGAGGGTTGGCGGATTTGCGTCTGTAACTTGAACATATACATCAGTACTAATCACTAGTTCTCTTGTTCGTCACTCTTTGTTTTCATACAGAGACAGGTAGAGTTTTGGTGTCCTGAGATGCGATATCCAGTGAACTAGAGTAAGATGTGGATGGAAACTGCTGGTGAATTAAATGCATGATTATACATTTTCTAGAATATATTTTTTGTAACCAGTGGTCTTGAGACCTCAGAATATTTCTTTGTTTTCTTTTTCCTCAAATGTGACTCGTGTTTTTCCTTCCCTCTTCACTTGTTTTGTTTCCTAATCTAGTGTTACATCAGTAGCCATACCCACAGTCACTTAAGAAAACTCAGAAGTGGTATTTAGAGAAGATGTAATGTGTGAGGAAATGTAATTTTTAAATTCACATGAAATCGAGTTCTTCTGGCCTCTGTTCCGCCCACTTCTCCCAGGTTCATAAGCCCTCATATTCACATACAGCTGCTTTGACTATCTCTACTTCACCCCATGCTGAGGGAGGGACTCCCCCTCCCAAAGGAATGGGACAGCCGAACACATGACACTGGACACAGGACAATTGAGCTCAACAGCAGTTTGTTAGTTTCAAGTACTCATAGCCCAGCAGATGAGGATGCAGGGCCACCTGGGACAATGCCCTGGGACAGAGTGAACCAGCAGGGGCAGTAAGAAGCAGGCTTCATAGTAACAAGGGGGTAGGTACAGTGTCCCCAGACTCCCACAGGGGTAAGATTGGCTTGTTTGGATAATTCTGCAGGCTGGCAGGGGACTAAATCCACTACTCAGGGATGAGCAGGAACTGCGCCTATTCCCCTTGATAAGAAGGGTTGTTTGGCTAGGGGACCTTAGCCACAGGGGCAGAGTACTTGGGGGATTTGTGGTTAGACCATATGAGGCCCCCCCCTGGTTTCGCCAGATGTCAAGGTCGCACATAATATATCTTAATTCTAGGCCTCACACACAGCAGCAGATGATTACATTGGGTCTTCTCAACGTCAGCATGGAAAAAAACAGGACCAAGGAGTAGAATTTGTAGTTTGGGGCCTATGAGGAAGGATCTGTCAGCTAAGGTATCAGAAAACTAATCATCTTTTTAGGAGCATGACATTTTCCCATCCTAGCAAGAATAGAAGCTGGGTATTTGATAAGGATTCATGCAGTAGGGTCATGGCTGGTCCAGAATCCTGAGACTGGAAATTCTATGATCTTACAGTACTTCAGGAACCAACCAACCATGTAGCAATCCAAAAACTAAGCCATTTTCTCTTACCTCTACTGTGTTCTGTCCCTTTCCACCCAGAATCCCAATTCCTCATTTCTAAGGTGACACCAACTAATCTGATCAACCAAATTTACATTCTTGGGTGATACGTTTCAGTTCATACACATGTCAGTAGTGGCCTTCTATCAGAATTCACTGACAAATGCAAGGAGGAGCCCTAGTGATGCCAATAATGTCACACAAAGCAAGGAACATTTAGGGGTTAGGCTAAGATTTACATCCCCTTCTCAGGCCTTCTCTAAACCTCAGTGGAGCTTTGAGGCCTTAAACATGGATCTAATAAACTCCTGAGGTCATGATCAAGTCCATGATCCATGATAAATTAGAAGATTTCCATGTACGACCCCATTTCAGTAGTATGTCTCTTCCTTCAGAAATGATGAAAAATACTGAAAAAAAACCACTCACATGTATTATACCATGGATTATAAGGGATACCCATGTAACTTATAGATTCAGCATTCAGCATTGAATGCTTACTATTTGCCAGGCTGCTGCTGGACCCCAGCCTACCAGTTTATTTCCCAGCAAAGACACATTAAGAATAATGCTTATGAATTTCTATCTGGAGCAAAGGTGGGGTGGGTGGAGACAGGTGTATGTGGGAGGCAATGGGATGTCTCCGAGACTAGCAGATCCACTCCAGGTTCCGAGACATTGGGGCTGTTCTGAGTTACTTGCTCTATCATTTGAGTTCAACTTGGATTGCCCCCATTAAGTCCGGAGTGACTCTCTAGAAGAAACATATAGGGAGTTAGATCCCCAGTGTACTGTGTTGACTCTGTCAAGGAGTACCCATCCTACTCCAGACACCGGAGGTCCCCATAGTGTCATCGTACATGTGCACTTACATTTGCTCCTGTGTTTGCCCCATCCCGGGAACGTGAACTCCATGAGGTTATCTCTTGTACCTTATTGCATCTTCTGTACACAGCACACCACTTCACATACAGTAGACAGAAAGAAGATCCATGAATGTTGACGGGAGTAATTAATGAATGAATGGAGCATTAATCTGATGCAGATGAATTCACAAGATGACCAGTGACAGAGCAGTCTGCAGAAACTGGGCTCCTCTTGAAACCAGGCTGTGGTTGACTATAACTATTCTCATTTTTTCCCTGCCATCTCTGTGAAGCATATTCTTTATTTTGTGCACATGTTTTCTTTTTTGGTCCAAGAATAACTTATCATTTGACAGTGATCTTTATGAATATTTGCAATTTAAACTGTTGGGTTTTGAAAGACATGCTGGTTATGTGTGTTGTCAAGAGACTTGCTTCTGTGAAAAGGGCAGGCGGATGTTACTTTGTTGTGTGTGTGTGCATGTATATGTAGAGAGGATATCCCATGCAGGCATTAATACATGTGAGAAAACGTTTCCTGCACTGAACAGTTTCCCTCCTGGAACTTACATTCTAAAGAAGCAACTGACATATACATAATTATGAGATTATAGGATAAGTGCATTATTATGAAGTCTGTATGAAGTGTCACGGGCCTGAAGAGGAGCAGAGATTTTCCTGCACAGAAAGTAATCAACTGGTGGGTTGGTATGGATCAGAAAAACCAAAGATCAGTTGCTGATTTAGAGGATGAGGATTGTCTCCTCAGGCACCAAATTATTATTTAGTAGATTGAAAAAAAGTTTTCAAAAGCTATTCCTCCCGCTTTCTCTGTGTTTGGTTTATTGGCTTGTGTGTCTCTCTGAACAACCTAAGATTAGAGAACATATCTGATTCCTCTTTCCCATCTCTGGCATAGTTGAATGATTATCATAATTCCAATGATGTAAAATCCTTCTAACTTTTAAAAATATTTTATTCTTTAAGTGAAATCCATATAAATAGAAGTGGATTTCTCTTATTATCAAGCAGATATATAATCGACATTTATTTTTAAAGTAACATTACACCTTTGAAACCAAGCATAGATTTTGGGGGTGGTGGGGGGAGATGGAATACATGGTTTCCCAGGTTCACTGAAACACCAGCTGGGTAATGACTTTCACACCAGTCATCACTGCTTATTATTTGCAGTCAATTACATTAAGGAAACTTTTAATATATCTATAGGAACAGGTTAATAACGCAGTTGGACCTCAGGTACACTTAACGAGAGCCGCCTTTTCTTTCTCTTCTTTATCCTGCAGTCATATGCTGAGCTCTTGAAGGTTTTTAATATTTTAACAAAATAAAAATCCATTAAAAATTTTCATGTATCTAGTACATCAAGTGAAATAACTAGCTACTGGATTTTAAATTCTGTTTTCAGTGAAAATGATTTTTAGAAGTCCTAAGACGTGAACTTCAACAGTTGACTACTCATACATGCATTATTCATTTTAAAAAATAATTTCCATAACTTTTTAAACTTAGTAATTACATGTTTTAATTATGTAATTACACATTCTAATTATGCAGTTAAATTCGATTACAGTAATTATGTAATTATATGATAATTGATACATAATACACATGTAAAAACCTGTATAAGCATGTATTTAACAAAGGAAATAGTTCTGAGGAAGATAGTTACGGTAAGAGTTGCAAAAGGATTGGCTTACAGAATTTGGCTAATTAATGACTTGAGATAATATAGAGATATGTCCTACGCTTATATAAAAGTAGTCATGCTATAGCATCTGTGTTCAGTTTCTACTTTTCTGGTCACAGGCAAAAAAACATGAACTGAAGAGCGGGGACTAGGGGTTGAGTGAAAACGGGAGATCCTATAACATGATAGGAAAGGAGCATCGTTGGTAAAAACTTTCTAACAAAGCAGGATCTGGATGGCTCTTCCATCCGGATTGGCCCTAAGGAAGGAAATAGAGGCCCTGTGTTTTGGTGACAGGAACTTTTTGTTGCCTGCCCCGAGTCCCCTGCTGGGTCAGTGGCTGCCTTACTCTGAGGGATCACTTCCACCTTTCCAGTTAGCGGTGCCAGTAGCTTCACTTTCCTGACTGTAAGTATTCACAATCACTAAAATCCTTGACATTGAAGAGCAAGTTCATGAAAACACGAGAAAATACCTGGTAGCTAGCTGGATGAAATTTAGAGAAATAAAAAGGTAGTCTATACAATTATAAGAAGTAATTGATGTTGCCATACTTTGAAATTTCTGAAAAGTTTCTCAAAATTGTTTAGCTGATTTTGCTGAAAGAAACCCTGCTAGGAGCTTACAGAAAGGATTACGTGTATAAAGTCCAAACTGTATAGATTTGCAAGGAAATGGGAAATTTATTAGTTGTGCATTTCTTCACAGAAATGTAAAGAAATTTCTAGAGGTAAAGAAGAAAGAGGTAAAGAAGAAATTTCTAGAGGTAAAATTGACATACAATGAATTGCATATATTTAGAATGGCAGTTTGATAAGTTTTCACATAAGTGCATGAAGAGAAGCTCAAGACACCTGTAAAAACATCACCACAATCAATATAATGAGCATGTCCATCACACCTCAAAGTTTTCTCAGACTCCTTTGTCACTCATCCCTTACTCTTGAATGTCCCCCCTATCCCCAGGCCACCCCTCATCTGCTTTCTGTCATCATAGGGAAGTTTGTATTTTTTTTACACTTTTATATAAATGGAATCATATATGTACTCTTTCTTGCCTTCTTTCAGTCCACATAGTTATTTTGAGATTCATCCATATTTCATGCTCATTCTTTTTTTTTTTTTTTTTAAAGATCCCATTTATCTACTTGACACTTGCTGATAATCAACTGTCCATATATGTGTGATCTGTCTCTGGATTCTTTATTTTGACACAGAGAGATCACAAGTAGGCAGAGAGAGAGAGGAGGAAGCAGGCTCCCTGCCGAGCAGAGAGCCCGATGCGGGACTTGATCCCAGGACCCTGAGATCATGACCTGAGCCGAAGGCAGCGGCCCAACCCACTGGGCCACCCAGGCGCCCCCTCATTCTTTTTTATGGTTAAGTAGTAACCCACTGTATGGCTGTCCCACCACTTGTTTATCCATTCACTTTCACAGGACATTTAATTTGTTTCCATTTCTTGGCTAGCACAAATAAGTCTGTTACAAATATCTGTGCACATGTTTAGAACATACAAAAAGCCTTTGTGTGAAATTATGCTTTCTTTTCTGGAATAAATACATACCAGTGGAATGTTTGAATCAAATGATAGAAGTATGTTTAAAAAAAAAAACAAAAAAAAAAACCACCAAACTGTTCTCCAAAGTGCTTACACCATTTTTCATCTCCACCAGCCATATATAAGAATTGTGGTGCCTCTACATCCTTGCAAATACCTGGTCTTTTTAATTTTAAACATTCTAATGTGTGTATTAGTATTTCATCATGGTTTTCATTTGTGTTGCCTGAATGACTGTCTCAAGTTTCTCTTCACACACTTATTTTTCATCCATACATCTTCTTTGCTGAAGTATCCAAAACTTTTGTCCTTTTTTATTGTTTCATTATTGAGTTTTGAAATTTCTTTATATAAATTTTCTATACAAATCCTTTATATACTTTGCAGATACATCCTTTGCAAATATTTTCTGTTAGTATAGGGCTTGTCTTCACGTTCTCTTTAACAGTGTCTTTCAAAGATGACACTGTTAGATTTTTTGAAAATTAATTCTGATGAACTCTAATTTATTGGTTTTCTTTATGAATCATGTTTTAGTATCATAACTACCATATCTTTCCCTAATCTAAGATCACAAAGACTCTTTGCTAATATTTTTAACTTTTGCTATTTGAGATTTTACATTTGGGTTTAAGAGCCACTTTAAAGTGTAGATGGATGAAAGTTCACTTTTTGTACATGGCTATCCAATTGTTCCAATGCAGATGGTTGAAAAACCCTATCCTTTCTCTGTCGAATTGCCTTTGCACTTTTGCTGATAATCAACTGTCCATATATGTGTGATCTGTCTCTGGATTCTTTTTTTGTCCATATATATCAGTCTTTACACCAATATCACACTCTTTTGGTCACTGTGGCTCTATAATAAGATTTACTAGCAGGTAGTGTTAGTTCTCCAATTTCATTCTTGCTTTTTCTAGGTTGTTTTGGTTATTTTTTCACCTTTGCATTTCCACGTGAATTTTAGAATCAGCTCATCAATTTCTACAAAAAAAAGTGCATTCTGGGATATTTATTGGGATTGTATTGAATCTACAGGTCAATCTGGAAAGAATCTTAACAGTATTGATTCTTCCAAGCCACGAACACAGTATATATCTCCATTCATTTAAATCTCATCTAATTTCTCCCTTCGATGTTTAGAATTTTTAGTGTACAGGGCATGAACTTCTTTTCTCAGATTTATCCCTAAGTATTTCATATTTCTTATACTACTGTACATGATATTTATTTTTAATTTCAATTTATATTTATTAGTTGCTAGCATATAGGTATATAATTAGTCTCTCTTGATCTTACCTCCTGAAGTATTGTGAAACTAACTCATTAATTTTGGTAGCTTTTTTGTAGATTCCATTAGATTTTCTATAAAAACCATCATGTCGTAGTATTGCTGTTTAAGATTGCGTTGTGACTGATTTTCTTCCTACTTATTCTGTCAATTACTAAGGGAGGGATATTGAAATCTGAAGATAATTATCGGTTTGTCTATCTCTCCTGACGGTTGTACTTCACAGATTTTGAAGCTCTGTATAGGAAGTATAGGCATTTAGACTGTAATGTCCTATTGATGGATTGATTCCTTGAACATGATATAATCTCTTTAACCCTGGTTACACTGAGATATGCTTTGATATTAATATAGCAGTTCTCACCATTTTTTATTCATGTGAGTATGTAATTTTTATTTCTTTTTTGTTTTAACTCTTTTTTTGTATTTTAGGTGTGGTTTTTATAAGCAGCATGTAACTGGGTCATGACTTTTTATGCAGTGTCGTGATTTTTGTCTTTTAATTGGGATTTGAAAATGTTTGCATTTAATGTGACATTTAATATCTTAACATTTAATATGTTAAGATTAGTTCTGTTGTCCTGCTACTTTCTAGTCCTCCTATATTTTCTTTGTTTCTCTTCTCTCCTTTTCTGTCTTCTTTTGTATTGAGTTGTTTCATTATTCTACCTTATTTACTTGTTGGCTTAGTAACTATAACTGTTTTGTTCTCTCAGTGGTTACTTTAGGGTTTACAATAGACACCTCTAACTTACTGCAATCTGCTTTCCAGCAACATTATCCCATTATCCCATACAGTCCAAGACCTTTGCAACAGGATCCTTTCGTTTTCCCCTCCTAGCCACCTGTATGCTATTTTTGGCATATATAGTTACTTCTTTATGTTATAAACTCCTCATAAACTAATATTGTTGTTTAAATAGACAATTATATTTTAAATGCATTTAAATAATTAAATATATTTTTCTATCTCTTTGCTTACCTTTTCCAGTTCTCTTTGCTCCTTTGAATATATCTACATTTCCATCTGTGAGCATTTTCCTCTGCCTGAAAGACTTCCTTTAACATTCTTATAGTGCAGATCTTCTGATAATGAATGTCAGCATTTGTGTATTTGAAAATGTCATTATTTTACCTTAGTTTTTTTTTACAGATATTTTTGCTTGTTATGTATCACTGGGCTGGTTGTTTATTTTCTTTCCATATTTTAAAGATGTTACTCTACTGTCTTTGCACTTACATTGTTTCCAATAGGAAATTTGTTGTAATCTTTATCTTCATTTCATTTTACTTTTGTCTGCTTTTAGTTTTTTCTCTTTGTTGCTGATTTTGAGCTATTCATTATACTGTATCTTCTTATAGCTTCCTTCATGGTTCTCATGTGTAGAGTTCATTGAGTTTCCTGAATCTACAGGTTTGTAATTTTTATCCAGTTTGAATTTTTTTCTTTTATTATTTCTTCAGACATTTTTCCCACTGCCCTGTTCTCCTTTAGAGACTCAAATTTCATGTACATTAGAAGACACATTAAGTTATCATACAGTTCAATGATACTCTTGGGTGTTTATTTTTTTAAACTATTTTTTCCCTCTGTATTTTATTTTGTGTGGTTTCTATTCTAGTTCATTAGTCTGTTCCTCTATAATCTCTATTCTGCCATCAATTGCATTCAGTGTATATTATTATCTCATACATTGTAGTTTTCATGTCTAGAAATTTGATTTGGGTCATCCATGTATCTTCTATGTCTCTCATCTTTTTGGACATATAAATTACAACTATAACAATTGTTTAATTTATCCTTATATATTTATTTTAACATCTGTGTCAGTTCCAAGTTGGTTTTTATTGATTGTTCTGTTCACTGTGGGTTGCATCTTCTTGCTTCTTTAGGTCTGGTAATATTTGTTACATTGTCAGATGGTGAGAATTCTGCCTTCTTATATTTCTATAAATATTGAGCCTTGTTTTGGGGTACATTTAAGTTGCTTGGGAGCAACTTGATCATTTAGGGTCTTATTTAACAATCTGTTAGGCCAGAAAAGAGCAGCATTTAGTCTTCTGCCCACTACTAAGGCAAGGTTTTTTCAAGTTCTCTACCCAATGTCCCATCATTTATGAGGTTTTCTACTCTAGCTAGTGAAAACAATTACTGTTTCAGGCCTTGGGTGAGCACCTGATGTCTTCTTTCTAATCTAATCCTTTCAGATGATTCTTTCCCTAGCCCCAGTTTGTTTTCTCCTTGTGCTACTCACGACCCTATTGAATACGCAAAGGGACCATCTGCAGATCTCCAGGATTCTCTCTGTGCAGGAATCTCTTTGGCATTTTGTTCTGCAAACTCTAGTCAACTTGATCTTCCAGACTCATCTCAGTGTCCACTGGGCTCTACCTGGATTCCCTTTCTACCACAGCCTGGCAACTCTTAATGCAGTAAGCTGGGACGATAGTGTAGTTTGCCTCATTAGTTTTCCATCTCCCAAGAATCAGTGTCATTAGTTGCATAACATGTGTCTTGGAAACTTCTGTTTCATATATTTATCCCAAATAGGAGACTTTTTGAATTAAAATATATCATGTTGGTTTTTGTTCCTTCTTTTTTAAAGTGTAGTTGACACACAGTGTTGTATTAGCTTTAGGTGTACAACATAGTGATTTGACAGTCTGTAAATTCTACTATGCCTACCACAAGTATAGCTACCATCTGTCACCATATGATGCTATTACAGTACCATCAAACTATATTCCTTATGCTTTTATCCCTGTGACACCATGACATTCATTCCATAGCTAGAAGCCTACAGCTTCCTGAAGAGGAGAAAGACATTATGACACAATATTAAGCTGCAGAATTTTAAGTCAAATAATGTGATTGTGAGCACAGTGGGTTTATATATATCAGTTGCATTGGGTACTGCAGTAGGATATTCAATATAGTTAGGTGGGAAAATTTGCAGTTATTTTCCCAACATTGAAAATTTTGGCAGGTTTGCTTAGATCATAAAATACAGAGAGTCTCCATTCTGAGAGTGTCACACTTAAAAGTTCTGATTTTCTGAATAGGTTTTCACTGTAGTTAAGAATCTAACAAGAAAAAGTAGGATGATTTGATGTTAAGAGGACTTCAGACTTCTTTATTTTTGAAGGTTGACATTAACTAAAACAGTAGATACAAAACAATTCTCTAAATTGTCTCTATCATATATTCTTTACCCAATTTTTAAAAACAAGTGCTCTTTCTGGATTAATTTTCTAAAACATGCTTCTTGATTTTACACTTTTTCAAAAACCTTGTTTGTAAGGGGCAAAACATAAACAAATTAACAGAACTCCATGAGGTACATGCTAAATGAGGTACAGCACTACCTAGACATAGAGGAAGATAATGTTTTTACTGCCTGAAGGAAGGAAGAAGAATTTACTAGATGGACAAGATAGGAGATGTGCCATAAGTGAAGGAAAGAGAACTGTCAAACTATTTAAGAAGGAGTAAAAGTTGGTGGAAAATGGGGGAGGGGGCTGTGTAGTGAGACCCTAGAAGCTAAGCAAAGATACACGACAAGGACAGAGGTCCTAGGTTTCCTGTGATCATCCTGCTTTATGTCTATTATCATAGCACCCTCTTCTGATGAACATATTAGCACTTCAAAAAATATACCTTTATAGACAATAAAATATGTAGTCAGCTTGGAAAGATTTTATTCTGGAGAGTGACATCACCAGGTTTGTATTTTTGAATGGTTAATCTGGTTCCCTCCAATACAGTAATACATGGCATAGAATTTGTTCATCTGCCATAAACAAATAGAAAACAGCACAAAATATGTAAAAGACTATTTTCAGACATGGGGAAATAGTCCATCAGAATGGTGAGTTTATGAGAAAGAAAATAAATTAGGTGACTACTGCATATTCCCTTCAGATTTATACGCAAAGGTGCTTTCCAGACTGCAGTGAAGACAGGTAGATTCAGGCAGAACATACAGTCTCACTGAGATGAAGGTAAAGAGAGGCCTAGGGAGCTCGATTTTGCAAGGCAGAATACAAAAGTGGAGGCATTCAGAGAAAGAGTTCCAGGAATCTGCAGAGGGAGCCCCTTGAGTCTTTGGCTGAATACTAATCCTTGCATACATAATGTGAAAACTCCACAAGGCCATGCAAATAAAAATTTCCATGGAGCTATAAACTGAACAATTCCCAGAGCTCTCATAGGGCAGAGGTACATTTGAATTCTCACAAGCCATAATGGAGAAATCTCATTAAAAAACCAGAACACTATGTAGAGTCACCAGAAAAGTCATCCCTTAGTAGTAAGGCTAAAATATCTCCAGAGTAAAGACTTTTTTGGACCCACCCTAATAAACTTTAAAATTAAGCCTTGGAAGGATAAAGCTGATCCACAGATAACAAATTTCATCTTTGAAGAAAGAAAAACACATTTCCAATACCCACCTGTTAGAAAGGCTGTCATCAAAGAAACAAGAAATAACAAGTGTTGACAAAGATGTAGAGAAAAGGAAACATTTGTACACTGTTGGTGGGAATGTGAATTGATGCAGCCACCTGGAAAACAGTATGGAGGTTCCTCAAAAAATTAAAAATAAAACTACCATGTGGTCCAGCAATTCTACTTCTGAGTATTTATTCAAAAGAAGACATCAACTCAGAAAGATAGATGTACCCCCATGTTCATTACAGTATTATTTATAATAGCCAAGTTGTGGAAACAACCTAAATCTCCTTTGACAGATGAATCGATAAAGAATACACACACATACAGACACACACACACGTACACATACCTATACACATAATGGAATATTACTCACCTGTAAATAAAGGATTAAATTTTGCCATTTGCAACAACATGGATGGACCTTCAGGGCATTATGCTAAGTGAAATAAGTCAGACTGAGAGGGACAAATATTGTATGAGCTCACTTATATGTGGAATTTTAGAAACAAAACCAGGAAACAAGCTCATAGATACAGGGAACAGGTTGGTGGTTGCCAGAGATGAGATGGGAGTTGGTGAAATGGTTGAAGGGAGTCAAAAGATACAAAATTCCAGTTATAAAATAAGTAAGTCATGTGGATGTAATGTACAGCCTGGTGACTACAGTTAATAGTGCTGTATTGCATACTTAAGATTTACTCTCTTCACAACTTTTTAAAGTTCTGATCACAAAAAATTCTTTACTTATGGTGACTGATATTGACTGGACTTGTGGTGATCATTTTGCAATATATACACATAACAAGGCATTATGTTGTATACCTGAAACTAATATAATATTATATGTTAACTATACCTCAATTAAAAAATTTGAAAAATAATTACCAATATAACATTCACATAGTTATGCATCTTAATACAAAGACATAAAAAAGAAACAGCAAAATGTAAAAAACAATCTTACTGATTTGCATCACAATATCTGGGTATTTATCATATGTGTACTTGCCGTTACAAAAGGAGAGGAGAAAGAAAGGGGCAGAAAAAAATATTTTGAAGAAATAGCAGCTGAAAGTCTCATAGTTTCTTAAAGATTTATTTATTTGAGAGAGAGAGTGTGGGCATGTGAGTGGCGGGAGGGGCAGAGGGATAGACTGAGCTGCCCAGGCGCCCCATGAAAGTCTTTCCTGTTTGACGAAAACTATAAACCACAGATCTAGGAAGTTCAACAAATCCCAAGTAGGATAAATACAAAGAACATAACATCAAAGCAGATTATACTCAAAATGCTAAAAATTAGTAATAACAAAGAAAACAGTAAGGCAACTAGAAAGAATAAAAGGAACACTATACACAGGGGAACAAACATAAAAGCATAACAACCTTATTGTCAGTAACAGTATAAACAAAAACACAGTGGAACAACATTTTTAAAGCATTGAAAGAAAAAACATGCCAACTCAGAAATTAATATCCAATGAAAATATCTCAAAAACAAATGCAGGGTAGAGCTTTTCAAATAAAAGATGAGATAATTCATTTCCAACAGATTGGACAAATATTAAAGAGTTTTTCATACTTAAAAAAATAATGTCAGATGGAAACATGGCGCTACATAAAAGAATGAAAACCTCCAGGAATGGTAGAAATACTAGTAAATATAAAATATTTTTCTAATTTAATCTGATTTTAAAGATAACTGGCAATCTAATACAAAATGACAGGGGTGCCTGGGTGGCTCTGTCGGTTAAGCATCTGCCTTCAGTTCAGGTTATGATCCCAGGGTTCTGGAATCCAGCCCTGCGGTGGGCTCCCTGCTCTGCCCCTCCTCCCATTTACACACGCACACGTGCACACTTTCTCTCTCTTTCTCTCAAATAAATAAACTTTTAAAAATAAAATTAAATAAATAAAGGAAAAAGACAACAATTTATTGAAGTGTTCCTAACACATGTAAAAGACTAAATGACAATAATAGTACAACAGACTGATGGGGGGAGTAGAGGTTACTGCTGCAAAGATCTTACATCAGAAGTAGAGTGATATATTACTTTATGACACACCATGATAATAATGTATATTGTAAACTAAAGAGCAGCTACTTAGAAATTAAATGGTGATATAGCAAATAAGCCAATAATGGAGGGAAAAAAATGCAAGAAAGATTGAATTAATGCAAAGGAAGGTGGGAAAAGAGAACGAAAGGAACAAAGAATGGACAGGGACATAAAGAACAACTATCAAGATGATATATTTAAACCAAAGACTAATGAAATATATAGTTAATGTTAAACTGATGTGATTTTATAATTATATTATGAAATGCTACAAACACCCTAATTAGAAGGCTGAGATTGTTAGGATATAGTAAAAGTAGAAAGGAACCGTATGCTGTCTAAATGCTTTATATTTAGAGAGATAGGCAAAGTAAAAGGATGAAAAATTTATGCAAATATTAATCTAAAGAAAGTTTGAGAGGCTACGTTAATATCAGCCCAAGTAGAATTCAGGACGAATATATTGCCAGAAATGTAGTGGTATGTTTTAAAGTGATTAAAAAAGTGGTATGTTTTAAAGTGATTAAAAAAGCAAGTGATCAGAAGTACAGAGCAATCTTGTATATATATGCTGTTCACAACAGCATCAAAATCACAAAGTACTTACTGATAAAATTGCAAGAATTATACTCTGAATGCTATAAAAGGATTACTGAGGGAAATTAAAGAACAGCTAAATAAATGGAGAGCTAAACTGTAACGTTTTGCTGTCGTGTCAGCGAAACAGACACTAACACAGAGATAGAAACACAAGTATAATAGAGTCTAGTGAAAGACCCATGTATATTGTCAGTTCTCATTATTCATGGTAGTTAGGTTCTATAAAGCTGCCATGAATATGGAATTTGCAAATAATTGAACCTCAGGGAAATACAGTGTTAAGTTCCTGCAAGCCTCTCCGGTCATAAGACTTTCATCAACTCATCAATACATAACCTTGTTTTTGTGTGTGTTTTTGTTTAAAGACACCTTATTTAATAATGAACTCGTGGCCAGCACTCCAACTCCAGACTGAATGAAGCTTATTTAACACACATATCTTCTCTGGAAGGCACATCACAGCTTTCTTGCACCTAGGAACATTAGACAGCACTTCAGCTCTACACTTGGGGCTATTTAAAACAGTGAAACCACCAACAAGTAAAAAAGCACAAAATTACAAAAAATTTGGTGCTAAACATACCACAAAAAGGTCATTTGTTTGTAGTATAAGAGCTGAAAGACGGCAAAGCCTTTATTGGACCTTAGCTGGGAACATGAACATTGCACAATTCTGGGACAAGTACAATGATGTTCTGAATTATAATAAGGAATATATATATATATACATATATATATATTGGTCTTCATCCCAGTTCCTGGCACAAAGCTCCTAAAACCTTGGAATTTCCTAAGTGATCAGAGAGGTACAGGTTTCTTTTGTTATTCATTATAAATCTCAGCCACATCTAGGCTTGTTAATGAGGTGATTTGGGGAAAGTCTCTAGATTATGGAAGGATGAAGGCTATTTGCCAGGAAAACCAACCTTGTGTTTAGAGGGTTGGAACTTTCAACCTTACCTCCTGACTACCAGGGAGGGGAGAGGGGTTGAAGATTGAAGTGATCACCAGTGGCCAATGATTTAATCAATTGTGCCTACGTAATGAAACCTCCATAAAAACCCAAAGGGATGGGGTTCAGAGAGCTTCCAGCTTGGTGAATTAGAACTCATCCTCGTGCTGGGAGAGTATCGCACCCCAAATCCATGGGGACAGAAGCTTCTGTGCTCAGGATCTAATGAACATGAGATCTAATACATCTAATGTATCTCTTCACCCTGCTGTTCATTCATGGATATATGTTTTCCTTTATCTTGGGTCAGTACGTACCTAAGGGTAGAGTTGTTGGATTGTGTGTTGATCGTAGTTTCTGACTTGGCACTATTCACATTTTGCACCAGATAATTCTATTTTGTGAGGGATTGTGCATTGGAGGATAAGTTCAGCAGCACCCCTGTCCTCTACCCCCTAGGGACCAGTAACATCCTCTTAATTGTGTCAACCAAAAAATGTCTCCAGACATTGTCCCTGGTTGAGAACCACTGTAGAATCTGGTAGCCACTTAGTGGGGATTGATAAAAAAAAAAAAAATTGTAAGACCAAACAGTGCTCAGTAAAGGAAATATTTTATCCTCAGACACATGAATATATCCCATAGTTCTTTACCAGGGAGAGGCAAATCTTAGGTCTCTCACTCATTCACAGAAGATGCTGTTTAGGGCATTTCATTCAAAAATTCCAAAGCATTAGTCCCATTGTGTTTAGATATTGAAAACCACATGGTGTTTTTATTAAATTTTCAGTAGTTTCATTATGTGTGTTCCTGGTAGACCCCCTAGTCACGCAGGTGCCTGTTCTTGGTCATGTTGCAGGCTGTTCTCGTGGCACTTCATTTACCGTCTAGGCTTTCAGACAGTTTAAGACTCTGATGTTGCTGTCCCATTTCTTCCCTTATCTGTGCTGCATACACATTTTGGACAAGAAACATTAGCTTGCAGTATTTCCTAAAGCAGGTTGGTAAATGCTTGAGTAGTCACTTTGTTGGAAGAATTTATCCCAGGCCAGAGAGTTTCACATAGAAATGTACGTATTTTCTGATGAGCCATCACTTCGCATTTATTTTTGCAGGAGCTGCCACCCAGAATCTAATTTTAGGTATCGTCACTAGCGTCCATGCCTGTGTAATTTTGACTGGATCTACATTCCTTTCATTGTTGAAATTAGTTGAATGATTCTGTAATTTGCTTTAAAATGCAAAGAAGATAATTTTGTAGCTATATTTTAATTTGCAGAGCTTGTGTTTCTGCCACTGATGTTTCTTTTTCCTGACAAGACTTCAAAAAGTGTGGGAAGGACTCAGCACTGTAACTTAGCCATGGGAGCAACCCGATCTGTGAGCAATCCCTCTCCAAGCTTCCCCTGCATGACCTATTCTCAGCACCCATGGTCAACATTTCCAAAGGAAAGTCTCTCCTAAAGTGGGAGGCAAGACGAGGCATGGCTGTAGTCCATTGCCTGTTAATCTTGCTGGTATCCAGAGAGGCCTGATGGGAGTTCTGAGAGCCAGATTGTCATTCTGGTCACATACACATGGTTATGAGGGTCCCTAGGAAAGGAAATGCCCATGGTCTGAGTCCTCAGCAATGATGAGAAGTGTCATACCAACTCTAGGAGGCATTTTGCAGATGAGGGAATGGACTCAGAGAATGGCTAGCTCTAGATCACAGAGCTGCTACCTAACCCAGCAAAGTCAAAACCAAGCCTCTAAGTAAAATCCAGGGTTTTTTTTTTAATTTTTTTATTTGTTTTGGGGTTTTTTTTTAATCGTTGTTTTTTTTCACTCTGCCAAAACTATCTCCATCGAAATTTGAAGCCCAGCCTAATGATCTCTAATCAAAAACATTTAGCCTTTTAGAACAGCAGCCCCGATCAGAGCTCTCCAGGATATACTTCATGGGGAACTGATTATTTGTTGGCTAGATGTGTTCCCAAGACAGAAATTTATGACCTGTCTGCAAGGGGTGAGGAGAGGGCAGGAGATGGTTGGGGGAAGTATATTGCCTTGAAGCCCTATAAACTAAAGAGCCAAACTGTGAGGTTTTCTTAGCAAAGTACACCACTTTATGGTGCATGAGTGCAGGTGTGGTACCCAATAACAATGTGGGAGTTGCAGCTATCCAGAGAATGTAGTCTCTAGAGAATACCCAGATTATCACTTCTGTGGGCTTTCTACCCTCTGTGCTTTAGCCTGGCACTCACTGGCCTCTGATTTAAAGGGTTGAGTTTGCAGGCAGTTTGCTAATTACGACCCAACGAGGCACTTCTGGCTTTGGTCGAAGTGAGTGGATGTGAGCCAGCATGCAGCCGTGGCCTCCTATTGCCATCTGTGATTTAGAGCAAAATCTTTGAGAGAAGTATAACTGCCTGAATTACTGCTCTTTTATATGTTTTTAAATGAGAATGTAAAGGCCAAGGGCATTTTTTCCCATTTAATACTATTAAATCCATCATTAAATCTCTCGCTGAACACTGGCTGATTTTAATGATGCCCTCCAGTCCTGATCCTGATGCTTGACTGTGTTAATATTGTTGTATATATAGATACAATAAATAATGCTTAGCTAAGATGGTATGAGAAGCACTGCTATGTGTATCAATAAAAATAGTCGTGCTAATGAGACCAAGTGTCAGGAACAGATGGTGTGGTGGGAATCCAGCCACTGGCGCTTAAAGTACAGTAAAGGACAAAGCTCCATGGCACATTGAATCTGTCACTAAAACCTGCCCGAATCCTCTAAATATTTTACAGCAACTTGGCATAAAAGGATTAATTTGAAGTTATCGTTTCTATTTTTACTATCTTACTTTATAGTACCATGACATAAAAACCACAAATGCTTTCCAGGGTCAATTCTATTTACTGACTCCCATACCCCTGGCTCCTGGGCAGTCCGAGATACTTACCTGCCTGACTGCCTTACTATGTTGTTGAGTGACACTCACCTTTTTGTCGTATAAGACCAAGCAACAGAAGGTAGGAGCTCTTGATTTTCATTTGTAAACATCTGTCATTCTGAGGATGACACATTATTTTTGACCCGGTTATCCAATATTACATCCCTCACTTTCTGACAGCTTTGATTTTTGTAGCCACCACTCATATCTAAGGTCTTATGAGGAACTAGTGGGCCGGTGTGGTTTGGGGGCTAACATTTCATTTGAGCCTCCCATCGACCCCATGAGTCAAGTACTATTCTCATTCGCCACTTAGAGATTAGGAAATGGGACCCGGAGTTGAAATAACCTTCCAAAGGGCATAGGGCAGAAGTTGGCAGAGCTGGGGCTCAGACTCCACAGTCAGATTATAGAACCCAGCCTCTCGACCTCTGTGCTGTCCTTCTGCCTAACACAGCAGACATTGTGGGGTGAGTATAAAGTTTCAGAGCAGGCTCAGAATGGGTCCTCACCAAATACATGTGGAGTGGAGCACAGAGAAATATGTACATGGTGCGTACGGCACTAGGTGAACTCAAGTTCTTAAATAACTCCTTGAAAGTTTATACTGACTCCAACTCCCTGAATTTCTGGAGTGTGTGGAAATGCAAGTTTTCTAAAGACTAGAAGAAGATACAATAGAGAAACCTTTCATCTATGATATTTTTTAGAACTTTTATTTTAAGTCTCTACCAGAAACCTGAAGTGAAATAAAATGTCCCTCTTTTATTGCCTTTATAGAACTTCTGATAAGATTCTGCTATAAAGAGAGAAAAGGAATAAGGGGAGAGTAAAGTTTTATTCTTTTTAAGCTAGTCTTCCTATCTTTAGAAGTCGTAACCTTTACAGGTAATTGTGAGAGATTTGGATATAATTTTTGAGCTAGCACTGTCCTTTTAAAAGAGGGGAGAATCCACCTCTGTGCTATTATTTTAGATTTAGAAATGGCCGCTTAATGTGAGTGTGGCACTAAGCTGGTGATATATATAATTTCATTACTCACAGACTCCATTCCTGTATTTCTCCATTCTCTGTTTTATTCTCTTCCTGTTAATACAGGTCCACAAAGATTAGAACTTAGAATGACTTAGCCAGGGTATGATTAGGAACAGACAAACCAGTCCAGGCTGACCCGAAGTAACTCTGACTCATTCTTCTGCCTCATCCTACCTCCGTGTCCTCTTGGCAGCCAGGACACAAGTAGGGAGGCAAAAGGAGAGAAAGTGAATAAAACCTCAAAGGGTTCCAACATCTCCTCTGTGCATAAACACTAAACAAGATTCGAACAGTTTAGGAAACTAGTTAGAATTTCCTCAGCAGGTCATTTCGGAGGAGTGAAGAATCGTGCAAGGAATTGTGCAAAAGAGCACTGAGAACACATTCACAGGAAAACTAACACAGCCATCTTATTGGGTCATTATGAATTTTTAAACTCTAATAACTTAGGATGAACTCATGATAGAAGCAGCTTCTGAAGGTAATTGAAAAGATATGGACTAAATTTTAGGGCAGTACCATTATATTTCATATATTCTTCAGATCCTGAGATAAAAAGTGGCTCAAAAAATCAAAGTACTCACATTCAGTAAAAAAAAAAAAATTGCTCTTGTATTTGGTTCCAAGTATGTATAGCGCTTGTTCCCCTTGTGCCAATAACCTAGGATTTTAAATTTGAGAAGCTGAGTATCTTAATATTGCACAAAGCAGTATATTTTTCTAGTATGCGAATAGAGAGTATGTACTAGCACACGCAGTTTTGTTTGCCAGCCCATCTGTCTTTGGTCTTTCCTTTGCTCAGAGTCTGTTCCTGGCCCCTGTAGACATGGAAATCTCAGGCCTTGCGCCTATCATCTCTATTCTCTGGGCGTTTGGTGTGACCCCAAATTTGGAGTGTGCGGAGGTTTGACAGAGTATTACTACTAACACACACACACACACTCTGTGAGAGATCTCACACACTGTGTGAGAGATCTCAGACCCTCTGGAGACCTTCTGTGCTGGAGACCGCATTTCCCCCCCAAGACTCACTTCTAGGCAGAGAAGTATCCAAGACGACAAAGTTCTGGAAAGTCTGGGCTGTGTGGGCCTGGTTGTGATCAGTAGGTATTGCCTCCAGATTCTCAGGACTACCTCAGTTTCCCTGGGGGGCCTGGACTTAAATAAACCCCTTGCTAATCATTCAGGCCAGAGCAACGGGTGAAATAAATCCATATTTTCAGCAAGGCATCTGTGGAGGCTCCTTTGAGTGTTTTCTTTGAGGACTATTGGGAAGTGCCTGGTTATACCTAAAAAGCACACTTTCAATCAAAGTTAACATAGCTCCCAGAAGGGCTTGCGATGGATGGGATTGATGAAGTACAGTATCTGTGCTTAGCACCTTTAAGTGCTCGAGGGAGTGTTGATTTGCTGCCCTGAAGACCCTCTTGAATGACTTTCCCTTTCCATGAGGGCCCATCTGGTCCTATCAGAGCAAGAATACGGTATCTTAGGAAAGAACCTTGTTTTATACCTTCAGGGTGGTCTTTTAACCATGCTTTCCTTTTCTGGAAATTTCTGAAAATGGCACCCTCCATATCACAAACCATGTCTGGGTTCTCGAAGACAGTCAGGCCAACTGACTTATTACAGAAATGTTTGGTGGAGAAAAGAACACGTATTTTGTCGGTGACCAAGCTTGACTTAGTCCTTAGGACAGCATGAGGTTGCAGTGAACCCTCTCAGGCTGCTCCGGCGTTTGCTGTTGTGTGGTGTCATTGGCTGGTAGATGTCAACCACCCTTGAGAGAGAGGCCTGAGTTACACATGCTGAGATGGGGTGGGCTCTGTCCACTGTAGGGCAGGAGAAGAGCTGCTGGCACAAAAACTGCAGTTTTTATCTGTACCCTCACCTTGTGTATCGTCTACCCAGAGTCCCCGGACAGTGACAGCACACGAGCCCCCGGAGCACACAGAACCCCCTTGGTCTGCCACCACTTTTCAGAATCTCCACAGTTAGGTTCCAGGGCAGAGGGAATTTCTCTCCCTCAAATCTGGAAGGGGACATTAAAGAATATTTGGAAGGTGAGAGTTGGGAATGCATGGGAGTTACCAGACTCTGAGAGCAAAAGCTTTATTGTCATTGTGACATAATTATTATCATTTTCTCACTTTAATCTCTGCTTATTGTTTTCCTGCTGGGAGTGATGGATTTTATCTCCCACCGTCTTCTGCAAAAAAGATACCAAGAGAAGAGGTGGCCAGCCTGGACTCAGGGTTCCAAACCGTCATTCACTGTCCTCATACTCTATGTAACTCTGTCAAACACCTTAGAAACTTGTCTGAAACAATAAGGCAAAATAGGCTTTTGGATGTTGAAAATGATTTGTCTAGAATATATTCAAACTTAAAAGAGATTCTCTATGTACTCACAGGCCAAAATAAGCATTTGTGGCCAGCTGGCCTGCCGTCTTTCCTTCCTTCCTTCCTTTCTTCTTTTTGCTTCTGGATATCCAAATGTCATTAAAATATTTTGAGTCTTGGTATAGGGTTGTATAGCACCAATTTTATCTTCGGAAGTCTTGTCTCTGAATTTGCCATGAGTGCTGTGTGTGTGTGTGTGTTTAGGAGCAGAAATATTGGTCCATAAACCTAACTACCAGTTTAAATGGTCAAATGTTGGTGGAAGCCCAAACCCTTGATATTACACAAAAAGGGCACAGATGGAAATTAGTGAATGCTTTTCAAGCTGGGTCTTTTGAGAACCAGTATTGCAGGTCAAGGTTTAAAAAGTTTCCAGAGTACTTTCAAATGGATTACCATGGAAAACCTTTGCAGGGTCACTGTAGGTCCCTTGTCCTACAGCGACAACAAAGGTCACAGCTCGGACAGTATGTCCCCTAAATGTTCAGTGGGGACTTTGTACTGTCTTTTAAAATTCTAATACTGACCTTTCCTTTTTGGGTTCTGTTCCTTCCTCTTTCTCATGCTGGCAGAATTAGTGCCTTAAAAAAATATATATAACATCATAAACCTGGAATCCTGTTTCTTTATTTTATAATGTTTGCTAGCATTTTCAGATGTTTGGGCTACAGGGCTTTTGGTAACATCTATGTTAAGCCTTTCAAGTGCACTCTGTTTACAAGTCTTAAGATATGAGGACCCTAAATCCAAAAGAAGACTGTCTTCATGCCCAAAGGGAAATGGAAAATCAAAACATGGGCCAGAATAATTTAAAGAAGAAAAAGAGAAAAGAACCCTTTCCTTCTAGGTTTCTGATGCCATAATTTTTGGTATGTGCATGTTTACTTATTTGGACAAAAGTCACCCAGATAATAAAGCCCTCATGGCCTTGAATGTCACACAGGCTAGTGGTATTCATCTCAGTACTTCTCCATCACATTGGAGAAAATATATTGTATTCCCAATGTACAGAAAAGAGAATTCTAAAATATCTTTTATATATATTTGGATTTTACTACGTTCAAATCATTGTTTATATTTTACTATACTTGGCTAATCTAGTAACAGAATGCAAATACCTTTTTGCTATGGGATTACTTAACCCCACTTCTTTGCTTCTTTTTTCCTGTCATTAATTAATTCATTCATTTGTCCATTCATTCATCAAACAAGTGTGTTCAGTACCTTCTACCATATGCTAGCAGAGACTGCTGGGCCTCAAAGCAGGAGCCAGTGAACTTTGTCCATAGAGAGCTGGGTAGTAAATATTTTAGGCTTTGCGGGCCCTACAGTCTCCATGGCAACTACTTGGTTGTGTCCCTAGAGCACAGAAGCAGCTGTAGAGCCATAGTGACTGCATGGATTTAGTTATGTACCAGTAAAATATCATTTACAAAAATAGGGGACAGGTCACTTTCATCTGGAGGTCATTGTTTACTGACACCTGCTCCATGATACAGTGATGAACTAAAAAGAGAAGATTCTGTATTCTTAAGAAATTTACAAATTACTAGATGGAGGCAAGAAACAAACCAGAAGATATAAAAATGTCAGGTAGGTCATAAGTGCTGAGAAGGAGGCAGGGTGAGAGGATGGGGAGCAGTGGGGCAGGTGTTATTTAAGACAGGGCAGGCAGGGATCCCTCTCTGTGAAAGTGACAGTGAAGCAGAGACATAACAAATGAGGGAATGTTGTTGCTGTTGTGGAGTAGAGTAGGCAGGCTACAGTTACAGTAAGTGCAAAGGCCCCAAGGCAAGAACTTATTTGGCTAGTTTGGTGAAACAAGGAGGCCATTGTAGCTAGAGTAAAATAAGTAGGGAGACAATAATGGAAATAAAGTCACAGAGAGAACCAGAGGCTAGATCATATAGGACATTAGAGGTTATTGTAAGGACCTTGGATTTTATCTCTATGAGATAGGCATTCATTGGAAGTTTTCATCAGAGAAGTGACAGGATCAGTTTTGTGCTTTTTTAAAAAAATTTTTTATTAACACATAATGTATTATTAGCCCTAGGTGTACAGGTCTGTGAATCACCAGGTTTACACACTTCACAGCACTCACCATAGCACATACCTCCCCAATGTCCATAACCCAAGTACCCTCTCCCTAACCCCCTTCCCCCAGCAACCTTCAGTTTGTTTTGTGAGATTAAGAGTCTCTTATGGTTTGTCTCCCTCCTGATCCCATCTTGTTTCCTTTTTTCCTTCCCTAACTCCCACACCCCCCACATTGCCTCTCAAATTCCTCATATCAGAGAGATCATATAATTGTCTTTCTCTGATTGACTTATTTTGCTCATCATAATACCCTCTCGTTCCATCCATGTGGTCGCAAATGGCAAGATTTCATTTCTTTTGATGGCTGCACACACACACACACACACACACACACACACACACATCACATCTTCTTTATCCATTGAGTTTTGTGCTTTTAAAGATCACTCTGATCTGTTTCTCTAGTGTAATTTTACTGTGTTCATCTAAAACATCCCTCTGGCTGATGTATGGAGAAGAGACTTGTCAGGAGACAAGGATAGAAGCAAAAAAAAGAAAAAAAAATGAAGAAGAAGCGGGGGGGGGGGGGGGGGGGAAGAGGAGGAGGAAAGAAAACCTTAATAAAAGTGAAATAGGAAATAAAACTGGCATGTACTGGGATAGTAGCAGTGGATGGTACAATTGGCTGGATTCTGGGTACAAGCTGAAGGTTGAGCTGACAGGATGTGCTAATAGACTGCATGTTCAGTTTGAGAGAAGAAGAATCAAAGTGACTCCAAGGTTTTGATATGAACAGCTGGAAGAATGAAGTTGCCATTTACTCAGATTGAGAAAGCTGTGGGAAAAGAAAACCTGTGGTGGAAATCAACAGCTCCGTTTTAAATGTATTAAATTGGGGTGCTATTCTGATATCCATGTGGCGGTCATTGGGAAGCAGTTCAAGATACAAGTTTGGAATTCAGGAGAAAGATATATGTTAGCAGGATAAATGTGGCCAGGATGAGATCACTTAGGACAGAAGTATACTTGGAAAAGAGACGTGGCTGTTGGGCTGAATCCTGGTTCATACAATTCCTCTTGCAAAGGAAACTGGGAAGGAATGGCTGCTGAGGAAGAAGGAGAACTGAAGGAAAGTGATTCAATGACCAAATGCAGAGATTCATGAAGGAGAGAATTCTCAACTGAAACAGAGTGCTGAGAGGTCTAGTGAGATGGAGACTGAGAATTGGCATTGAGAATGCCAGAGCAGTGCTGGAAATGGCAGATTCTCATTTGGCTGGAATTGGCAGATTGAGGAGAGAAGTAGAGACAGAGAGTATCAATAGCTCTTCCATGGAGTTTATGTAAAAAGGAGCAGAAAAATGGAACAATGGGTAGTGTGCTGAGATCAAGGAAGTGTTTAGAAATGGGACATACATTTTGCTGTTTCTATAGTGATAGGAATGACCCATAGAAAAGGATTATGAACAGATAACCATTAAATGTTTCAGTGGTGCTTTAGATGTTGGGATTCTAGTTTTGAATGGGATGTTCCTTACCTTTTCATGTAATGATACTGTGGCTATCCTTTCAGTATAATTAAAGGAGACTGTCTATGTATGTGTCTGGAAATGTATGTGACTATATGTGACTGGAAATGAAAAGACCTAGAGCCTGGACCTGGCTTCACCATTTGTCAGTGTTATCCTTGGGAAAAGTTCTGAGCTTCAATTTCTTTACTTGTAAAATGAAGTTTAATAATAATAATAATGACTATGCTGTCACTTTCCCAGGGTTTTTTTGTTTGTGCAAATTCCATGAAAACTGTGAATCACCACAATGGTATGTGATGCTAAATGCATATCGATTATCTTCCTGCTGTTTTAAGAATTATTTTTTAGGGATTTATTCTAAGCAATTTGAAGTTGGTTCAACTTATGAAAATCAAATAATATATAATAACTATAGAACAAATGATTAAAACCACATGATTATAAATAAATACAGAAATCCAGCACCTTTCATGATAAAAATTTTCAACAAACTAGAAATAGAGGCAAACTTCTTCAGCCTATAAAAGGATGTCTGTGGAAAACCCACAGATAATATCACATATAATGGTAAAAAACTGAAAGCTTTGCCCCATCCAAGAACAGGAACAAGTCAAAGATGTCTGCTTTGATGGTTCCTATTCAACATGAAGTACTCTGTAGGACAGTTAGGAAAGAAAAAAGAAGCACCCCGATTGGAGGAGGAGAAGAAAAACTATTCACTGATAGCATCATTTTCAATATATAAAGCCCTAAAGAACCCCACCTCTAACTCATACACAAAACTATTATAACTAACAAACAAGTCAACAAAGTTGGAGGATACAAGACTGATATACTAAAATAAGTATTTCTTTACACTAGCAATGAACAATCTGAAAGTGAAATTTAAAAAAATTTGGTGCCATTTACAGTAGCATCAAAAGAAGAAAATACGTTTTTTTAAAAAGATTTTTATTTATTTATTTGACAGACAGCGATCCCAAGTAGGCAGAGAGATAGGTGAGGCGGGTGGGGCACAGGCTCCCTTCTGAGCAGAGAGTCTGATGCTGGGCTCGATCCCAGGACCCTGGGATCATGACCTGAGCCAAAGTCAGAGGCTTTTACCCACTGAGCCACCCAGGTGCCCCAAAAGAATAAAATACTTAGAAATGAAATTAAATTGCAAACTACAAAACAATTCAAAGAAATTCAAGGCCTAAATAACTGTAAAGACATTTGGTGTTCATGAATTAGAGAAGAGCTAATATCATCAAGATGGCAATACTACCCAAATTAATCTACAGATTCAGTACAATCTCTATCAAAATTCTAATCACTATTATTGCAGAAAAGGACAAGCTTAAAATTCATATGGAAATGAAAGAGACCTCCAAAACCCAAGAAAAATCTTGAAAAGAACAAAATTGAAGTACTCATATCACACTTTCTGATTTCAAAACTTACTATGAAGCAACAAAGTATAGCACTGGCATAAGGATGAACATATAGATCAATAGAGTAGAATTGAGAATCCAAAATTAAGCCCATGATTTTATGGTCAAGTGATGTTTGGCAAAGATACTAAGTCCATTCAATGAGAAAAGAGGAGTCTTGTCAGCAGTTGTTGCTGGGAAAACCAGAGATCCACACACAAAAGCATGAAGCAGACCCTTACCTCACATCATATACAAAAATTAACTCAGAATGGATTAAAGACCTAAAATTTAGAGCCAAAACTATAAGAACATTAGAAGAAATCATAGGTTTAGATGGTTTTTTGTCCTTGGATTAGGCAATTTTTTTTCGTAAATATGACATGAAAAGCACAAGCAACCAAAGGAAAAATAGCTAAGTTAGACCTCATCACAATTTAAAACCTTTGTGCTTCAAAGAAAGTATTTGCAAATCATGTATCTAATAAGGGTTTAGTATCCAGAATATGTTTTTAAAAACTCTTAAAACTCGGGGTGCCTGGGTGACTCAGTGGGTTAAAGCCTCTGCCTTCGGCTCAGGTCATGATCCCAGGGTCCTGGGATTGAGCCCCACATTGGGCTCCCTGCTCAGAGTGGAGCCTGCTCCCCCCTTAACCCCCTGCCTGCCTCTCTGCCTACTAGTGATCTCTGTCTGTCAAATAAATAAATAAAATCTTAAAAAAAAAAAAACTCTCAAAACTCAACAATGAAAAGAAAACTCAAACCAAAAAAGGGGCAAAGGATTTAATAGACATTTCCCTTAATTTCTCTAAAGAAGATAAACAAATGGTGAATAGATACATGAAAAGATGTTTGTCATTAGCCATTAGGAAAATAGATCAAAATTATGAGCTACCACTTTCTACTGCTAGAATGGCTAAAATGAACAAAGTATTGGCAATGATGTTTAGAAATTAGAACCCTCATATGTTGATGGTATGAATGTAAGATGGCACAGGGACTATGGAAAACAGTTGGCAGTTCTCAAAAAGTTAAACATAGAGTTAGCATATGACCCAGCAGTTCCATTCTGAAATATATATCCAAGAGAATTAAAAACATATGTTCACACCAAAACTTGTACATGCATATTATTACCAGCATTATCTGTAATAGCCAAAAAGTTGAGACAAGCCGAATATTTATCAACTAATGAGTAGATAAACAAATTGTGCTATAATGAAGCATTATTTGGCCATAAATAGGGACAAAATCCTGACACATGCTCCTACCTGGATGAACCTAGAAAACATTCTGCTAAGTGAAAGAAGCCAGACACAAAAGGCCACATATTGTATGTTTCCATTTATATGAAATGCCCAGAATAGATAAATCCATCAAGACAGCAAGTAGCTAGTGGTTGCCACGGGCGGGAGGAGAATGGAATTGGAAGGTACAAGGTTTCTTTGTGAGATGACAGAATTATTCTAGAATTAGATGTGGATGGCGGTTGCACAAAATCATGAATAACATAAACCCACTGAATTGTCCATTTTTCAATGGTTAAAATAGTGAATTTTTATCTTGATTTTTAAAAAGTTATTTCGTAGTTCCCAGTAAAAGTAACATAATAGGAATTTCAGACGCTGAGGTAACAGAAAAATGCAACAGTATTACACCCTTTATTAGGAAGTGGCCAAGTTTTCCAGGATGGGCCTCTCTTAAACACATACACACGTGGATACACACAAACTGTAAACATCTTTTCTTTCCTATTCTTTTCTTTCTTTTAATCATGAAGGTAGACAGTTGAGACCCAAAAAAAATAGTAAAAAAAGCTTTCACATAGGAAATACAGTTAAGTTCTGTGGTAAGTGCCTATTGCCCTAACCATATGTGGTCAATTTCGTCTTACATCCTCATTACCATCTTTTTCCTTTCCCCGAAACCTATTAAAATTCCAAGTTCTGGAAGTCAAGAATCAACATGTTTTTCTGTAGCAATTAGAATTGGAAATGATTTAAGATCCTTAACACCATCCCTGCTGGACATGCGAAGTTAGCCACCAGTAGAAGCCCTGAATCATGCCACCATTGCATCAGTGAGAGTCCAGGGAGAATCTTTCTCAGTGCCTCTTTTCTCATTGTTAAATTCAGGGAGATCCCTAAGGAAGGACTACATTGTTTTCAATGTCCTTCTTTCCCTGATTATTAAATGTGGCATGTTCATTTAAAGGTGATACTGAGTGTTTAAAAAACAAAAAAATGGGGGAGGGTCGTTTCCTTGTCAAGAAATCCTAAAAGCGACAATCCTTGCCTGAAATATTTGAGGAGGAACTGCTAAAATGGAGATGGCTTTCTCAGCTCTGTGTGTGTGTGTGTGTGTGTGTGTGTGTGGCACACACATGCACATCTATCATACTGACAGAGATGCTCTCACAAAACACTCTTGACAGATACATAGATATATAGATAGACACACAGATACACAGACAGATGGGCAGCCATATGGATCATGCTGATACTCATATTAAAGAAAAGATGGAGGTGCCAGCCCTGTCCCCGCCCGTTATTGTTGAGAGCTGGGAGAAGCACACTGGGGATATGTACATGAATACTTCTGTTGCTTTCTACATCTGGTGTTAACCTCCCCCGCTTGCCTCCATTTCCTTTCTTCCATCCCAGTCCCTGCCTCTCTGGGACACCTACCATTTCATCCCTTTCTGGTCTCTTTGGGACATTCCTACGTTTACTAGTCCACCACCTGCGGACCTTCACTCCATGCCAGGGACTGTGTAAGATGCCCAAGAAAAGCCACAGACCTCTAGGAGGTGAGAGCCGAGGAGGAAGAGGGACAGGAGAAGGCTGGATGAAGAGGAAAGAAGGGGAAGCGTGCCCAGGCAGTGGGGAGGCGGGAAAGCCCAGCAGGAGACTGGTGAGAGCAGAGCCCAGGGGTCACTCTGGCTCTGATGCTTCGGCCACTGCTCTGTGTTTGGCCCTCTGCTTTCTGGCAAACCAACTGAAAAGGTCTTTATGACACAGTCAGACCTGCAAGGGCTGGGCCGTATAGACACGCAAGCTGCGCATTGGAACTGGCAGGGCTTAGAACTCATTTTTCCAGGTTTTGGTTCTGATTTTAAAAGACTAGCTGGGGCCTGCTCTGTTAATGCTGTGCAGGCTGAGCCTGACTTGGTGGGGCCACATCGGTCAGGTGTCCAGCTACAGTGTGTCTTCTCTGTGCAGCCCCTAGGGCTTGGTGAAGGTGGCTTACTTGTCCATGTGCATGAAGGCCACGCCTGCAGGGAGATTGCCTGATAGCCACCAGCTCTTCAGGCTGCAGTCTTCAGGCTGCAGAAAAGAAAGGAACAGTGAAGAAAGCCTGCCAGATGCTCGAGGTGTCAAGCTAGCAATCCGTATCTGAGGTAATATAACAGTTCTGAAGGAGGAGCCTTGTTCTGTAGTGGAGAAGCTCGCAAGGCCAGGCAGTGGGAATGTTTAACCCAGCCTGGCAAAGCAGAGGCACAGGTCCAGTGCCGTGTCTTCCCTCTATGAGGAAGAACTGGAGGACCACTCTCCCGCCACTGGGCACTCAAGCCCAGGACGCAGGGTGGTCAGTCTGCGGATACCCACAGTCAGGGGCAGACTGTACCAAACAGCTGGTCCTTGAGGTTGCACCCACCACTGTCTTATCAGCTCGTTTAAAGGCCACAGATAAGAGACTCAGGTATCAGACATACAGCCAGGTAGGGCCAAGACAATGTTTTAGAGGAATGGAGGTTTTTCTCTGTGCAGAAAGAACAGACACTCTTGGGGCTCTTTCCTAAGACATTCCTGGGAAGGAGGCAGGTAAATGAGAGAACCAGTGTGCTGTGTAGGGACTTAGCATGGGGTCTCACATGCGTGGGCTCTCCTCACTCTCAGCTCTCCTCACATAAACGTCAGTGTGTAAACAGAGGCACCAAAGCTGCAACTTCCTTGAAAGCCTGCTTGTGGCAGAAAATCATAGGCCCCTTCCTCTAGGCCAAAGGTGACTTTATGCCCATACACCCCCTTACCATCACACACCCCCTCACCAACAGTCTCTATCGGAAAGCACCAAGTTCCTTGCAGCAAACTGTGCTTATAAAGTTGCAGTTGTGGAAAGCAGATTTCCCCAGAACAGTCAAATTCTCCACGTTTCAGAAAGTGAGAGACAAAATGGGGCCCGTGTCCCCTCTGGAAGCATTCACCGTGGAGCCTGAGAGATCCCCCTGTACCCCTCTGCTCCGCAGCCGCAGCCAGGGCTTGGTCAGTCACAGAAGGCATCTGCTGACGGCCATGGGAGCTCTGTCAGCAGCCACCTTCCCACCTCCACCAGTGGGAGGCATAGAGACAGGGTGGCTCAGACGCGGGTGGAAGCATTGGTCCTTTGCCTCCAGGCTCCGTGACCCTGGGCAGGTTCCTTAACCTCTCAAATTCTCAGTTTCCTCATCTTTCACGTACCACTTACTCACGGCTCTGAGAACAACATGAGATAAATGTCAAGCAAGTGCTTGGCGCGGCTCCTGGTGCTCAGTGACCATTCAGTTCATGGCACCTTTGAAAATCTCTAAGGTATCTGCGTTCTGCTCAGTGGTGGCCCAAGGAGCTGAACTTTCTAATCTCACCCTTGAGCTGGGAATTTTTAGCTGTGATCACAACTGCAGTGAAAGGTGACCAGTGATCACACTAGCCATTCTCCATATTGTGTTCATTCTTCGTATGTCAATTCAGACACAGTCTCTCTTCCTCCAAGCCTGACACTTCCTGTTTTAAACTCTTCAATAAGGGGAGAGCAAGGCTGCTCTGCTCCTTTGGGGGCTCTTTATGCTTTTTAAAATTGTTTGGTCATAGATTCTGAATGTCTCTGAAGCCCTCTGATCTAAAATACATAAGGTTGCCGTAAATTACATGCCATTTTGTGATGCTCAGTAACTAATGTGTGTTCCCGGGCCTCCAGATTTCAATGCGAGTCTTCTTAGGGGAAGGGCAGTGGTTTACACACGTTCTGTATGGCCATAGGCCAGGCAAAGACCATACTAAGCCTCTAAATGCAGTTGAATAAATCAGACAGGTTGGTATCTTTCTTGTTTACTGAACTCAAGAACAGACTGACCAGGTCCACTCCTATCTGCAGTAGTAACTGGAGAACTCAGGAGAGCACAGGGGAGCCTGCCCTGACCTGGTGGTGCCTGGGGCAGGGCGGGGCTGGGCGGGGATCTAAGAGCTGGGACCAGGATCCATCTGAGCCTGGGCATTGTGCCCTCTTAAAACTGCCTTTGAAGAAACCTGCTCTAAGGTCAGAAGTTGGCCCTGCAGACTCTGTGTCCTCTAAAAGCAGTTCCTGACTCTGATGCTAAAACATCTGATATTTCCCGAGCCGATCACCTCCTCATTCCTCTCCTATTATAATTCTACTTCTCAACTGTTTTAAAAAGCTTTTTCTTCCTAAAAGGCTTCCTTCTCTCCCACTGTCCCCCATCCAAATTGTGTGGCACAGTACTACCGGGTTGCTCTGCCCAAAACAGCACCTGGCATGTCTGACCCCAGGTCCAAACACTCATAACGTACCACCACCCACCCACCCTCCATGGCCCAATCTGGCATTCAAAGCCCTATGGAGACCATGCTCAGTACTCTCCACCACTCTCCACTTGAGCCCTGCTGATTTTCACGCATCCCTTCATCCCAGCTCAGGTTCCCCATCAGCCTATTCCTGGGATTACCCAGGTCTCACCTGTTCCTGGCTTGCTCACAGCTCACCTCCTTCATGGAGCCCTGAACATGCCAGCTCACAGTGAGCACTGCCAGCTTGCTGGGTTTCAAGCATCACCGCCCATCCTACATTTGGAGCTTGCCACATACGCACAGGGACGGTATTTTTTCTGTATAGGTGTGTTTGTAGATTCCCACCTCCCCAGTCATACTGTAAGTTCCCTTACAGCAGAGCCCGTGGTTGCCACTTGCCATGCCCCTTGCCATGCTCAGCCCTGTGCCCAACACCAGCCAGCTCTCCCTTGATTCCGTAGACTGTGATCATGACACTCCTGGTGCTCTGGTTTCTACCTTAGGTGGGGCTGCTATTAGATGCCTCAGCGCTGAGCCCTCTCATTTTGGCTGGAGTCTACCATGGAGCCCCAGACAAAGCTATTTGTTGTGCAGACAGGAGTAATAAAGGTGATTTTAGCAGTCGTACCAACAGCCCTTCGTCTCCATTGCAATTAGGAAGCTGGCTTGTTTGAAATATAGTTTCACAGGTGCAGGATTCATCCTCGACAGGTGATTATGTTTTGATTTTTATCATCACTTATAAAACAGAATGGGGAAAGAGATTTCAGACCATAAAGCATATTCCACTGCAAATGAGATATTAGTGTTAAAAATTCGCCAGTGTTGCTAAATATTTACCCAATACAGGGTTTCTACCTTCTGCCAACCTGAAGCATTCCCTTGGCAAGTGTGCTTCGTAGAACTTTGGAAGTCTTTCTGCATTACTAGTCTAACTACATAAATACAACCATCTGTCTGTACTAGGTAAACAGACTGACCTCTGTTCTTCTTTTTTTTAACCTTTGTTTTAATTTCTTGAAATTTGTCCAAAATAATCCTGATTCTGCTGTTGGTTCTTTGTGTGGAGCCAAAAAGATACAATTATAAAGAACTCCAGAAACATCTAGTACATTCCTTTTTTTTCTCCATGTAATTTGAAACCCCTCTGAGAATTGTAATTTAGAAGTTCCCCACACTACCCTTCCTCCCAAGAAGTAGCCATGCCTTTTCGTGGGTTTCTTACTGTTGTGTTGTTTTATTGTTTTATAGAATCTTGGAATTTTTAAAGCATCAAATTTATTTTAAAGTTCTTATTTGCATGGAACCAAACTACAACCAATAGTAAAATTAGGTTAGAGGGTATCAATTTAGTTCCTACAATGTGCTTAGTAGCTAGGTTCATATGTGGAGTATTTTTAATGCTTTTAAAGGCATCATTCACTGTCCTTCCAAAAGTCATTTTGGGAAATTAAATACTCATTCTAAAATGATGTCATCTCTCAGGCATTCCTAGAACTATTTTCTTCTTGAAAGCAAGGAGGATGAACAGAGAAAAACCAACATCCTTACTTGGTTTTTAATCCAAAACAGCTCTTGTTAGTTAGTCATGAGCTTATATGGGATGGAAGGGTAGGGATGTGGATGGGGAAGTGAAGGCAGATGGGGGAACACTAGCAAAGACCTGCAGGTGAGATGCACAGAGCCTCCTTACTGTGAGTGGCCAGGGGAACCTGGCTTGCCTAAATGAACACTCCTAGGAGAAACATGCTGGACATGTCACAGTGAGGCAGGACCCAAGTTAAGACTGAGAAGTGGGACCTGCTCTAATGGGCAGTCAGGGATCCTCTCAACTGAGGAGACTCTTAGAGAGGCAGGTGGTATGATAGAGAAGGTGTTTAGGGAAGATTAATGTGGCACCAGGATTAATGACCTTTCCCCTAGCTGCAGTTGCCCTAACTTCCTTGTGTTCAACTACATTTTATGACAGATGGTTCTAGAATTATGTGTCGGAGACTTGGTCATGAAATTTCCCAGGGTGGGGAAGCAATTTGAGAATTGGAGCATGGTTGTTTAACTCTGGAGTAAAAATGTGCTTGGCCTAACTAAGCCCATGCCTTGACACTGATCAAAATAAATTGTTTTTAAAAAATTGTCACCACGTTGTCCTGAAGAGATACAAAAGAAATAAAAAGAAGAGTGAAGAGGCAAATGCCAGAGAATCTGAGAACACTAAGACCTTGGCTGTGTATTGAAAACAGGTTTCCAAAATAAATATTTTCCATTTCTATCACTCAGAAGAGTTGAATGTAGCTGGGCAATTTCTGTGTAAACTTCCAGCAAGAATCTTGTTATGTGTTTACACAGTTGCTCTTGAGGTAGAGAAGGATAGACTCCATCTAACTCCTTCCTTTTGAAAACTCTTTGATTATTGCATTTCTTTTCACAGTATTCACAGATGAGAAACCAAAGGCCCAGCAAAGTCAAGCACACATCCTGGTCAAGGGCAGAGCAAGGTGTCCTGATGCCTAGCATACTGGTCTTCACCTGCCCACCTCACCTAGTTCTGGTCTCTGCTTTCTCCTTTCCTTTTCCTTTTCAGTCTCTTGTCCCACTTCTTGTTTATTTTTGGTGGACCAAAGGTAGGAAAAGTTGGGACCAGGCTCAAATAAGAAACATTAAGAGAACAAATAATGCTATAGTATATAGATTACATTCACACTTTAAAAATACTGCTACTGAGAAGGAAGGGGAAAATGAAAGTGCGGGGTGGGGGGGATCAGAAGGGGAGATGAACCATGAGAGATTATGGACTCCGGAAAACAAATGAAAGGTTTTAGAAGGGAGGGGGTGGGGGGCGGGTTGGTCCGGTGATGGTTATTATGGAGGGCACGTATGGCATGGAGCCCTGAGTGTTATACACAAACAACAAATCATGGAACACTACATCAGAAATGAATGATGTACTGTATGGTGACTAACATAACATAATAATAAAAATAAAATAAAATATCCTCCTGTTATTAAAAAAATACTGCTAATGATGGGGTACCTTGGGTGGCTCAGTTGGTTAAGCATCTACCTTTGGCTTAGGTCATGATCTTAGGGTCCTGGGATTGAGCCCAGCTTTGGGCTTCCCACTCAGTGGGAAGTCTGCTTCTCCCTTCCCCTTCACTTGTGCTCTTTATCTCTCTCAAATACATAAGATCTTTAAAAAAAAAAAAAAAAAGGAAAAAAGTACTTTGGATGCATCTTGTTCTACATCAAGTAACATACTCATGAAGTAATATCAAATACAGTATCTCTACTTCTGATCAAACCCCAGTTAAATGATCTTATCATTACTTTACAAACTGAAAGAAAATTGAAGCATGCAGAAGCCCTAGTTTCACATTCTAGGTGACCACAGAATGACTTGGTGGCCTTAAGCAGATAACTTATCTGGGCCAAGTGCTCTCAGCCCCTACCCCTCTGGTTCCGTGGCTCCCTATGGCTCTGTGACCAGCCTCAGTGTCTCCTCACACTGAGTCCAGGGCTTTATCTGTGCCTTTTTACACACTGTTGTTCTCTTTGTTTCTGGGGGCTCTGAAGCATAAAGTTTTAAAATATAAATATGCTTTAAAAAAGGTAGCATTTTGTGAGATTAAGAGTCACTTTAATCTCACAAAACAAACTGAGGGTTGCTGGGGGTAGGGGGTTTGGGAGAAGGGAGTGGGATTATGGACATTGGGGAGGGTATGTGCTTTGGTGAGTGCTGTGAAGTGTGTAAACCTGGTGATTCACAGACCTGTACCCCTGGGGATAAAAATATATGTTTATAAAAAATAAAAAATTTAAAAAAAAAAGGTAACATTTTAAACCTGTTTAGTTGGGATTTTGCAGCTCTAGCAATTTCTCAATACATCCCGCTAGTGCCAACCTTCTTTCTTATCAAAACCACTCCTGTCATGGCCCCTGGGCTTAGATCTCCTCATTGGCTAAATTGCTCCCTTATAGGCTTCCATGATCTGGGTGCTTGTTACCTATTCCAGATTCATCTCTCTCTGTGGCAGAGCACTCCTTACCCCCCAGCACCACCCTCCCTGCTTCCCCCGTCAAGCCAGGTTACTCACGCCCAGGACCATCTGGGCCACATTTACGTGGGTTCGGACCCTCCATCAGAAACTGCTACTCCTCTGTGGCTCCTTCCCTAAGTCAAAAACATCCTTATCTTCTCAGTACTGCTATTCTACTCTAATCCTGAGCACTCTCTAACTCCCCCTTTTATGACTTTATTGAGATGTAGTTTACATATCAAAAAAAGAACCCATTTCCAGTGTGTGATTCAGTGGTTCATAGTAAATTTAGAATTGTGTCACCATCACCATTATATAAATCATTATATACATCGTTCATCACCCTGGTGAGATCCCTCATACCCATCATTTAGCCAACAGTCATACACGAACTTAGACATACACCTACCTGCTGACTCGCACATTTCCTCACACACAAACACTCGCTCAAACATCCATTGGTTCAGCTGGAATATTACTATCCTGTTCTATTTTGGCTTTTATTACAACAAATACTTTTGCAATCAGGTCTCAATATTTAGACAAGTTTGCTGCTATACAATAAAATTGCCACATACTTTGTAATTGTATTGAATATTTTTCAGAGATAAAATTTGTATTGTTCACATTTTGTTCTCAAGAGTTGTTTTTCCTTCCAAGTTTTCTCATGCATTTTTACTTTAGGAATTCTTTCCATACAGATATGATTGGAAAATGTATTTATGTGATAACCTGACGGATGAGACAGAGCTAATTTCCAAAATACTCAAAGGGATTTTTAAACAACAATAGGAAAAATATATACTTTGATGTCAAAATGGGCAAGGATACAGAAAGTATTTCAGGAATGGGAAAAGAAGACACCTAATAAATATGCTACACTAATAATTAGAGATGCAATTAAAGCAACTGTTCAAGGGATTCTTTTCCTATAAAATTGGCAGTGAGGTAAAAAAATGGTTGTTTGTTGAGGTGTAATTGACAAAATTGTCATGTATTTTAAGAGACCAGCATGATGATGATGAGATATACATATACATTATGAAAAGATTTCCACCATGAAGTTAACACTTCCATCATCTCACATACTTACCTTTTTTAAAGTTCTATTCTCAGTAAATTTCAGTTATATGATACCATATTTACAGTACATTATTAGCAACTGTGCATTTGGATCTCAGACATAATTTATCTTATAAATAGTGAGCATTGGTACCTTTTACCAGCCTCTCCCTATTTTCCCCAAACCCCAGACAACCACCATTCCACTCTCTGTTTCTATGAATTCAACTTTTGTTTTGTTTTAGATTCCACCTATAGTAATGCTATATAGTATTTTTCTTTCTCTGTTTGGCTTATTTTATTTAGCATAATTTCCTCAAGGTCAATCCATGTTGTCACAAAAGGAAAGATTTTCTTCTTTTTAAGGCTGAGTAATAAATAGTCCATGGTATATACAAACCACACTTTCTTTTTCCATCATCCTTCAATGGACACTTAGGTTGTTTCCATTCTTTGGCTTTTATGAATAATGCTGCAATGAACATGGGAATAAAATTATTTCTTTGAGATAATGATTTTGTCTCCTTTAGATATATACCTAGATGTGGGATTATTGAATCATGTAGTAGTTATAATTTAATTTCTTGGGGAATCTTCATACTGTTTTCCTTAGTAGCTGTACCAGTTTACATTCCTACCAACAGTATACAAGGGTTTCTTCTTTCTACATCCTTGACAGTATTTGTAATCTCTTGTCTTTTTTATAATAGATACCTTCACAGATGTGAGGTGATAGTTCATTGTGGTTTTGATTTCTCGTTTTTTCTGCTTTTTTTTTTTTTTTTTTTTTTTTTTCCTGACCATTAGTAATGCTGTGCTCCTTTCCATGTACCTGTTGTCCATCTGTATGTCTTTTTTATGAAATGTCTGTTCAGATCTTTGGATTAATTGGTTTTTTGCTTTTGGGTTGTATGAGTTCCTTGCATATTTTGGATTTTAATCAGATATGTGGTTTGGAAGTCTCCTGTGCCAGAAGTTGTCTTTTCATTTTGTTGATGTTTCCTTTGCTGTGTAGAAGCTTTCAGTCTGATAGAGTCTCACTTGTTTATTTTTGCTTTTATTGCCCTTGCTTTTTGTGTCAAAACTGAGATAACTCTGCCAAGACCAATGTTAAGGAGCTTATTCCCTGTGTTTTATACTAGGAGTTTTATCGTATCAGGTCTTACATCCTCTTTTCCATTTTACATTTTTATTATATTGTGCACTTATTAACAAATTATTATAGTTATTTTTAATACTTTTGTCTTTTAACCTTTATACTAGAGTTATGAGGAATTTATGCACCACCACTATAATATTAGAGTTTTCTGAATTTAACTGCATATTTACCTTAACCAGTGAGTTTTATTCTTTCATATATTTGTATGTTATTAATTAGCATCTCTTTAGCTTGAAGAACTCCCTTAAACATTTCTTGAAAGACTGGTCTAGTGATGATAGTTAGAGTATTCTCAGGTGGCAGGTTGTCTTTTCTCTGTCAGCACTTTGACTATGTCATCCCACTCACCTCTGACTTGCAAAATTTCTGCTGAAAAAATCTGTTGAAGTATTATGGTGTTTCTCTTGTATGAAACAAGTTTTCTTGCTGCTTTTAAGGTTCTCTCTTAATCTTTAGCTTTTGACAATCTAATTATAATGTGCATCAGCATGACTTTCTTTGGATTTCTCTTCTTTGGTACTTTCTGGCATTCCTGAATCTGGGTATGTGTTTCCTTTTTTGGTTTAGGGAGATTTACAGTGATTATTTATTTGAGTAAGTTTTCTGCCCATTTCTCATTTTTTCTCCTTCTAGGACCCCCATAATGTATATATGTACATGTAACGGTGTCCAAGAAGTCCCTTAAGCTATCTTATTCTTTTTTATTTCTTGTACTTTTTATTAGATGAATTCCAGTGCCCTGTCATCTAGTTCACTGATTTTTTTCTCTTGATTTAGTGTGCTGTTGAATCCATCTATTAGATTTTTTTTCCCAATTCGGTTATTACATTCTTCAACTCTGTGATTTTTTTTTCATACTTTTAAATATTTTCTGTCTCTTTGTTGAGATTATTTGTTCATAAATTAATTTCCTGACCTCAACGAGCATGGTTATGAACATTATTCTGAACCTTCTATTGGGTAAATCACTTCTCTGTACTTCATTAAGATTAGTTTCTGAGATTTATCTTGTTCTATCTTGTTCTTTTCTTTGGAACATACTTCCCTGTTTCTTCATTTCTAAGGTATTCTGTGTTTGTTTCTGCACATTAGTTAAAACAGACAACTCTCCCTGGCTTGACAGGCTTGTATTGCATAGGAGATGAATCTCATTAACCAGCCGAGCTCAAGCTCTTGACTACTGCTCAAACATTTGTGATTGTCCAAGCTGCCATTTTTGCTCTTAGTGGCTCCTGGTAGTTGAGAGTGTCCCAAGACTTCTCAGGGTTCCAAAAGGGACGACTATAGATAGCACTTAGATGCATGTTGATCAGAAGCCAGTCTCTCTCACAGAGAAAGTATATATTCTTACTCCTTCCAGGGAGAAACTGGGAAATGGGCATTTTTGTCTGTCTGCCACCTCTGCACTGTGCCCAGGTGTATAGATGCAAATGCTCCTGCATCCTTTAATGACTGCCTCTTTGTTTTCTATGATCTTCATGAATGCAAGCCCTATGGGCTATTGGAGTTAGGTGATTTGGGGGCATTCCTTAGGTGGTGGCCTTCAAATTTGGAGTGCCAAATTTGTGACCCAGACCCTCTGCTCCTCGGAGAGAAGCTGGGACTTGGGGACTCCCTCCCAAGTATATGCTGTTCTAGGAAAGGGATTAATAATATGAGTCTCAGTCTTTTCTACCTGTTTCAATGTGTATATTTTGTCTGTCACTTGGTATGTAGGATTCGCTTATCTAGTTCCTGGATTTCTCTCAGAGGAGAGTGCGCCATGTGTAGATGTATGTTCAATGTGTCTGTGAAAGGAGAGAAATTCAGTAGCCTTTTAAGTGGCCATCTTGGTCTAGAAGCCACTGCAAATATGACTTTTAAAAAGAGTATTAATAAAGGTGTTTAGAAACAGTCACTTTCATATACTGTTATAGGACATGTAAATAAATAGACAATTTTTCGAGACCAATTTGACAATATATTAGCATTTAAAATATTTATGCCATTTGACCTAGAAATTCTGTACAAGGAAGGAAATTATGTACTGGAAGACATACACAACCATGAAAAGACCGCTGTACAAGGATTTTTGCCAAAGTGTGGTTTATAGTCATGAAAAAAAAAAGCAACAAATCAACTTTCCATTAGTTAATTAAATAAGCTATAATATTTCCAGGTAGAACAAACTATACTTCCAGGCAGTGGATTGTCTGTATAGCCTTTCAAAAGAAGATACATTTATACGTTGTGTTGGAAAAGAAGAAATGAGAAATAAAAAAGATAAAGTCACCAAACAGTATGACCTCATTAAAAATATATGTATAATCCCCATGTTAGTGTGCATGTGTGTGTGTGACTTATCCAATTTATATATATATATATATATCCTATATATTGGATATATATATATATATATCCTATATATTGGATATATATATATATATATCCAATATATAGGATATATATATATATAAATTGGATAAGTACCTGGCACTTAAAACTGTTCACTGTGGGCATTAACCATAGGTGTTGGGATCCTGGGTGGCTTTCACTTTCCTGCATTTTGTACTTTTGCAATGCTAAACTTTTGAACAAGAAGCATATATTATTTATGTAAGCAGAAAGATGCAGTGAAGATAATTTTTCAATTAAATTAAAATTTAAAGTGAAATCATATGTTCTTAGCCTAGCAGAGAATACAGGTGCAGTTAAGAACTTCACCAAGTCACAATTAGAGATGGACAGAGAGGTCAAGGTTTGCCTCATGTCTCCCCATGCACCCCCACAAAAGTCAGAAAGAAGTAGGTATTCCAGAGACTCCTCATTGTTATGATTTCAAATACTTCCATGATAAGCAGCTCACCATATTTTTAAAAAACATGTTTATTTATTTGTCAGGCAAATTTTTTATCTGACAGGCTCAGCTTTCTGCTGAGCAGAGAGCCCGAAGCAGGGCTCGATCCCAGGACCCTGGGATCATAACCTGAGCGGAAGGCAGAGGCTTTAACCCACTGAGCCACCCAGGTGCCCTAGCAGCTCACTGTTTTAAGAAACAGCCAGTTTAGCACTGAGTAGTTTTAATGGTTCTTATGCTGACTTAAACTGCATTGTGTTGTTATGTTATATAATGCTGTATAAAGTTGTATACATGGTTACTGTCTATCCCACTTATGCCAGAATATGGCATCCATGAGGACATGGGACCACATTTGTAGCTGTGTCTCTAGCACTAAAGCAATGCTTAGCACAAAGCACCGGTGGAATATTGTCAGAAATTGTTAGAAAGTTTATAAAAATCAAACTCTTCCTGGTAGCTTTAACTAGTGGACTCTAATTGTGGTTGCTTGTCTCCATAAGCCACCTGTAATGGTTTTTCCACAAGGTAGGCCCTTGAACGTCTGACACAGCAACTTAAGCTTCTTTTTCTTTCTTTCTTTTTTTTTTTTTTTTTTGGCCAAACCGCTTAGACACATGAGACCAGTGGAGTAACCATGAGGAATATGATTCCTTGAGCAGCATCCATTAAGGCCCGGATGGGCATTGGAGGCTGGGGTGGCTCCATGAGAAATAAAACCAGAAACAAAAACATGGCAACCATGAGGAATATGGATGCCTTGTATATGCAGTGTTTGTTCGCCCCACGGTACTCACTGTTCCATGTCTGTTGTATTCCATGTTTTATCCCCAGGACATTTGCATTGCCTTGCACCACACAGTGGATGCTCAGAAATGAGTTCAGTTGGATGGACATCTGGATGTACTAGTAGAGGCTGAATTGATTGGTCTAAGTCATAAACTATTCAGCATGATTGCAGACCCCTTCTCAACTATGCCTGGAATTGTCAGCAAAGATCAAGGAATAGAAACATCTGTCTCAAATTTGTAGATTGTCCATTTGCTTTTGCGTATTCTGAATCGTCTTTCTCACTTTCTCCCCATGGAGACTTCTGTGAGATCATCTTTGCTTCCTCATTGCCTTAAGTTCTTTTCTTTCCCCATTTAAAGACATAGCATCTGAGTTCAGGGTCTTCCTTAGATGTCATTAATTTGGCGCCTGCCTCTTTTAACTTCATTTCTGTGTTCTCAAGGAATATCTTTTCCCAAGGGGTAAGCTCTTTACCAGGCTCTACTAACCCAGTCTTTCTTGTTGCTTTCTTCTAATAAAAGTGGTTATCCTCCTGTTTTCATTTTGGCCCTAACTTCTCTTTTCTCGCAGACCTATAAACTTCTGGGGGGAAATATTTTGATCTTCTGCTTCTCCAATTTGAGGATATTTTGACCTCATGGTTTAAAAAGCAAACAAAAAAGATTGTTTCTTTCAGGCTCCCCAGCTTTCCCTCCTCCTCTGGATTTGGCTGTCTGTATCTGGAGTATGTCAGGAGACATTACCTGTCTTCTGTAAAATCATCCTGCCTTTTACATTCATTCCTAAGATGAAGAGACATCCCTGCTAGACTAGGGTGGTGCCACTCAGTGATTTCTATAAATCACCTCTCAAACTGAGAAGAAATACTTGAGTGAAGCTCATAGAAACCTGCGTGGTGGAGGGGAACTTAGCTGGGAAAGGGCTTGAAAGGGAGAAAAACGTGCCCCATTAGCAAGGTTGTGCTAAGGGTGCCACAGCAGCTGAGACTTGCCTTCCCTCTGGGGAACCGGACAGCCTACTATCCCAGGGACTTTTTATCTCAGCCCCAGTGGCTCTCAAGGTCTTTTCTTGTCTAGTCTGCCTACCTTGCTCTGTGCCCTGCCTCCAGGCTGACTCCTGCCCCTGTGACCAGATTACTTTCCACCCCTGTATTCACCTTTTCCCATTGGCTCCATCAGGTCTTCTTTTTTTTTTTTTTTTTTTTTTAATTTAGGATTGTTTTTTTTTTTTTTTTTTTTTTTTTTTTTTTTTTTTTTTT